>NC_034592.1:80734558-80778160 GCF_900095145.1 Mus pahari
ATTTACGATTGGTAAAAATCCTTTCCCAATCTGTTGGTGGCCTTTTTGTCTTGTTGACAGTGTCTTTTGCCTTACAGAAGCTTTGCAATTTTAGGAGGTCCCATTTGTCAATTCTTTTTTTTTTTAATTTATTTTTATTAGATTTTTTTATTTACATTTCAAATGCTTCCTGAAAGTTCCCTATACCCTCCCCTCACCCTGCTGCCCTACCCACCCACTCCCAATTTTTGGCCCTGGCATTCCCCTCTACTGGGACATATAAAGTTTGCAAGACCAAGGGGCCTCTCTTCCCAATGATGACTGAATAGGCCATCTTCTGCTCCCTCTAGCTCCATTTGTTAATTCCTGATCTTACAGCACAAGCCATTACTTGTAATTACATCTTGTCCTCAAGCTACTCCCTTCCAAAGGGATCTAACTCTCTCCTTCTTCCTCTCTTTCTCTGTCCATCCTGGAAGTCCCTCCTACTCACTCAGTGATTGGCTCCTTTATTCAGTATGGGATTGGTTCACAAGTCACCTGGGTATGACTCACTCCTTGTCTGCAGCCCCTCTCAGAAGAGCGGAATTAGCATCAACATGCAAACAGCACCAGGCCTATCCACAATACATAGTGGTAAGTGGGTCTAGGGGAAGGCCCTAGGAGAACAGTTTATAGCTCTGGTGAAGGGCCAGCTGAACCAAGAGCAAACACTCCATCTTCAAGGTTTCTGTGAAAACAATGAACACTGCCATCTGTTACAAAATCAGAGCTGGAAAAGTTTTCTGTTGCAAGAAGGAAATTAACAACTTCAACATGTGACTCTTTGGCATTTGCTTCCTGGGTTCTGACTGAAAGGGCATCCCAGAAACTGTGATCATCTTTCATTTCATGAAGCATGGAGATCTACATAGTTTCCTCCTGTATTTCTGGACTTGGGATGAGCCATGTCCCTGCCCAGTCAGATGCTGAAGTTCATGGCCAATATTGCTTAGTGGTATGGAGTACTTGAGTATTAAGAGAGTCATACACCAAGACCTGGGTGTTAAGACATGTCTTTGTAATGGATTTAACTAATTCTGGTGTTGTTAAACTTTAAAGTCCAGTGTAGAGACTACTATTTGTTAAGAACCCTTTTAAAGTCCAGTGTAGAAACTAGTATTTGTTAAGAACCCTTTTCAAAGTGGGAGTGGGTGGGTTGGGGAGCAAGGCGGGGGGGGGTATAGGGGATTTGGGGATAGCATTTGAAATGTAAATGAAGAAAATATCTAATTTTAAAAAAAAGAAAAAAAGAACCCTTTTCAATTTGATGTTACCCTATGGTGAGGATAGTAAAACAACTAATAGTGAAATAGACAAATGTAGTATGTCATGGCTTATGCTACTGTATAATAGGTTTTTTAGATGTTATAGTTTTGTTCTACTGGACCAACTGTCCACTATTCTCTGAATTTTTCTGGATCTTAGCAGTGTAAAGGTGGACACTGACCCAAAAGACCATTTTTCTTGACTTCCATTCCATCTGGTTATAGCCGAATTAGGCCAAGACAAGACAAATGTAGGTGAGAAATGACTTATAACCATAAAAAATTAATATTTTAACAAAAGAAATTCTTCCCTTCCTCCACCTCCTCTGCCTCTTCTTTTCCTCTTCATTCTTCTCCTGGTCCTCATTTACCACTCCCTATCTCTCTCTTTTTTTTCAATTTTCCTCCTCCATTTCTTCCTCCTGTTCTTCAATGAAAATTAGGAAAATGTTATTATATACATTTCTGGATAAAGGGACAAACTGCTTCTTTCACCCATACAGGAAACAAATTTGGAGATAGATATATAAGTATTATCCATCTGCTTTCTATGCCTTCTCTCCTGGGAAATAAAGACTCCTTAAGCAGATGTATCAAGATTTAAGTGATACCATCTTTAGTCCCACTTGATTTGTTCAACTTGTCCCTCTACAACTACAGACATCCTCACCATGCTTTCTACTTCCCACATTATTACCACCACCATTAATGCCATTGACAGATTTTAGCTACAAAGCAATTCTGGGAATCATTTTGGTTCATTGCAACATGAAAATATTGACCCTTGGGATATAGGCTATAGACAAGGCCATACAACTTTCTTAACATATCCCACATCCCATTTCCAGTTACAGTAGATGCATGTGTCAGTCTCATAAAACTACCGCTGTCCAGATCAGCTATGTTCAAATTACTTCATTGCCTGCTTTAGACACATATTCTTATGAAATCAGTAACATCTAAATTAGAGGAGGGGTAGTAGAGTTACTTAAGACTTATTTTATATGAAAAACAAACGCTTTGTGACATGTTAGTCCATCCAATCTGCTCATTCACTGGAATTAAATCTACCTTAAGAATAACTGTTTCATAACTCTCACAAATCAAAACATTATACCATGGAAGTCTTCAATTTCAGAGACCCTGAGACATCTCAACCGTTAAAAGGATGATGCTTAAAAGCAGCCTCTTCATTTCAAAGACAGTTTGACGGAATGGACATTACCGAAGCTTGTATTAAGGGAAATGGGAGTTGAATCTGCAGTACTTGTACAATGTACAACTTCTATTACTGTGCTCTCGGGAGCACAGGAATTTGCATGGCTTAGCAGACTGGAGGTTGTAATGATGGGGCTAAAAGTGAGTTGGCAGCACAGGGAGATCTAAGAATGTACCCTGCCCACAGACTTCATATTTTAGAATTTAGCTCTTAGGAGAAAGGCAGTGCTTTTGAAGACAAAGCTAATCGTGCCTAATTCCTTGGGTGTTCATTGTAAAATGCTATTATCCATCCTAAGGTAATTTGCTATTAATATGGATGTAATGTACAATGCTATCAAAATTTCTACTATAATACAGCTTTCATAAATGTCTATTGCCTTTCAATAGCTCTTGCTTCACAGTATGAATTAACCTCTTTGAAGATGAGTGAGAATTTTTCTGCACAGTCCAGCACTTCATAGCTGCAATTATACTGAGGTCTGAGAGATTACTTAATACTGACCATTCCTATATTATATAGGTGTATAAATGGACCCAAATCCTTGTTTATTATAGATTTTATTTTAACTCTGCTAACACTCTTGATGTATACTTGATTTATACTATGTGATATTCCCGTTATTTCAATCACTAATGAGCAATTTTGTTTCAGAATTCAAAATGTTTGTTTTGAGCCAGGCACTGGTGTCACATACCTTTAAATACAGCCCTTGGGAGTCAGATCGCTGTGAGTTTAAAGCCAGCCTGGCATACAAAATGAACTTCAGAACTACACCAAGAAATCCTGTCTCAAAAAACAAAAACAAACAAGCAAAGAAACAAAAAGATTATAAAAATTAAAAGAAAAGAAATTGGCTGTTTGATATGCAAGATTAAGTTAACAATGTCACCTAAAAACCTAAAAACAATTTTAAATGAAGATAATTAAAGTAACTTTTATTATGTTAGTTTTACAAAACAATGTTTTGTACTGCAATACTTTCATAAATGCTACCATGTTCCCTGCTCCTTCATCCCTCTTTTCTCCTAATCCTAACCTCCTTTATATTAACAGACTCTCTTCTATTCTCATGTCTTTTACTGCCCTCTATTTATTGTACTGTACAATATTAATTGTACATGTTAATTGTGGGTTAAGTGTGACGTCATCATAGGTGCATAAAACTTACTTGAATCATATTTATCACCCCTGTGTCACCTTCTCAATTCCCATTTCCCTATGTCTCTTTATCATGTTGTTTTCTTAATCTATATTGGATATTTGTATTTACAGGGCTAGCTTGCATTATTTCAAACAGTGGTCTCTGAATTTATGAAATTCCTCGGCAAATGGATGGATCTGGAGGGTATCATCCTGAGTGAGGTGACCCAATCACAAAAGAACTCACATAATATGCACTCACTGATAAGTGGATATTAGTCCAGAAACCTAGAATACCGAAGATAAAATTTGTAAAAACCATGAAACTCAAGAAGAACAAAGACCAAAATGTGGACACTTTGCCCCTTCTTAGAATTGGGATCAAAACTCCCATGGAAGGGGTTACAGAGACAACGTTTGGAGCTGAGACGAAAGGATAGACCATCCAAAAACTGCCTCATCCAGGGGTCCATCACATAATCAGCCACCAAACGAAGACACTATTGCATATGCCAGCAAGATTTTGCTGAAAGGACCCTGATATAGTTGTCTCTTGTGAGGCTATGCCAGTGCCTGGAAAATACAGAAGTGGATGCTCACAGTCAGCTATTGGATGGAAGACAGGACCCCGAACAGAGGAGCTAAAAAAAGTACCCAAGGAGCTGAAGGGGTCTGCATCTCTATAGGTGGAACAACAATATGAGCTAACCAGCATCCCCAGAGCTCGTGTCTCTAGCTGCATATGTAGCAGAAGATGGTCTAGTCAGCCATCATTGGGAAGAGAGGCCCCTTGGTCTTGCAAACTTTATATGCCCCAGAACAGGGGAACACCAGAGCCAAGAAAGGGGAGTTGGTGGGTAGCGGAGCAGGGGGGGAGGGTATAGGGGACTTTGGGGATAGCATTTGAAATGTAAATGAAGTTAATACCTAATAAAAATTGAAGAAAGAAAAAAAAACAGTGGTCTCAATTTTTTGCAAATTAATTATGAACAATAATCTTCAGAACTATAAAGATGCTTCAGTGTCTTTACTTATGCATCCTGTTATGGGCACATTGTTGGTTTTGATAACATAAGTGTTCTGAATAACTCTGCCATGACTTTGGTACCCTGGCATCTTTATTGTGTGTTGACTTACTTTTCTTGGCTAGAGTCCCAGGAATTACACAGCTCCATCATTAATAGACTTAAGTTTTTGAGGACCTTGAATGCTGATTTTCTAATTGCCTGGAGTAATTCCTCTCAAAACTAAGAACGTATAAATGTTCTGTTTCACTCGCATGCTCACCAATATTTTTTGTTTATTATCTCCTTGATTTCTTTTTTTCATGTTGTAAATCTATTTTATTTTATTTTGAGTTTCATCCTTTTGATTTATTCACATACCCACCCACACAACACCCACATCTACAGGCACATGTTGATATCATAATGCTATATCTGTGTTGTCCTTTAAACATTTTAAATATTTGGGTTTTAACTAAACATCTCTCATGAATTTTATGCTAATTTTTATTCAGGGTTGGAGGTAAAGTTTGAGTTTCTATTATCTCCAGGTAAATGTGGTGTTTCCTCAAAATTATTAAGATTTTTTTTTCAAATAATCTTTTAGCATCCTCATAGAGAATCAGATGGATATGTGATTGCACTTCTAGCACTACCTTCTATTGTACAGATTTTTTTTCTATTTTTTTTCAGAGCCACATTGTTCATGTTATTATGGTTCTGTAAGATAATTTGAAATTGTACACTGTGGTTCTTTTTGCATTGCTTTTTCTGCTTAAGACTGCTATGATTATCTGGCATCTTCTGTGGTTTTGTATGAACTTTGGAGTTTGTTTGTTGTATGGAAATGAACATCATAGGAATGCTTATAAATTTAATTTTTACTTTCAATTATATAGATATGTATGTCTGTGTGGTTTTGTTGGTGCGCATGAAGGTGCCCACAGATGAAGGAGGCATCAGGTTACCTGAAGCTAGTTTTAGAACGTTCTGAGTCACCTACCATGGGGACTGTACTGAACTCTGGTCCTCTAGAAGAACAGACTTTGATCTGAAGTTTTGAGCCATCACTTTAGCTCACTGCCATTGGAATCGTGATGGCATTTAATTTCGAAAATAGACTTAACAACAACAACAACAAAAAGGATACTCATGAAAGTTATAATTTCAATAAACTGTCCTTTACTTTTCAAATCCTACCCTTTCTGCTTATCTGTCTATGCTTACAGATTATATGTCTTGCATTTGTGTTAATATCTTATGTCCCTTATTGAACACACTCAAAAAATGTAAAAGAGCCCTGCAAGTCTTTGTATCCCGTTCAGCGTGTAGCACATAACATTGCACAGTATGTAGACACTGATGAGTGAATTGTGAGCGAAATGGCTATGATTTGTATCTGCTATACCGAATCGATGGTCCTAAAGCAACAAGAACCAGACTTGTTTATTAATCAGATCTTTTGCTGCATCTGCACCAGTCTTCTCCTAATTTCGTTACGGTGTGGATTTCTATGATTGATTGTCATATTCATCAGCTCTTGTTGCTCTTGGCCTCATTAAATGAAGAATGTTGTAAAGAATTTCCTGTGTAAAGTGTTCAGAAATGGGTTAGTAAATCTGAAATTTTGCACACATAAGTCTAGTGCACCAAATTACTTACCTGTCAAGGAGTAGAATATGCTCATATCTATTTATTTTTTGCAAAAATATAGCAATCTTGGATTGAGATGCAATGCAAATAGATGTTCTAAATTTGCAAATATTTGCTCAGAACTGACACTAGATTTATTTAGTAGCGTAACTTGAACATATTTTAATAGATTACCCTCATCAAAGGACAATGGAATAGCTTGCCCTGCTCAAACAGAATGATGAATAAATGAATATAGCTGATAATACTAGAGAGAAATATGACATAAATAATGGGAAGCTGAAAAGTAATTGTATAAGTTTATGGTTATCGGGTTGAATCTAATACAGTATTAAATTTCTACTGGCATTTCAAGTGCTGCCCTAATTAATCAATCAGTAATCGCAGCTATGATTACCAGCTGCGATTATGATTAATTTGCAGTATTGATTGAATGGCCAATAATTCTGGTGTGTTCTTCCATATAGACTCTCATCTGTATTAAGTTGGATTTGGGAAGCATAGTTATTAAAACCAAATAATCAAACTCTTTACTCTCATTAGGAATCTGTCCTCAAGGATAAGATTTGTGATGGTGGAATCATGGGTAGGTTCACAGTAGGAGAAGCCTGAGAGAGGACGACATTATGCCAGAGATTATTTTAATAAAGCAGACTCATTGCAGAGAGACAGTGTATTTTATAATGACTCATTTACTCCAGGCTTACATTCATTACACCCCCTACTAGTTGAGCCTCCTTTCATCATAACAGTATGATCTCCTCAGCCCAGCTCAATCACTACTTCTTTCAGTATTATGGGGAGTCAAAAGAAATATGTTTGTGCTTTTCTAAGTGTCACATTTAAAAAAAAGTCAATAATATAGTTCTTTCCATAATCACTGTGTCCTTAAGTAGAGGGTACACATCTGTTCTTATATACTAACAAGAAAGTCTTGAAAGTCATTTTCTCAAATATATCATGGGCCAGGTAGAGGTGCACAGCCATATTTATAGGGAGCAATGCATCCCAGAGGGGAACATCTTACCATTACAATATATCTAAACCACAAGTGAACTTTCTCTTAGAAGCTTTTCACAAAGTAAGTCATTAGAATGGTGAGTTTATTGGAAAACTGATGCATTTTCAACAAAATGGAAAAGGAGTCTGAGTGAAAACCTCTAGGCACTGGGAGTTTTGGTATGATGCCCTTCAACTTAAGGCCTTTGAAATGATCTGCCCCAGGATATTGAACAAACAAATGTAGTGTGAATTGACAATAATTAAATGAATCCCTGTGCACATTTTCCAGGACTGAGACTGGCCATATATTAGCAATTGGCTTAGTATATATATTTAAATACTGAATCACACATGTAATATGGATTATAGGCATAGAATTCTTCCAAGTAACCCCCATTTAGTTGGTACAATTCCAATCTCATTTGGAAATACAAAATATTATTAGGAAGGTTAGTAACATAGTCAAATCTACAGAGTGGAAATCCTATCTAGAGAACTCACTATCATGTTCATTTAGCACATAGAAAGTGCTGGCTAATTTTCAGAAAAAGCAGACAGGCTAAATTTTAGTTATCTTAAAAAAATAATATGCTAAGTTCCCTGAGTTTACAGTAGAGGCTGAACTTGAAAACATGTTTTGGCCAAAGTCCCTGACTATTCTGTAGTTGGCATTTTATACACACTTCTTCAAAAAGAACATTGTGTTTAACCTCTTCTCTAGACTCGATTCCCTAATGCAGCATCTCCTGTTGGTTTCTTTATAACACTTAGACATACTAACAGGATTTACTAGCTTTAAATGATACAAATTTGCTGTTTACAAATCTTGTTGGGATGAGTCCAAACCCTCCATCAATAGGGGAAAGATCGAGGAATAGTCTCTTTGGGGTAACTCTAGGAGATCCTTATTTTGACAACTTTTGGAGGCTGTATGCATCTCTTGGTTATTAGGCATTTACTCCATCTTCAAATCTGGCAGCGTGGGATAACCATTTCTCACTAAGAGCTTTTTTGATCACATGACCCTTTTTGACTGATTTACCTTCTTCCTTTTTAAAAGAACCTATAATTACACAGGGCACAACCAATAATGCAGGCTATCCTATCTCAAGATCCTTAATTCAGTCACATCTTCAAGGCCCTTTTTGCCTGTCAAAGAGATAGTCACAAGTCTCTTGAGCAGGATATCAGTGTCTCAAGGAAACATTATTCAGCTCTATAAACCTGCATATGGTTTCTTCTGCAAATTTCTTATCTTCAACTTGATATTTACTTTCAGGTTACCAAAACCACATCACATTTCCTAAGATTGCACTAATACTACACCCATGAGAGTATAAAACTCAATCAGATTATTTATCATGACATTAATATTTATGCTTGGCAAGTTCTGAAAACACATCAATACCATCTCATTACTTGAATAGATATTACGGTAGTTGTTTAAAATACAGTTCCCTTATAATTGCCCAACTGCATTACATTCAAGGCTAGCTTTCACAGTGTTAGAAAGTTCTATGCAGGCTATGGAAAATGGGTGGTGATAGGGAAGTTAAAAGTTGTGAATTCCATAAAGAATAATCATGCGTGGCCTGGCATGAAATTCCGAATGGTGAAATCATGAGACCCAGCTCCTGAGAGCAAAAAAAAAAAAACAGCTCTCTGATTGTATTTAAGGTCCTCTCAATAAGAAGTAACTGATGCTGGGTACTGTAAACATGTCTAAATCCATGTGATAATTAACAAACATTACTTTTTAAAAGTAGATAACAAATCGAGATATATACTGAGGCCATCATTGGGGGGTTTAACATTTATAGGTGCTATTTATGCATTAATATAAACCAATTTGCTAAGCATGGCTTTCGAAACTAGCATGAGTAGTTTTACAGTCTTTTCCTTTTTTTTGTAATTAGCTTATTAGTATGATGAGCATAAAATTATTTGTAAGTATATGAGTTTTGTAATCTCAACCACTGGAAGATTGGGGTAGAAAATTGTAATTTCAGGGCCCAATGTAATTGGGCTAACTTAGTGGGACCCAGCCAAAACAATAATTAAAATAAGGGGAGCTAATAATACTTCTCAATGGTAGAGCTCTTGTTTATCACGAAGGAGAAACAGGATTCAATCCTTAATTCTGTAAAAGTAATTCAATAATTAAATAAGAGTATTTTATTTCCATTAAGAAAAATAACTCTTTCCATTTAGGGAAATGAAATTGAAAATGAAGTGTTATTCCTATTCTTCATGATTTAATCTGCTAATCCATCTCCCTATACATTCTGGTCATTTGGATTTAAGTAGTTTGTTATTAATATCACATCTTCCTGATGGGTAAGATTTGATGCATGAGAGAGTGTGTACATGGTTCACAAAATAGCTAAACACGATTGCTTATGAGGAAGGCCCATGAATGTAACTAAACTGCAATACTTCTACTTGGGAAACATCAGCAAGGACCAGAAATAAGTCCTACAAAAAATGAATTAATCAAATAATTTTCAACCTTCCACAGATGCAGAATTCATTCAACTCTGGAAAATGATTGGGCTTCTGCTTAATCCCCTGCTGAATTCATATTTTACTAATCCTGTGCTGTTCTCAGAATGATTACAAAGCTCTGAGTCACTAATGCTCTAATAAAAAAAATTATTCTTATTCCTTTGACCAAAAACACTTTTCAAAACTGCTTATTTTATCCTGCATCTTAAAATTAGAGATAGAAGATAGAAAACTAAGGTTAGTAGGAGAGGAAAAGAAAACCTCATTTTGGTTAAGTTATTTACAAATTACAAGAGAAATTTTAAGCATTCACTGTCTTCTGTGCTTGTGAAACAATAAAGAGATTTTCTGATTTCATATAAGTCTGTCCTCCAAAGGCTGTCATTGTTAGAAAGACAGAGAAGGGTCAGAGCTATGTCCTCACACCACCAACTGACAGATAACTAATGGATAGAAAACATGCATTTTTCATGATGCAAAAAAGCTTTCAAACAGGATGTCCAAAAGGAGTACAGTCTTTCAGTGACATTTCGCAACATATATCCCTTGTGAATTCAGACCACTTCCCTTCTTCCAGATCATGTAATTGCACAGGGCTTCTCTTTCCCATAATCCTTGAATAACAAAGTAGCTTTTAAAGTGCTCCTGAAGTTTGCGGCCTAGTTGCTCAATCTGCCACCAGTATTTGGTGACAAATAATCTGGAGACCAAGGTTATCCATTGCTCTTTAATTTCAGATTAGGACTCTAGCTATGAAGGGAAAGAAAGTCCCTATAGTTTATATCTAAGACCTGGACACTAGGTCTTTTCCCAACACAGATAATATGCATGCACCTTTTCTCATAGAAATAGTGCTTCCATCCAGAGATCAACAAAATCAATCATATTCTGATTTCAACTTTGTTGATATAAGAAAAGGAATATACAATTGACCGAGCTAACGTTTCATGATAAGATAGACTTAAGGGCAGAGGGAACATCAATGGATCAGATCTCTAAAGAATGGAAGTCTTGTCGAAAGTATTATTCATGATTCAGCTTTTGACATACTAAAATTTGACCCAAAATAAAGGGTGTGATTATCATATTTTCGAGACATCAAAGCCTACAAACACATCTATGTTCATTCACACTTTAACTAGTTAATGGAAAAACCAACCAAACAAACAAACCAAACATCTCCTTCTTTGGATTCTCACTGTCCAATAAATACTGAGATAAATACTGTATATGAGCTCAATAACTAGAAAGTAGAGATTATAAAGGCAAGACAATGTATCCATGTGCTAAGTACAAATGGCTTACAATATTACCCAATGTATAGACTCTATGTACAGGAAAAGCAGTCTTAGAAAACTATTGCTGAAATTATTCTACTGTACACTTGGACTCTGGAGAAACTGTGGGAAGGATGGGCATGGAGGAGGCATTGCAGTCAGATGAAAGAGACATTAAGAACCAGGCCTTGGTCAGAGAAATTCCTCCTTCAGTAAACATTTGACAAAGACTAGATTATTTTTTGGTCATTGTTGCTGTAGGGTTACTATGACATCATTTGGGAAGCAGCCAGGGAATCTGCTTTACACATAGAGTATGCAGAACTGTTACATACAATAAAGAATTATCCAGTTTACCATTTGAGTAGGGCTAAATTAGAGAAGCTATCTTCTTAAGTATATTTGCAAAACAAACAAACTAACCACTTTTGTCTACATAGCAGTTTTGATCTTTTGCAGTTTTTCTTGCTTTGATTTGCCAGGCTAATGATCAGTCTTTTCAGTGCCCCAAAGACTTCTCTTCTTTTATCATGCTATGCTTCTTGCTGACCTTATGAACCCAACATCAGACTTATTTGTATAGTTTCCATCTCTTCAAATTTTAAATGATAGTGTTGTATAAAGACAAATAAATAGTGATCATAGATAAAATTATCTCCTTTTAAAAACATTTATTATTTGAAGTTCATTTATTTAGGGGGGGGTTGCACACACCATGGCCCACCTGTAGAGGTCAGAGAAGTACTTGCAGTAGGGGAGTTGGGTTTCTTTATTCACAATGGATATTTGAGGATTCCTTCTCATTGGCTCAGGATTATCATTATGAGGACAATGAATGAAGAAGAAGTTGTATTTGTCCACCCATCACACTACTTTATTATTGCTTTGAGTCTGTATGAATTGAACCCATCTGTTTTTTTATAGCATCATCCTTAAGAGCTTTAATAAGTGACATAAGGATTGGCTCTTACAATTTTTCCCTCTTAAGATATATTTTTATTGGATATTTTCTTTATTTACATTTCAAATGTCATCCCCTTTCCTAGTTTCCCCTCCACAAACCCCCTATCCCATCCCCCCAACCACTCAACCCATCTTCTTGACCAGATTAAAACAAAACAAAACAAAACAAACAAACAAACAAAAAAAAACCTTTATAATGTTATACTGTGATTCTCAAGCACAAATTTAGGATTGAAGGCAAATTCCAGCAATTATTTTTCCCCAAAATAAAGGAGAATGATTTTTATTGTTCATGTGACAAAACCTAAAATGTAAAAGATAGCAAACACAGGGAAGAATGATTTTTAAACCTGTGTTAGATGAGGTAACATTAAAAGTGGTATTAGCTCAGATGACAATGATTATGAGTTCTGGAACATCTCCTAAGTTCATATAGAGACCCTAACCAAATCAGGTTTTTTTTCCTAGACTTACCAGGACCAGAGAGTCAGGTGTCCAAAGTATGAGTAACAAATCCTTTGGTTTTATATTTTCATATCATATAAATTCAGGCAAGTTAATTTAATAAATTAATACAAATGAACAACTGAAGGGACAAATAAAACTTTTAGACAGTAGATGGTTATATGCTTTCTTTGCTGTCAGCGGTTGCAAAAACACAAAACAAAGATATTAAAATGTTTATGAGCCTTGCAAACTTCCTGGTGGGAAAGCATACACATGGCCATTTTATGCAAAATGTCTGCTAGTATATGTGCTTCCTGTAGCAAAATGAAGTGCAGCAGGAATAGCATAAAATCTACTGCCTTTACACCAGATAACCTTTAGACAAATAAGATTCCACTGTGAACATTTATATTTTGTGAATCAAATTCTAAAAGTCAGTGTTTCTCTTTCTTCTCCACTCCTAATAGAGAATTTTGTGATATTAGATATTCTAGAAAAATTACAATTATTAAAGTATGATTATATAATGACTATGATTAGCCAAGTATGGAAAATTACTTTTGAAAAGCCGTACAGAAACTAGCTAAATATTAGATACATTACAGAAGGTTCAATAAGATATTATAAATGCACTTAACTGAATATTTTCAGATATAATGTTTTTGCAAGAGGTTAATGAACATAAGAGAAAAATAGACACGAAAGTAACTGGTTCTAATTAAAAAAAAAAAAAATAGGCCAGGAAAATGGCTCAGCATGTATGGGTCCTGGCCAAGCTTGAGGAAATAGTTTTTAGGGATACAGTTCATCAGGTGGAAGGAGAGAACTGATTCCTGAAACGTGTTTGATGCACACACATGTCATGACCCTTGCTCACTGACATGTACAAACACACACACATACACACACACACACACACACACACACACACACATGCAGGCATGCATTCATATATATACACTCACACAATGAATAAATAAATGTAATTTTTAAAAAGTGAATACATATATAGAAAGAAAACTTTAATGAAAAAACAAAACAAAACAAAATGGTAACTAAGATCCACATGTGAGAATCAACATGCAATGTTTGGCTTTCTAGGTCTTTGTTACCTCACTCAACATAATGATTTTAGCTCTGTATATATACCTGCAAATTTCATGAATTCATTTTTCTTCGTGCTTAACATTATTTTGAATATTATAAAGGAATATTTTTATTTCTTTATTTTGTATTTTCAAACATGTTTACAATCGAAAATGTTCTACTACTAAGAGCAAAGAAATGAAAGTTATAATTTAAATCACCCTGTGGAGAATATTTTCTTCTTCTAATGAATTCTTAAAGCTGTATTACTTGTAAACCGTTCTGTTTGGAAACAGGGAAGAAAATGAATGTGTAATAAGCGAAGGCAGCCGACAACAAAATGTGACCGAATCCATAAATCCCTTTGCTTAGCAAAGCAATTTTTGTGGCTGAGACCACTAAAATCAATACTGCGGAATTCATGTCTTCAGAAGCTCAACTTCTAGAGTTGGGTCTGGGGACAAAGTCACTTGCAATGGGCATAGGAGCTAAAGTTAAGGAAGAAGAACAATTTGATCAGAAATTACTCTATTTCACGAATCATTATGCTATTACCCTGTGCTTGAGGATAAGCCGTTTAGGCAGGGTCATGATTTAGCAGTCTCTTGAGACCCTACTGTCTAATTAGCATGATGCTCAAAAACCTTAGCTCAGCTCATTGCTCACTGGACCTACAGGATGGGAATGTTTGTTTTTCTCTTCTGTCAGCATGATGCCAGCTTTTTTATTAGCCTTGTGGTGAGCATGGTGCAAATGGAGGTTTATTTTCATCTCTGAAAACTCAATGGACAAGATTTTGGCCAACATAACAATTTTGGCTTAAGAGTTGAGAATAATGAAACTCTAAGGCTCAAAAAGCCAAGTGCAGATTATATGCCATGTTTTATTCTGTAAAGCATATGCACTGTGTGTTAGTGAAAAGAAGCATATACTGTCTATGATGGAGGCCTTACCAAATGCCAGTTGCTTAAGTATGTCAGTCACTCAATCTTTAATGAATACTGTTTTTATGCCCTCTGGAGATGCATCAGCAGAGTGTTTCCCACGCAGTCATGAGCACATTTGTTTGTCTCTTTAGCACCTATGTCAAAGCTGTGGTTCAGTGGTGTTTATCTGTAAACTCGGTGCTGGTATAGGGTGACAGGAAGAGCCCTGAGAACTACTGACCAATCAAACTAGCCACACTAGGCAGCTCTAGGAATGAGAGATCCTCCTCTGGTTTTGTGTTTTTATGGGATTCCTATGGCTATGTACCTCTGTATCTCTGTATATACATGTGTTTCTTAAGTTCCCCCCACCCTGCCCGTTTGCATCATTTTCTTCCTTTTTTTTTTTTTTTTTTTTTTTTTTTTTTTTTTTTTTTGGTTTGCTGTCATTCCAGTTTGTTTATTTTTATTTTATTAATACTCTTTAGATACCTGTTTGTTTTATATGAAGAGACAGAGTATAAATATGTATAAGAGGAGACAAGGGAAAGAGGGGAGGACGGGAGGACTTTGAAGGAGTTGGGAGAGGGAAAACAATAATCAGAATATACTGGATGAAGAGTATTTTCAAAAAAGAAAAAAATACATGAAAATGTTGAATGATGAATATGAAGAAATGAATGCTAGGTGTCTTTCTCTGGACTCTACCCACCCAGACATGTGCACATATACATGAACATATAGCACACATACACACATATACACACACATAAATGGTACTTTAAATAGTAATTGTCATAGGTCTTCAGACCTAAAAACATAAGCAAATAAAGCCTTCCAAAGATGCTTTTAATGCACAGCGACATGCCCACACCAGGGTAGTCAGCCAGAGTCATCTTCATCAACCTGTAAATTCTTATGTTTAATGATTATGAGACATCTCAAGTTGCTCTCTTGGTGATTTAGAAAATTAAATCAGCATGTAGAACACTAATCTTGTGATTTCACTAGTTTCACTTGGGTGTGGAAGGTCTAACTCTTTGGTGGAGCCTCACAGGTTTCATATTCTAAAGTCATTTTGGTAGCATCTTTTGCATTTCGGCCTCAGCTAAAATATTTTCTAAAACTCCAACATCTACTATGGCTCTGCAAAGTGCCTAGATGTACCTACCAAGATTGTTCATATATGACTCTTCTTGCTGTTAGTAATAATTTAAGGCTTTTACTACCCCCTAAGTCAGACTTAAAAGTAGATTTTAGAGAGAAAGTAGGGCTCAGTTTTATAAGGTCCATATTTTTCAAAGGTTAGGTGATGCAGACTTAGAGCCATAGCTGGTACAGATAAGCATGAGAGTAAATATAAATGGTACTTTAGAACCTGCTGAAACCCAGGCCCTGATATTATCTCAGTCGATCCATCATAAGAAACCATCCTGGGAGAAGCTTCTTTGAGTTGCATAACCTGCAGGAACTTGAGAAGGGGATGCCTGGAGACACACCTTCCTGTAGAAACACATTCTGTGTTACTTCAACTCTCACACTACCTATATCTTTAAGAAGTCTCTGGTGATAATAAATGATTCTGTTCAGTTTTGTTTCTTTTTTTTTCCAGCTGTTGATTGTTCCCTTATATTAATTAGGCTGTACTTTATGCATTGCTTCTTGTAGTGGACTGATGAACTCACTGCAATATATGATGGGCAAAGAACTCATTGGAAGGAGTGGGTGGGCAAAGAATTCATTGGGAGGAGTGGGTGGGTGGGTGGAGGAGTACCCTCATAGAGGCAGGGGTAGGGGGTAGGGGATGAGTTCATGGAGGGGAAACTGGGAAGGGGGATAATATTTGAAATGGCAATAAATAAAATAACCAATAAAAAATGAAAAAAAAGAACCCATTGGAGTGAGTGTTTTGCCCTCCACAGATATGTTTAGGTATAAAAGGCAGAGTTGTCAACTTGACTAAACATAGAATGACCTTGGATAAAAGGTCAAATAAAATATTGTGTACATTGGGTTGTACTGTGGGCGCATTAGTGAAGGATCATCTTATTAGGTTAATTGGTATAAGAAGATACATCCCACTATGGGTCACATAATACTGTAGGCAGGGATTTCTGATCTGGAGAGATGAGACTAAACATAGGCAATAGACATGTATTCATTCAGTTTCCCTCTCCCTCCTCTCCTCCCTGTACAGCCCTTATAAATCCTTCTACTTATTACCCTCTCCTCTCCTCAGGCCTGTTGGTGTGCCACTCCACCTAGGGAAATCTAGTGTCAGCACGACTAAATACCTCCTCTCCCTTTGAGGCCCAGCCAGGCAGTCCAGGTAGGGGAAAGGGATTCAATGGCAGGCAGCAGAGTCAGAGTCCCACTTCAATTGTTAGGGGGCCCACATGAAGTCCAAGGTTCAATTCTGCTACAAATGTGGGAGACACTATGTGCAGCTCCTGCATGCTCTTTGGTTGGTAATTTCGTCACTGTGAGCCCCATGGACAGAATCTAGTTGACTCTGTAGGTCTTTGTGTGGTGTGTCCTTTACCTCTCTGGCTTACTCAATTTTGTGCCCCACTCTTCCACAAGATTCTCCAAGTTCCAATTGATGCTTGGCTATGAATCTCTGCATCTGTTTCCAGCAGCTCCTGGATGAAGCCTCTCAGGAGACAGGTAGACTAGGTTCCTCTCGGCAAGCATAGCAGAGTATCATTAATAGGGTCAGGGATTGACTCTCTCCCAAGGGATCGGTCTCAAGTTGGGGCAGTAATTGGCTGGCCATTCCATCAGTCTCTCTTCCACCATTACCCTTGCACATCTTGTAGGCAGGACAAATTTTGAGTTTAGGGTTTTATGAATGGGTTCATGTCTCTTTACACAGGAAGTCCTGCCTGGGTACAGAAGGTGACCACTTCAGTCTCTACATCTCCATCCAGTAGGAATCTCAGTGAGGGTCACCTCCACATACTCTCAGTAACCTCTCCCATCCCCGGTCTTCAGCTTGTCCCAGTGATTCCCCCAATCGATTCCCATACTCACTACCATCCCTCCCCTGTTCACTCCCATCCTATACCTGAATGCCATCCCCATATCCTTCCTCTTCCCTTCTTCCATCCACTTCCCTTTCTGCATCTACCTTGATGACTATTTAGTTTCCCCTTCTGAATGAAATTCACTCAAACTCTCTTAGTTCCTCCTTACTATTCATTTTTTTTCATCTGTGGATTATAGCATGTTTATCCTGCACTTTATAGCTAATGTCCAATTATAAGTAACAACTCCACTTTTTTTAAAAAAAAAAAAGATAATTTCTATCTTGCCTACATTTTCATTGATTTTCCTAGGAGTTGATTTCTATTAACTTCTCTGAGTCTATTTTCTATGTGAGCACCCTGAGCTCTATTAAGCTTGATTTTGCTTGTTTGTTTGTTTTCTGTTGTAGATATAATCCACAGTCTGGGCTTATCTCTCTGCTTCTGCCTGGTAGCATATTTTCTAGACGCCTTTTAAATTTGCTTTTTCATCAACTTTGAGTCTTCACTGAAATGTCACAAAACTCAGGGTAGGCTACATGATAGCCTACTGAAATTTATGTGAATACCACTCAGTTTTCATGTTTGCTGTCTGAGCTATATTTTTCTAATGAATGATATAACTAATAAACTTTACTTATGTATACATTCCTCACTCACTGGAATAAAAAAATCACAGTAGCTCAGAAATGCTTATTTTGCATAATGATTTGTTCTCAGTATCTTGGACAGTAATTAGTAAATAATAGATGCCTATTAGATATTAGTTATTGCTGAAGAAATGACTCAGTGTGTAAGAAGATGTATAGTTCTTGCAGAAGGTCTGTATTCATTTCCCAGGACCCAAGTCAGGTGGCCCATAATGCCTTATAACTCCAGTTCCAGAGGTGTCTGGTACTCTCTTCTGACTTCTGCAGACATCTTCTCTCACTTATACACATCTACATACAAACACACATACATAAAAATAGAAATAAATATTTAACAAATAAATATCTGTTAAAATAGGTGATTTCAAACAGTATTTTTAGTAAAAGTATCAAAGAAAACAAAGATCACTGTAGACTGTTGAACTGAACATGTGATGGAACTGGGTAGAAGATTAAAGATCACTATAAATAGAGTATTTTTTTTTTTAGGAATCTTAGTCTTCTAGATAGCACTAGGATATAAGCATAGCACAATTTTCTAAATGCATTTACAGCTATGTGAATGAATTGACATGAATAACAAAGGTAAATAAATTGGACATGTAAGGATGTATCTGTACTTCAAACTGCACTCATATTGTTGAGAATACTGAAAACAATATTCCTGCCATAACTTAACCATTTTCTTCATTCTTTGTATCCCATGCATTAGAGAATTAGCAATGTCCCCAAAATTCACAGTCTAGATTCAAGGTTAATTAAAATGTAACCCAAAATTTTGTGTCTTATGTCATTACACCTAGACAAGCTATGAGACTCAGTAGGTTTTCTTCTATAAAATAATGATAGTAGAAATACCTTTCTAAGTCACATACTAAATGCCTTACTCTTACTAAATCACTGGAAAGGGTATAAATATTCTGCATACGTGTTTAGGAAAGCAGATTGTCTTGTAACGTGTGAATAACACAGCAGGTCTTTGCAAATCTATTGTCAGTATTTATTTATAATTATCATATACTATCTGGGTAGTTTTAATGAGAAGGGCACCATAAGCTTATATATTTGCATGCTTCGTCCCCAGTTGAACTGTTCGGGAAGGAATAGGAGATTTAGTCTTGTTAGAGTAGGTGTGCCCTTTTAGGAGAAGGTGTATCTCTGAGGCTGGCTTACAGTTTCACGTGTAGCTTTCAGTGCCCTGACCACAGTGGTGTTGATCATGGCAGCAAAACAGCCCAGCTCAGGAACAGGAACTGATAGCTGCAAACTTATCAGGACGAAAGGGGCAGAGATATAGAGAGATAAACACTAAAAGACATACTCTGTTAAGTCAAATAAGAATAAGAGAAGTTATTTTTGTTAAATTTATGTCTACTATTCTTTCATTGAAGTTCTTCCCTTCTTTATAAAACCTCAAGTTTCTCACTTTTTCCTATTCTTTAAAAGGCAGCATTTCCTGGAAGGCATGAGTACCCAAAACAAAGTCACTCTACTACTTTTCATCCAAGAAAATCTATATTCCTCCCTTATTTTTAATTTCTTATGATATAATATTATATTTTGAAGTTATTCTACCCCTGGTTACTGCAAAAGCATTCTAGTCTGTTCCCTCTGCTTATATGGTTTCCAAGACGTTTAAAGTAGTTCAGCTCACACCTGTCTGTAAAATGTATTGTAGGACTTTCTCATACAAGTCTGGGGTATAAATAATGACTTGGAGGATGCCAATAACGTTTAAATCTTAGACCTTTTACTGAGTCCATCTCCCAACTCGCTCATCTATCTAACTCAACTATCGAGCCTACAACCTGGCATGTGGTTAATTCTATACATAGTTGTTCTGGTACACATCTGTTCTTTCTGAAATCTGCACTGTGCTTGTTTTCCTCATTTTGTCATTGTCTTGCAGTTTCTGAATGTCCTGCCCTAAGCTTTGTCTACTCCACAGTCTGGGTTGTCCTTCCAGAGGCTATGGTAACACAACATGAGTTCCAGGGTTCCTTTCTGAGGCCTTTCCAGTCTATCCAAAATTTTACCAAGGACGTTCTGCACTGAAGTATTATAATACTTTCGTTTCCTTCTGATGTCTGCTTTTCTTTTATGCTTATAGTTGATGCTCCTGAAGTCTTGCTTGTTATCTACTCTCTCTGTTGCATTATGCTTGGAAGTCCATTGTACAAATGCTATTTCCAGGATCTTCTTCTAATGTTTGTACTGTCTCTAGATATTCTGCTCTATGACATTTAGTGTAAGCTGCATTTTTCTTCTAATTTGACATGTCAAAGCACAGGAAATGATATTTTGTGAGGGGCTGCTAGGTAGAAAATTGTTATGTGAACAGAAGCATTCTAATAATTACAATTAAACCTTTATATTTTACTGTGACCTTCACAAGGACTGCTCAGTCCTCTTTAGTGATAGGTGAGCGAGTAGACTTAGTCTCTATTTATGTTTTACCAGGACAGTTAGGCTGCAATAAAAAGTTAGCAAGTCAGATTATCTTGCTAATTAGATTGAATGGCCTCACCTGAGGGCCAGCTTTGATAAGAGAAACAGTAGGTTTAAGTGTATTTCAAAATGTTTGAAAGGATACTAGTTTACCTATGTTCATTCATGCTCTATTCAAAACAGAAAGCAAACTGAATCTGTTTGAGCATGTGAAAGATAATTAAAATGTTTTGTAGCACATATATACAATAGGGTTTTATTCATGCATACATGAGAAAAACAAACGTGAATTTATAGAAAATGGATAGAACTGGAAAACAGTTTATTAATTAAAATAATTAAGGCTTATAAAACACAATCATTACCTTTCCTCTAATGTGCAAATTGTAGCTTCTAGTTATTTTGTGTGTGTGTCTCTCTCTCTCTCTCTCTCTCTCTCTCTCTCTCTCTCTCTCTCTCTCTCTCTCTCTCTCTCTCTCTCTCTCTCTCTCTCTCTCGGTGTGTGTGTCTCTGTGTGTGTGTCTGTATGTGTATGTGTCTGTGCTAGAAAAGCATGTGAAAGAGTCCTTAAAGAGCAGAGGGAATGTATCAGAATGTATTAGGTATAGAATAGAAAGGGAACTGCACCAGAGATAAAGGTAAAGGGGAAATGGATAAAGGGATGAGAAAAATGAGAATGGGGAAAGGGTCAATGAAACTACAAATGTCTGAAAGTCCTTAAGGAAGTCTGTAACATTATTAGGAGAAAAAAAATATCTTTCTGACTTCTATCTGCCAGGAATATCAGGAGATTGTTTTTTCTGGTATTTATAGTCAGACCGACAGAGTTCCTGCAAGCAAAACTCACCATTGTCCATCCAGGAGCCCTCAGACCCAGTCCTTCTCTAGTTTTCAAGTTTGAATGGTCTACATTGAGACTCCCCAACCTGTTATTTCAGTTCATTTTCCTTCCCATCACTGGCTTTCATGATCATATATTATATGAGTAATTTCTTACCATTGAAACCTCAGTAGTTCTCATAGAAGGCTCAAAACCCACAAATGTTGTAAGTAGAGTGTAGGTAGGTGTGGTTTTGCTTTGGTCAGCCTACCATGAAGTTTCTAGGAAGTGGTACACGCAGAGAGATGGCATTTAATATGCTTTACACAATTGTAACCAGTATCTAGGAAAGAATCAGCATCAATGAAGAGGAGAGACATCTGTATATGCAGAGAAAAGTTAAAAATTACAATCTTTCTTTTGGTCAGTAGTTATGCAATGTTTTAATATTTTAGCCATCAGCATCACAAAGAATCCAAGTGAATACTAAATAGAACATGACGGTATTTTTATTATTTTTATATGAGCTATTTTTAATGATGTCACATAGATGTGTTAACTAATTTCACTTTTAATTACTTTCATGGAGTGGAAGAATTATAAGTGGTTATATTTAGAACTCATTTAATTAAAATGGATAAACTGAATTCTGAATGCATAATATAGGTAATCTCACTAAGTTCTACTCCCGGCTATATTGCTGATCTAATTAATAGGAAGAGTTTCAATGTATTAATGAAAGAAAAAGCAAAGCCCTTTCCTTTCCCTCAGTGTGACTGTAGGCCATCGGAGTCCTGAGTAAGTAAGTAGTTGATATTAAAGACTGGGTGTGTTTACCTAGTGCAGTAGGCTGCAGTGACATTTCTTATCTTTTCAGCATAACTCTGCCAGAGGGCCTGTAAGCAGTATTTGCTAAAGGCAATTTTACACATTCATAGTATTCTTTGATGTTTAAGCTAGGCCCAGCTGACAGAGTCCCTGAGGTTATCTTTCTGCTTCCTCCATAGGCTGATAAACCAGTATGTTGGATTACAGAAAAACAAAGCCACCCCTAACATCTGAATTTAGTCAATTCTGAATTAAATTCACTTAAAACGTCTATGATTGTCAGTCAGTGGTCACTTAAATAGCAGTTATTGACTAGGAAGGGAAAGACACTACCATCAGGGTGGCAAGAAATCATCTCAGGAGGGATTATTCACCTGCACAGAACATTCTGAGCAGACTTATTTTATGCTTCTATGAATGGAAAAGAATTGAAACGTGGAGTACTCGTGCTCTGAAATATGAATAATGTAAGATAATAAATAAATATGTATTAGTCTCTTAATCTAGTCACTAGTTACAGGACATTTTGGGTATTTCATCTTTTAACCACAGCAGTATACAGCTTATAAAGTCACCGAGAAAACTAAATTACAGATAGATTATCAAAGCATGCACAGGGAGTCAGAGGTAGAATATTATATAAACAGTCATAAATGCATTTTCAGTTATCAGTGAATTACTCATAACATTATCTTTAAATGATAAGATAATAGGACATAAATAAATAATAAGATATAATGCTTGTGTGTGTGTTTGTGTGTGTGTGTGTTTGTGTGCAGGTGGGGGGTGTAGGTATGTGGTATGGGTGTGTATATTATGCATTAATATACTGTGACATGACTATGTACAGATGTAGCATGATGAAATATGTAGAGGGCAGGGATAACTGTAGCTGTTAGTCCTGTTGATTTATTTTTTATTATTGTTTTTTGCATGGTTTGAGACAGAAACGCTCTAGTTCTTCATTATTGTGTATATGATACTAGATGGCTTGTGAGCTTTCAGTAAAATCTGTCTCAGCTTCCCTCTCCTGGTATATAGTGTATGGCTTTTATATGGACTTTGGGGATCCAAATTCAGGTCATAAATCTTACAGCTGAAAGCATGAAAGCTCTAGTATAGTCAACTAATTTCTTCATTTTAATTTCCTTGTTTTCTGAACAACTTTATTGGGACATCTTCTAACACCCTAAGTGTAAGATGGTGGTGAAAGGTGAAGATTGGACACAGATGTCAGGTCAATTTCCAGCTAAGAGCTTCTCTGTTCTTGTGAAACTACATGTGGTGTTTTTTTGTTTTTGTTTTTGTTTTTGTTTTTGTTTTGTTTTGTTTTGCTACTTCTTTGGTCCTTTGTTCAATTTGAAAATGTTACAGAATTTCAGAAGTCCCATTTTATTAATTCATAAAATTTAACCAAGAAGATAGATTTTATGTTCATACCTTTCTATAATTTATTCCTTGTCCTTCTATCAGAGCAGTTTTGGAAACACCTCCATAGAGTGATGTCTATGATGAGTTCCTGCCATCTTGAATGACATCAAGTCTCTTTAGAGAACCATCTGTGGCATTTTCTGATTTTGCGCAGGTTTACCTATGAAACTTATCTGCTTGTACTTTAGCACACCTGATGCCTACCCTATAGATCTTACGCTATGCTACACTACATTACACACACACACACACACACACACACACACACAAACGTGTGTGTGTGTGTGTGTGTGTGAGTGTATCTATGTTACACAAGTTTTTTCTGTCTTCTCTATCTTTTCTTTGTTCTAACAAGGCAAGTATATCCTTTACTTATGAACCAATATTATTTTCTACTGCCCGATTCTGCTTTCAAAGCTGTGTATTTATACACTGACCATTAAGTTTTATTAATGTGATTTGTATTTTCTTTTTCTGTGGCGCAAATTTTCTTTTTCTTATCTACCGCACTGTAATGTTCTGCTTTGCACATTGGCAGTGCTGTATGAGTTAAACTCTCATGAACAACATGCCCTGTGCTGGTTGGCTGGTTGTACTCTTTATACTACATCTCTTGAAGTGTTATATATGATATACTTTAAAATAATAAGATAATATAAATATAACATAATTTATAATATAATCTATTATGTCACAGGTATATAATAGACTAATAGCTGTCTACACTGCTTCATGCAGTGCTTTATTTTATAATTAAACTGGAAAAATATTCTCCATTAATGTGAAGAATGTTATGATGAGTTATGTGGACTCAATTTCAAAAGTGATAAAACTCACACCTGAACAACTAAGATTGCACTGAAGAGAGAGTTGCAACCAATGACTCTCTTGCCTTTGCATACAGGCAGGTTCTAGTTTATATGACAGAACAACTAACCAGTAGTTTTGCTTCATTAAGAATAGTTTTCATGGCATATTTGTGCTTCAGTCACCCCCACCATTGCTAAGACTTTAGGAAAGCCTATGTGGCTAATTGTGGTCCATTTCTTCTCTTCTCCTTAGCAGGTATCAACATCAGTGCTGCTCACTAATATAATCCTTATTATAAAGTCCTCTGGCTCTGTTTCTTTGAGAACACAGTGACATTCATTGATGACACAGTATGTTTTGTTTTGTTTCCAAGTATGAATGTCAAAAAGGATATAAAACATAAATAGTAAGAAAGAAAAAAATCAAATCTGACAGTCGACAGGAATCAATCAACCCCGTATTGCATACTAGGAAATTTATATTTTATATGTTTTACTGTTTGTTGATCTGTCTTTGCTTAGAAGGGGTTGGTCTGTGTTTTCTTTTTCACTACTTATTAATTGTATGAATAACCATGTTGATTATCATCATCTTTTAAATTGAGAAAAAGAAAAATGTCATGGCAAAAAAATTACAGTCAGAACTGTAGCAGAACACATTCTGCTATGCTTTTCCCTCTAACTGAAGCCCACGTCTGGCTCAAGGAAAAGTGATCCTGTGATTGCTTTATGCCAGAAGGTCTAGGGAATGTGGTAGACATTCCTAAATGCCTCTTTGACCCAGACCTTGAATGTGCAAATTGTCTAGAATTAGAAAGTAGAAGGCATTGCCTTTTTCTAAGATTTAAATACCGGTACTTTAGGGGAAGAAAGTCGCCAACAATCTGTATCGTTATACATTTGTCTCCTGGTGAAATTGACAGTGCTGCAGTCATTTTAGCAGTGATGGTTAATTGGCACAATTATGCAAATAAAAGACTGGCAAATGATGGCACAGTTCAGTTTTATAAATACACAAAAATATGCATTCAAACGGGCCAGATCTCTAGCAACCAACTTTGTAAAATAGAACACCTTCAGTGGCATGAACAGGTATTTCAAACCCCTTGAAAATAAGAGCAGTGATGTTTTCCTCTTTCCATCCCACCCCAATGAATAGTAAACCTTCCTTTCTTGAAAAGGAAGAACAAATCAAGCAAAGAATTTTCATTTCTCAACTTCACGTTAGTGGTGACAGCGGGTTGGGCAGTGTCTTTGGGAGCAGCCTTGATGCTTGTTTTTCTTCCTGCATTAGACCAAAAAAATGCCCCTGAGATTTAATTATCTTTCTATATTATTTTTCAGTACAAAGCCACTTACTCTTTTATTGTGTTGCTGTGTTGAAAAAAAAAAAAAAAAAAAAAAAAAGGCCTTCAGTAGACGCATTTTTTTTCCTAATGGTAAAGGCAGAGTGACTTCAAAGATGGAATGTTCTTGCTTTCTTGTCTTTGACAAAAGGAGATGAGTGCTTTAATAGTTTCAAGGTGATATGAAGGGGTAGGACTGAGTTCATATAGAGAGAGTCTGAATTGGGAATTGGCTACAGTCTCTTCAGTTGTCCTGGTCTCTTGCCTCTGTTCTTAGGCTCATTTTCCTATCTGGTTTGTACAATATATTCATTTTGCTTCCTCAAAAGATGTTGCTTCATGAAAGTACAAGTTGTTTGCATGGACTTTAGATAAGATATATTAAAAATGTGCATCAAAAGTATGCTGAGGATGGTGAATCAAGGCAGGCTCTTAGGAAAATAACAGGAAAAGAACCAGGAACACTATTGAGAAGTGGGGCATAATTCACTTGGCATTATTGTTATTGTGGCTTTTAATCTCTTTCTTCCTTGGTTTCTGCTTCCATGTTCTGGTCTAGTATGGATATATATTCATAGCTATAGTCTGAACATTTATTAGCCTCAACGATCCAAGCATTGAAGCATTGAAATGCTAATCTACTGGATGGCAGTATTAGGGAATGGCAACTTAGGAGGTAATTAGACCATGAAGGTGAAGCCCTTATGGCTCGCCTTAGTATCTTTTAAAAAGACAGACCAGAAGTCTGCCATAAGCATTCTACCATCTGATGATACAGCAAGAAGACCCCTTTTATGGACCAAGGATACTCCAAGTCCCAGATTCCAAATCTACCCAGATGTTAAATACCCAGCCTTCCAAGCTCTAAGAAACATATTTCAGTTATTTATAAACTACCCAGTTTAAAGCACTTTGTTATGGATGCCTGAACAGAAAGTAATTTTATGACTTTAATACTTAGAGATTGATTTTTTTGTCTTTTTTTAATTAGATATTTTCTTTATTTACATTTCAAATGCTATTCCGAAAGTTCCCTATACACTCCCCCTGCCCTGCTCCTCTACCCACCCACTCCCACTTCTTGGCCCTGGCGTTCCCCTCATTTTTTGATTTTTTTAAAAATTATCTTATGCCATATGTATTTGCTTACATACTGATTTTTTAAAGATTTATTTATTTACTTGAGTACACTGTAGGTGTTTCCAGACACACCAGAAGAAGTCACTTGATACCATTGTAGATGGTTGTGAGCCACCATGTGGTTGCTGGGAATTGAACTCAGATCCTCTGGAAGAGCAGCCAGTGCTCTTAACCACTGAGCCATCTCTCCAGCCTCATTCTTTGATTTTTTTTTTTTTTTTTTTGTTGTTGTTGTTGTTGTAATGACACAGGGAAAACTTAACTCTGGAGCATCTCCTCTTTATATTGCCTGTGCACTGGGCATGTTTACCAAAGACTAGCTCGAAGATCATAACTGTTGTAGTGTCACTTGCAAAGGTAACGAGAAGGAAGGGTAACTGTGAAGAAAAATAATCAGAAAAACTCCTTCAGAAGGAAAGCTTGGGGAAAAAGGCAGACAAAAACTAAGGCAGCAAGTACCCATTCTTCTGTTGACGTGAAAATCAGAAGAGTATCCAGAGAAATATTTAGGAACAAATCTAAATAATTTAACTGATGTTAAGTAATATTTATTTGAACTTCACTTCAGCCTATCTGTCTGGGAGAGAAGGCACTTATTCAACTGTTGATTAATTCATTCCATGTTACCTCTCTCGTATCATTCATTTATTCATCTGCTCATCCATTCACTGATGCTCAGAGATTATTTATTTATTGAAACAATATAGAATTTGAAGTAGATAGGAGCATGTGGGCAAGAAATGCATTCAGGATAAATCTGAAAGTGGAAATGCTGAGCACAGAATGCTAAGTGTTAACATGCACATTCACTAGAAAATAGATCAAAGGTTAAGCACTTTATTTTCTCCTACTATTTATTTATTTTTATTAATCTTTTTATGTCCTTGTGCTCTTGGGATACTAATCAAGAACCTGTCAGAGTTAAGCCAATATTCATATCGCTGAGGACAGTTTAAATTGGGTGTTGGAGAGAAATATGCCTAGTGCAGATTCTGTGAAGAGAGTTCTTCCTATAAATGATTCCTGCCTCTACCCAGACACTCAACAGTGTTTTGCTGTATCTTCAGCCTTGTCAAACTAATAAATGGGGAGACAGGAGAATATAATAGAAATATATGTAGAATTTTAGAAATGGCATTCCTCAACTACCTTCATTTCCCGCTCTTTATCTATGTTTCTTTGGGATCTCAAGAACATATGTGTCTATTTGATCAGCTATGTGATCTTGTAGGTAAATGGTAAGCATGGTCCTTAGTCCCTGAGCAAGAGACAGAACAAGTCTGGGCCTGACATTTTAGATAAATGCTCTCAGGACTTCATCCTGGTAGACTAACCTCTCTAGGAAATGAAAGGATGAGATCAAGACCAAAGAATGTTTGTGATGTTAGAAATCTCTGAAAAAAAAAAAAAAGAATTGATGAGCATTTCTGTGATGACTCATTGCTCTTTACTGGGTTTCTTCCCTTAAAGGTTGATGATGCCATCTCTGTTTGCATTTTTATGAGTTGATGGTGACAAAGTGCCCTGAGATTGCTGAATGAAGCTTTTATGGACTAGCAGAATGCCATTCATAGTAAAGACAACACTCAGGGTAGAATAAAAAAGGAAGCCAAAGAAAGAAGCTAGCAATGGGTGGACTGGGAGGTTCAGGTCCTCCGGTCTCTACCTTCACATGCTGGTATTTTTTTAACATGAGGTACTGATTAACCCATGAATTTCAAAATAAAGCCCATGTTCTACAATGTTATGAATATATTTAACAATGTAAGAGATGTAATCTATTTTTAATAAGGATATTTGTTGGACTTATTATTCATAATTAATTCTTAAAATAAAGATTTATTTTATGTGACCTTTAATAGTACTCATACTGTATACATTAGAAATATAAGAGTTGGTCTTCCCCTGGCAATAAACTCAACTAACATGGACCTGTTGGGAGTCCCAGTGTCAGAACCACCAACCAAAGAGCAAGCATGAACTGGACCTGCCCCTCTGTCTCACACATATGGAGCAGATGTGTAGCTAGGTCTTCAGGTGAGTCCCCAGCAACTGGAAACAGGTTGTTTCTGAATGTCTTGCCTGCCTGTGGATCCTGTTCCCCTAACAGGGCCACTTAGGGGAATTTTCTGGCCTCAGTGAGGGAAGATGCACCCAGTTAGGCAGTGACAGATGTGAGATGGTGTGTGATACCCAAGAGGTTCCCCTTCTCAGGGGAGAAGTGGGCGTGGGGGAGAAGCTGTGAGAGGGGGAAACTGAGAGAAGAAGAGGGTTAATACTGTGATGCAAAGTGAGTAAATAAATTAATTCATTAAAAAGAGAAAGAAATATGAGTGTTCTTTACATAAGAATCTAGCTGTTTCTGGCCCAGTAGACAGCTATGTAATTTTATGCCTACTTTGTGTGTTTCCAGATGAAGGGAAGGTTTAAAAGAGCTAGCTTCCCTTAGACAAAGTAAAAATGCAATTGCTATATTTCACTAAGCCTTATTCAATGGACCATTTCTGTTTATATCACCCCAAGTACAAATAAACTCTAAAAAGAATCTAATAAAATCTCTCATTTAATTTAATTATAACTAGAAAAACAACTTTAGTATTTGCAGGAGACCATGTGAGTTCACTGCATGCTTAAATCTATTTCAATTGAACAAGCGTGCTTATTTCAACATTATTCCCATTTGAAAGATGAGAAGTCACAAGCTGAGTACAGAAGCAGTGTACAATAAAAATGTATCTGTGTTCTCATCTAAAGTGGTATTGTCAGCAATGTACAGCTGCCTTCAGTAAGAATGTTTCTAAGGTATAAGGAAGGGCACTGTCCTTTATGATCACTTTGAACTCCAAATAATAGTTTGTCATAACCCGAGCAAGTTAGTGTCTTGCTTATGTTAGGACAGTGCCGGTAAAAAGCATTGAAGATATTTATACATCAAGAACATTAGCATTTGTAGTAATACTTGTAGCATACAACTTGAATGTATTTATGTTATACCAATCAGGAGAAAACGTGGTGACAAGTTAACAAAGTTAGCAGGGAATGTGCACAACTAACGGTGCATCTTAACCATATTATTACTAACTGATGCTCCAAAGTTAATGGGTCTTGCATGTGAATATCAATTTGAGGAAAACAACTGAATTCAAAAAATACAAATATTTAAACCTCCACAAGTAGTCTTTGTGACAATGCTGCTGTTCTGTTGCTGCTGCTGATTCAGGAATTAAATAATCTCACAAGAAACTCAGTTTTTCTGAATTAGTATGTGTGTTCAAGCATGCATTCGTGTGTGTGTGTGTGTGTGTGTGTGTGTAATAGAGTACTCTAGTAGAGTACTCTAGTTTATTTTCTAGCACAAGTTACTTTTGAAATACATTTTACAGTCCCAGAAGATCATAAATGTAAAGTATATCTACTATGTGCTTAGCTTCTGGTGATGATACTCTGATGTACCATAAACATGACAGGGGATATGGTTTACAGAGTGATGATGAAGCTTGGGTATCTCTTCAAACTGTACAGCTACTAATACCATTGCAGGTGCCCACATCAATAACTTCATCTAACTCTGATAGTATCTCCTACTCCTAGTTCCATTAGCATATATGTTTTGGGATTAAGTTTAATGAACTTTGTTGGAACACTTTCAAACTGTAGTTATAAACTGTTCAATTTTAATGACTCTAAGCTCCACAGGACTTGAAAAAGTGTTTTTGCATATTTAGTAAAAGTTCAATTTGGGTTCATAATCACTTTCTTCTGTGTTGTCTTATTTTATCCACATTAAAATGATTACAATTTTAGTTTACAGAGATAGTCAAAGAAACTCATTCTAAGATTAAAGCATCCTACAATTAAATGAGAAATCAACGTTAAGCATTGTTTCAACCTTGGAACACAGAATGAGCGCTAGAGACCCACAGGTCTCCTACCTGCTATCCTTCAAACAAGCTAATAACTTCCTTCCTTGAAATGGAAGGTTACCTCATCATCTTATTACCTCAAAATATGTCTCCTGTAGCTCCTGAATCACCAGTTCTGTTCTTCTATTTAATTTTCTGTGTGTGCCATTCTAGGGTATGTAGCCTCCTCTTGTCCTGAGAGCTCAGATTTCATTTGTACATGTGAGTCTTTCCACCTGCACCCCTGCCCCTGAATAATGATTCAGAAGCTATTTATGTATGAATAAATCCCTAGGTCATAAGCAAGGGCTCGTTACCTGACTAGCTCATAACTTATACAATCTGTTTATTCTACTTTATGTGTATCACATAGCTGGTTACATTTTCTCTGTTTCATACTCATTTCCTCAGAGTCTGGATAGTGAATCTCCCACTTTAACTCATTCCTAGAATCCTATCTCTTCCTGTCAAATATCCTACCTTCTATTCTATGCCTCAGCTAATAGGACATTGGCATTTTACTGACAGGTGATGCTTCCATACAGTATGTAAGGGATTTTCTGTAGTGCTATGCACTTAGTAAATTTATCTGAATCTCATCTGAGTCAGGAACATAACCTTCTTTATAACAGTGAAGAGGAGGCAATAAGATAAACTAGTATCAAAAGTATCTAACACTAGCACATGGGATGCTATTAATTATACTCAGTGCATTGTCCTTAGGAATATTACAAATCTATAATTTAGAAAATAAAGTTATAAACTATAGCACTGAACTTGATTAATGTAAGTCTCTATGGACTTACACTTCAACTATTCACAATGCTATGATGGTGATTTCCACCCAAGAGATTAATAAAACATTGTAGTTTTACAGAATTGTTTATATAATTCAAATATATTAGCAGATTATTATAAAATCTATAAATTTTCATCCCCAAAGACTGGAGGAGTTGACCTAGAACTTCAGCTTCTTGAATAAATTTTCTGAATATATTTGCATATGTAAATAATATATATGTGAATTATGTATATATATATATATACATATGTCAAATTTATATTTATGGATATATATATATATATATATATATATACAAATCCATATGGAATCATATATATATATATATATATATATATATATATATATTTGAATAAGATGATTTTGAGTAAGAATATAGTTAGATAATTTTGTACATCTGCTATCTATACTAAGCTCAAGTTCAACCAAGTGGAGATTAAACTTATGGTAGCTAGAGAAGTCTAGGAAAACTGGACAGATGGTATCCCCATAGCTGTTTATTATGCCCACACATTATAGGCCACCTGAATGCTAAAGATCATATAATATCATATGTAAATCAGAGTATGCAGTATTTTCCCCATGACTAATATAATTTCACCACAAAATCACCAAAATCACTGTCTCCTGGGACATTTGCATATGGTTTTATTCATCTTTAGTGTATTAGCTAGGTCTTTTTTGCCAGGGTCTGTCATATTGCCACTGTGGTTCTTATAGTCAACAATTACCTGAAATTCCACATGTCTGATACTTCCACTAATTTCTGATAAAGAAACAGCCCAATGTTCTCTGTAGTTTTTTTGTGGAGATTATGTTTAGTTGCTGAAATACCAAACAAATGAACAAACAAACAATAAATACCAAGGATTTTTTTTCTCTTTCTTATATTTTGCTCACGTGAGCCATGGTCATATTCTGTACTGCACTGCTCCTTCATTCTAATTTGACAACACTTTTATCTCATGTTGGCAAACCTGTAACTGCAAAACTATTAACATCAGTAGATGTATACAGTATGCCTGCAGCTACAATGACTCCCTGGCTAAGATCTAAAACACTTGACTTGAGAAGTTGCAGGAACATTTGCAATCCCCTTGTTCTTTCAAGTTGCTTAACCACTGTATTAGTCAGAGTTTTCTAGAGTCACAGAACTTGTGGAATGCCACTCTATATTGAGGGAACTTACTGTGATGACTTACAGTCTGTAGTTCAAGTACTCCAACAATGATCAGCTGTGAATTGGAAGTTCAAGGATCTCATAGTTGTTCGGTCCCGCGAGACTAGATGTTTCAGCTGGTATTTTGTAGAAGTAGGTTCTAACAGATGTGCTGGCAAGTAAACAAAAGCATCCAAAGAAGAGTGAATCTTCCTTCTTCCAATGTCTTTATGTAGATATCTAACATGTGTGGTGCAGATTAAAGGTGTGTACCACCATGCCTGGTCTGTGGCCTTTTATATCCCAGGATGACCTTAAATTCCTTGCCTTAGTCTCCTGGGACTAAAGGTCTGTACTATGTTGCCTGGGCCTAAACTTTTCATGGTCACTATGCCTCAATATCTCCATGCTAAGATCCATGGCAGAAACTTGTGTCTTCAAGTCTCAAGATTTGGATCACAGGTGAGCCCTCCAATTCTGGATTGTAGTTTATTTCAGACATAGTCAAGTTGACAACCAGGAATTACAACCGCTGTGTCTGCGGTTGACTTTTGTCTTTTGTATAAGACAGTAATAAAATGTTTAAATAATGAAATATGGACACACTGTTGTCTTTTCAATAAATGTATGACAAATTGTTTCTTTGTAAAGAATTCTCTGTTAGGCACTATAACATAACTATTTGTAGGTTTATAATATTAGTAGAGAGATGGATAGGGGTTAGGTCCCTGAGTTTCACCAGCCAGCTAGAATAGCTTATTTGGTAAATTACAGACCATCTGAGAGTCTCTCTCTTAAAAAACAAAGGTGTAAATGAAGAAAATATCTAATAAAAAATTGAGAAAAAAACAAAGGTAGAATATTTCTGAGGAAGAGAAAATGTTTAAAGTTATCCTTTAACCTTCCTGTGTGTGCACACAAAATGAACATGCACGTATATGTACATATATGACAGCACACACATGCACACATACATATACAACACACACACACACACACACACACACACACACACACACACTTCTCATCCTTCTAACTAGTTTGCTTTCCTTAAGAAGGAAACCCAACTTCTAACTCAGTCCTTGCTCATATTAGATTGATTTTTATTCAGTGAACAATGCATGTGTAGAATTATTCGCACACTGCATTGCTCACTCAATAAATATCTCTCTAATAGGAACAAGGCCTGAGTTGGAAGCTAGGTTTCTTTTTGAGAGAAATAAGGTTAGATAGATGGACCAGAATTATACTTACTGGAACTCTTGGCCAGAACATCAGATACAGTAAAAAGGCAAAGGGCAGATGCTAGAAGATGTTGAAGAAATTGGTATCAATCTAGCTGGTGATAGGCAGATAATGGATGGGCAATCCAGAGATTTCCCAACAGCCTTGAAAAGGCCTTGGCAAGATGTGTAGCTTTCATTTCCAGTAGCCAATGCCCACAACAAAGAAAAGGGCAATAGGCAGACACTTAAAATCAAAGCTATTCAAGTACAATGTCCAGTTCATTGACCTCTGTTGTGACTTGTTCAGAATCCACAGATGGGGTAGACTTAGCATTTCTGCTTAGGCCAAAGGGAGGACCAAAGCCTTAAGTAATGCATCCCAGGAGTCTTTGCTGGTGCTTTTCTCTTCACTTGCTTGAGGCCCTAGCTGCCTCTCAGGTAAGACACCTGACTGATTTTTCTATCACTCTTTAATAGTTAATCCCCACCTTGTCGGTTAAAATATTTCAGCAACTCCCTCAGGCCAGATAAATCCGAGTAAGTTTAAATTAGATGCCTCAGCACCATCAGTCATCCAAAAAGCTTCTAGACAGAGCTAACACACCATCTCACTCATTATAGACAGAGGGTCTTGAATGAAACTCCTTAATGGGCCTTCTTCCTGACTCTGGGGCACAGTGCAATACATTTGTACTACACCTCAGTAGGAATTTCTTCACAGCCCTTAGGAAAGAGAATTTCATATTAACATGAAACCTCAACATTTCTCAATGCTGAAAAACTCTGCTTTTAGCAGAATGCTGTCAGCAATGCCAAAAATCTAATCCTCTTAACCCCATGCTAAAACATGTGCAAGGACTCTTGCCATCCCTCACAGCATGCTGCCCTACTTTCCCTTGCTGGGATACAGAGGCTAGTTAGACGGACCCATTTTTTTTTCCCAGTCTTACCTACTCTGCTTAGTAACCCCAACCACTTTGTATACCCCAGCCAAATGAATTCACATGCCCCTTTTCATGGAACACACCTTCTTGGCCTCTAGTTCCCTTTACTCAAATTATAACTACCCTTTAAAATCCTTATCAAGTGCTACCTTCTCCACTGTGCCTTTGTCTCTCTGGATACTTACAGAGTATCTCAGTCCTTCAGTCCTCATATTATCCTGGGCTTCCATTGTCTAACTTTGTACACATTTCATCTCTGAAAGCCCTTGTAGCTTAGTGCCAGGTGTGCTCAGGTTGGAGCCTTGGTTATTTATGGACCAGGAAGCACATCACACTTTATTTGTTATGCTCCACTGCCTATCTCCACTTTTTCATTTTGCAGCCATCATCCCCTCTTCGGTCTTTTCCTACATCTTTGATCTGTTCAGCATCAAACACTCTTCAGGGTGAGAAAAACAATGTGATTGTTAAACAAACACCAGGCCTTCCCCTAAAGTTCTGAAGAACAAAGTTTGTTCTTTGCTGCTACAATTGGAGCATGTTCAGATAGTCTTTAGTTAGGAATATCCTGCCTGAACTAATTGCTATTAGTATTAGTAATTCCAATTTATTAAAAATTTTTGAGAAAAATCAAGCAAGGCTAGACACGGCCTGGATGATACACTGAGAGACTCAGCTGATGCTGACAGATGCTAGGGATGACGTTAAGGTGGAATGGCTGCAGGTCCTTAGGTCCTAGGTTAATTCTGTATAAGGACCTGCTCACTGGAGAAATTTGACAAAGTAAAAAGTGGATCTCTTTCATGAAGGGGAGGAAATATTACAATAGTTCTGATATGAGCTCATTTGGGCTTAGTTTCACAAAATAAAATAATAAATAATTTCATGTGGGCTGATGAGTTTGAACAGTATCTGGGTCCTGGCCACCAAGCCTTTCAATGACCTGAGTTTGACTCCAGGAACCTTGATGGTAAAAGGAAAGAACTGATCTCTGAAAGCTCTTGTCTGATTTCTGCACATGCACTGTTCAATGCACACACGTACACCCCCCCACACACACACACAGAGAGAGAGACAGAGACAGAGACAGAGACAGAGATAGAGACAGGGAGGGAGGGAGGAAAAGGAAGGGAGACAGGAGTTGGAGGAGGGAAGGAAAGAGAGACACAGAATAAAAGTGAACAATTTTTTAAGTGGTAGCAGGTTAATTGCATTTTCCAACTGTCTTTGCTTTCAGTGCTAAATGATCATACTTTCCCTTCTTAAAACCAGTTTTTAAGATGCAGAATGCTGAGCTCTTACCTCTGTCTTGATATCCTTGATTAGGTTACCTCTGGACATTTTGAGATGGTGCACTTACGTTAGTCCACACACTGTGAAGCTACTGTGTGCTTTTCACAGAACCACAGCTGAAATAGGGTTTGAAAGAGCTTATTTATCATCTACGGAGACACTTAAACAATAAGCACGTAGATAAAAGAAATGTGACCAAGAAACACATGAAGATGCGCTTTCCAGTTCTCCAGAATCTCTAACTCAAGAAATTTAAACCACTGAAAGCATAGCCACAATATGCTGTCAGCACATATTTTACAGAAATGTAAAAGCATAAAAATGAAAACATAACACTTTGGAAAAATCAGAATCCACACCATCAAGCTGAATTACAAAAGATTTTCATTTTACTATTTTTTAAAATACATGGTTAGTTTATTTGACTGAATTCAAAATATTTCCAGTTCCAAATTCCTCTAGATTTGACAATTAAATTTCATTGATAACTGTGAAACTTTTAGGTAGTTAATATGTACAAACTGCTGTAAATACTTTTTTAATTTTAATTTTTGAAAACTTTATATATTAGCACTATATTAACATATATAAACCCCTTCTTCCCACTCTAACTACTCTCATGTCTTCTCTCTCCCTCCCATATTCATGACTTGTTTGCTTGTTTTGTTACACTTGAACATATGTGTGTGTGTATGTGTGTGTGTGTGTGTGTGTGTGTGTGTGTGTGTGTATTCCATGGATTGTATATAATTACTAAATGAGTCATAAATATATGACACACACACATATATATATATATATATAATATTCATATTAAATATTATATATGTGTGTTCTATAACAGTAGCCATAAACTCAATACTGATATTACCTGTAACCTTTTCTTGTTATATAAGTAAAAAAAATCAGTACTCTCCTTTAAAAGAAATAAAATCAAGATACATTGGTATTATAACTGGAGAAATAAGTTTAATCTACTAAAGCAATGGCCTCCAAGTTTAAGCATGCCAGGTTCTAAGATGTTAGAAACAGTCAACATGGATACTATAGAAAACACAAAACAAGGAACTCTGTTCATAAATATATATTATGTAATTATTTGTAACTTTATGTCTGACTTCTAACACACATTGTATGTAACAGTGTAAGAACTCCTGTATAAATAATGTCCTATTGACAACCACTCTGCAAGTCATTCTGGAGGTTCCTCAGAAAATTGATCTACCTGCAAGACCCAGCTATACAACTCTTGGGAATTTACCCAAAAGATGTCCCATCATGCTATAGGGGCAAGTGTTCCACTATGTTCATAGTGGCCTTAATTGTGATAGCCAGAAGCTGGAAATAATCCAAATGTCCTTCAACAGAGGAATTGATACAAAAAATGAAGTGCATTTACACAATGGAGTACTACACAGCTATTAAAAAAACAAAACAAAACAAAACAAAACAAAAAATGACTTCACAAAATTCACAGGCAAATGGATGGATCTAGAAAATATTCTGAGTGAGGTAATTCAGACCCTAAAGGACATGCATGGTATGTACTCCCTAATAAGTGTATATTAGCAAAAATTACAGAATACCCAGGACCCCATCCACAAAATTCAAGAAGATTAACAAGCCAAAGGGTCCAAGTAAGGATGCCTCAGTCCCACTTGGGAGGTAAAAGAAAGCAATCACAGGGGATAGAGTGGGGGGAGAGGGAGTTAGGGATCTGGGTGAGAGAGGGGATAGGGAGGGGAAGGGGGAACATGATCAGATATTGGGGAGCAGGGCTGAAGTCTTGAGGGCCAGCTGAAATAATGGAAACAGGCAACCTCAGGAGGAAGGAGGTGTGTGGGGAGGGAGGGGGGACCCGCTAGAATGTATTGGAGACCTGAGAAGTGAGAGAATGTCAGGAATCAGAGGGATGGAACTTGGACAAAGTGCTCTATAATAGTGAAGGAGATCTTGTAACGCTCATCTCCAGTGGAGGGACAGGATATCAAGTGGAGGAATGGGGTTGCCATTCAACAGTCAAAAACTCTGACCCATATTTGTTCCCCTTTGAAGAAACTGCAGGGAAAAAATGGAAAAGGGTATGAGAGAAAGGAGGTCCAGTGTGCGGCCCAAACTGGCATCCAGCTCAAGGAGAGGCACCGGGACCTGACACTGTTACTGATGCTGTGATTCGCTAACAGACAGTAGCCTAGTATGACTGCTCTCCAAGAGGCCCAACAAGCAGCTGAATGAGTCAGATGCAGATATTAGCACCCATCCAAAGGATGGAAGTTGGGATCCCCTGTGGTTGAATTGGGGAAAAGCTGGAAGAAGCTGAGGCGGAGGGCGGCCCCACAGGAAGACCAGCAGTCTCAACTTACCTGGACTCCCGGGATCTTTCTGAAACTGAACCACCAATCAGGCTGCTTACACCAGCTTATGAGGCTCCTGACACTCATATAGCAGAGGAGTGCCTGGTCTGGCTTGAGTGAGACAAGAAGCACCTAACTCTCAAGAGACTTGAGGCCCTATGGGTGGGGAGATCTGGTGGAGTGGGGTTTGAGGGGTGGAGACATCCTCCTGGAGACAAGTTGGGGGAAGTATGAGATGGGGAGAGGTACAGAAGTGGAGGTTGATGAAGACTGGATTATTAAAAAAAGGATTAAAAAATAAAGAGATGGTGATGATGATGTAGTATTCGGGGGGATATTTATCTTTTTTACTTTTAATTTGTCCTGTACTAAATTTAAAAGAAATTGCAGTCGAAGTAATATGAAATTGCCTAGCTACAAAATGGTTTTCAGCTGGCAGGAATGTGTACTCATCTGCTTTATGAAGTTTCTTTGGTGCCAACCTGGACTGTAGAAGGTAAAAGAGGAACACTGACAAACTTTTAATGAAGCACAGCGCTCTGAAAAGTGGGGGTAAGAGAGGAGGAGCAGGTGCAATTTGAACTGCATTGGGGCAGGCAGGTTAATCAGCAATGGCGATGCACTGCCAACTGGGAGGGAAATGGGCTCCCACAGGACCTGAGGCTGTGTGGTAGCAGAAGCACTGGGAAAGAATCAGCTGGGTTGCAGAGTACAGGGAAGATTTGGGAATGATCAGGCTGAGAGACAGCATGAGTCCAGCACATGCTGAGGAGACTCGGGGGGGGGGGGGGGGGAGCAACCTTCTAGGTAGAAGATGTTTAGGTAGTGGTTGAATAATTCCAAAAAGAGTCCAGAAGGCAATTCAGATTAAGGCATGCTTTTAAACAGATGCTACTGGAATTGTTTATCTTTCAAATGAAGAATCCAAATTTAAATTTCTTGGAAGTACTTAAAACCTCATGCATAGATGGAATAAGGAATTGCCTTCATAATATACTTTCCTAGTGGCAGAAAAATATTTCTGAAAGTGTCATATCAGCTTTTATCTGGTATGCAGAAAGTGAAATTATTTGAGTATACACAGCTCATAGATTGAGCAAGAATTTTCTGAGTCTCACATGATCTTAGGATGTAAGTTTGACCCTGACACTTGATTTATTGCTTCCACCACTTTTTACCATGGGATGAACGAACATCTTTTGCCACATGTGGCTATAACCACAACATTGTTCTTCACTACAGGTCAGGAATATGATGCCAGGTGTCTTTTGATTCCATCCTCTGCAAATTTAAGATAGGATGAAGTTTTCTTTCTTTAGTTGTTTCTGAGAGATATGTTGCCATAAAAATTGAATAATGTAGGTGGTGTCTAACTTAAAAACAAAACAAAACAAAACATTGAGTTCATTGAAGGAAAACTCAGTATGTATGCATGAAGATGAGGAATGATTAGAGCATGAGGAGGGCCTGGAGCGGTAGTTAAATAATTAGGAGTACTGACTCCTTCTACTCTAGAGGATCCAGTTAAATTTCCAGTACCCTTATGGCAGCCCTCAACTATCTATAATTCCAGTTTGAAGAGATACAATGCCATATTCTGGCTTTTGTAGGCACAGGGCAAGCAGAGAGTACACAGACATCCATGCATGGAAAATATTAGAACACAAACATGAATACAATGAAGAGGGAGGGAAGAAAGAAAGAAAGAAAGAAAGAAAGAAAGAAAGAAAGAAAGAAAGAAAGAAAGAAAGAAAGAAAGAAAGGAGGAAAGAAAGAAAGAAAGAAAGAAAGAAAGGAGGAAAGAAAGAAAGAAAGAAAGAAAGAAAGAAAGAAAGAAAGAAAGAAAGAAAGAAAGGAGGAAAGAAAGAAAGAGAGAAAGAAAGAAAGAAAGAAAGAAAGAAAGAAAGAAAGAAAGAAAGAAAGGAAAAGAGAAGAATCATGTCTCCAAGTGTATAAATTCTCATCTAGAAAATATGAATTGGTTTTTAATTTTTTCACATTAAGATGATCTTTAAAGTAAATTAAAATGTATTGAGGATTTCAAGATAATTTTGAAGTAATTTAAAATGTTTCATGAGTTAATGGACTTATTCGAGTGGTTGACACAATCATCTCTGCATATCATAAATGTATAACATGTACCTGAACATCATGCTATATAACACAAATGTAAACATATTGTCCCTTGACACTTTAATATTAAACAAACCAGGGCCCATTCACAAGATTTTTCATAATTGAGCCAAAATCATTACCACCTCATGAAGAGCCTGAGCAAAACTCGGATTCTAATACTAGTGAGGAACCAAGGGAAACTGAGTTGAATCAAATCAAGAAAGAAAGGCAAGTGCTCTAAAATAAACAAAGTGTTTACAGATGGCTTCTCCTGGCATTGAGTGTTGAGTAAGATCATGGAATGAATGTGGAAGAGTCAGACATAGGAGGAAGAATGATCAAACCTTATATGAGAACCTAAAAAGCTATGCCAGAGCCTGACAAATACAGAAGCAGATGGTCGAACACAGCCAAACATTGGACTGAGCACAGAATCTCCAAAGGAGGAGACAGAGAAAGGAATGAAGGAGCTGAAGGACTTTGCAACCCCATAGGAAGAACAATATCAACCAACCAGACATCCCAGAGCTCCCAGGGACTAAACCACCAACCAAAGAGTACACATGGAGGGACCCATGGCTCCAACCACATATGTAGCAGAGGATAGCCTGTTGGATATCATTGGGAAGAGAGGCCCTTGGTCCTGTGAAAGCTGATGCCACAGTGTAGGGGAATGCCAGGGCAGGGAGGCAGGAGTGGGTGGGTGGGAGAATACCCTCACAGAAACACGGGAAGGAGGAATGAAATATGGGTATCCAAGGGGCAAACCAGGAAACAGGATAACATTTGAAATGTAAATAAAGAAAATATCCAATTTAAACAAAAAAAGAGTTATTGTCCAGTGGCCAGTGGGTTTTTGAATTAGGAGATTACGATTTTTTTGGATCTTCTTTTTATGGCTAAAGTATAAATTACGTGGCTTAATCACATAAGACAGATAAAATCACTGAAAAGTGGTGCACGTATGATTTTTGCACACTTGTGCTTGTGTGTATGTTGATATATCATTAGAATCATACACACACGCGCACACACACACACACACACACACATATATATATATATATATATATATATATGGGGGAATGATTAAACATGTATATACATGTATTGTGCAACTCCATGAAGAATCTCTCACTCAATATAAATTAAACACATTGGATGCTTGACATAATGGCATTGTCTGTATAATAGGTGAAAATATAAAGGCTATTTTTATTTTCTATTGTTCACATGAAATAATCTTTTCTGTTGCCCTGAAAATAAACTACTGTAACCTGGGAAGAAGTATCATGAAGATTAGTAGCAGCCTTTGGCTAATGATTATTTTGACACTCTAAATCATCAAGCTCTGGTATTCCCTCAGTTTTATTCTTGGGAACATTTCTAGCAGTGTTATATTAGCCTCAGCAAAAGAAGGATTTATAAATGTTCTTCAAAAATATTTGAAATAGTGAACTGTTCTCAGAAATACCCTAAAAAGATTATTTTTAATAATAATAATAGCAGCAAAAGCCCCTAGACTAAATGAGCATAAATGACACTTGTCTGTCACTGCACCAAAATTTTCAACAAATGTTACTGGTTGAACTGGCAGTTATCATGCTGAAGAATGCAAATCGATCCATTCTTATCTCCTTGTACAAAGCTCAAGTCTAAGTGGATGAAAAAACTCCACATAAAACCAGAGGCACTAAAACTTATAAAGGAGAAAGTGGGGAAAAGCCTCAAAGATATGGAAACAGGGGAAAAATTCCTGAACAGAACAGCAATACTTTGTGCTGTTAAGATCGAGAATCGACAAATGGTACCTCAAAAAATTACAAAGCATTTGTAAGCACCATTTGTTGAAAATGCTGTCTTTTTTTCCAATGGATGGTTTTAGCTCCCTAGTCAAAGATCAAGTGACCATAGGCATGTGGGTTCAATTCTGGGTCTTCAATTCTTTTCCATTGATCTACCAGTCTGTTGCTGTACCAGTACCGTGCAATTTTCATCACAATTGCTCAGTAGTACAGTCTGAGGTCAGGCATGGTGATTCTACCAGAGGTTCTTTTTATTGTTGAGAATAATTTTTGCTATCCTAGATTATTTTGTTATTCTAGATGAAGCTGCAAATTGCCCTTTCTAATTCAGTGAAGAATTGAGTTGGAATTTTGATGGGGATTGCATTGAATCTGTAGAATGCTTTCAGCAAGATAACCATTTTGACTATATTAATCCTGCCAATCCATGAGCATTAGAGATCTTTCCATCTTCTGGGATTGTCTTTGATTTCTTTCTTCAGAGACTTGAAGTTCTTTTTTTTTAATTTTTTAAATTATTATTATTATTTTCTTTATTTACATTTCAAATGTAATCCCGAAATTTCCCTATAACACCCCGCCCCTGCTCCCCTACCCACCAACTCCCACTACTTGACCCAGGCCTTCCCTTGTGCTGGATCATATAAAGTTTGCAAGACCAAGGGGCCTCTCTTCCAAGTGATGGCCAATTAGGCCATCTTCTTCTACATATGCAGCTAGAGACACAAGATCAGGGGGTACTGGTTAGTTCATATTTTGTTCCACCTACAGGGTTGCAGCCCCCTTCAGTTCCTTAGGTACTTTCTCTAGCTCCTCCATTGGGGAACCTGTGTTCTATCCAATAGCTGGCTGTGAGCATCCACTTCTGTGTTTGCCAGGCACTGGCATAGCCTCACAAGATGCCGCTACTGGCATAGCCTCACAAGATGCCGCTATATCAGGGTCCCTTCAGCAGAATCATGCTGGCATGAGCATTAGTATCTAGGTTTGGTG
>NC_034592.1:80780886-80786638 GCF_900095145.1 Mus pahari
ATGTTGAGTCCTGTTTATGTAACCAGTCTGTTAGTCTATGTCTTTTTATTGGGGAATTGAGTCCATTGATATTAAGAGATATTAAGGAAAAGTAATTATTGCTTTCTGTTATTTTTGTTGTTAGAGTTGGGATTCTGTTCTCGAGGCTATCTTCTTTTAGGTTTGTTGAAGGATTACTTTCTTGCTTTTTCTTGGGCATAATTTCCCTCCTTGTGTTTTAGTTTTCCATTTATTATCCTTTGAAGGGCTGGATTCTTGTCAAGATATTGTGTGAATTTGGTTTTGTATTGGAAAAGCTTGGTTTCTGCATTTATGGAAATTGAGAGTTTTGTTGGGTATAGTAGACTGGCCTGGCATTTGTGTTCTCTTAGAGTCTATATAACCTCTGTCCAAGATCTTCTCGCTTTCATAGTCTCTGGTGAGAAATCTGATATTATTGTAATAGGTATGCCTTTATATGTTACTTGACATTTTTCCCTTAGTGCTTTTAATATTCTATCTTTATTTATTGCATGTGTTCTGGTTATTATGTGTTGGGAGGAATTTCTTTTCTGGTCCAGTCTATTTGGAGTTCTATAGACTTCTTAGATGTTCATGGGCATCTCTTTCTTTTGGTTAGGTAAGTTTTCTTTTATAATTTTTTTGAAGATATTTACTGGCCCTTTAAGTTGAAATTCTTCATTCTCATCTATACCTATTATCCTTTGGTTTGGCCTTCTCACTGTGCCCTGGATTCCTGGATGTTTTGAGTTAGGATCTTTTTGCATTTTGCATTTTCTTTTATTCTTGTGTCCATGTTTTCTATGGAATCTTCTGCACCTGAGTTTCTCTCTTCCATCTCTTGTATTGTGTTGCTGATGCTCAGATCTATGGTTCCTGATTTCTTTCCTAGGATTTCTATCTCCAGAGTTGTCTCCATTTGGGTTTTCTTTATTGTTTCAACTTCCCCTTTTAGATCTTGGATGGTTTTGTTCAATTCCATCACCTGTTTTGTTGTGTTTTCCTATATTTCTTAAAGGATTTTTTTGTGTTTCCTCTGTAAGGACTTCTACTTGTTTAGCAGTGTTTTCCTGTAATTCTNTNNGGGATTTTTGTTCTTCCTCTTTAAGGACTTCTACCTGTTTAGCAGTGTTCTCCTGTATTTCTTTAAGTGAGTTATTTAATGCCCTTCTTAAAATCCTCTACCAAATGCATGAGATATGATTTTAGATCTGAGTCTTGCTTTTCGTGTGTGTTGGGGTATCCAGGACTTGCTGTGTTATACGTACTGTGTTCTGATGATGCTGAGTGGTCTTGGTTTCTGTTAGTAAGATACTTATGTTTGTGTTTTGCCATCTGGTAATCTCTGGTATTAGACGTTCTAGATATGTTCAGCTAGAGCTTTTTCCTCCTCTGATTCTGTTAGCCTCTGTTAGCACTCCTGGGAGTCCAACTCACTCCTGAGTCCCAGTCCTTAGAGCACTCTCTGCAGGCATGCTCTCCTACTGTGGGAAGGTGCATAGAGGTCTTGAGCTCAACTCTGCCTCCTGGCTGAAGATAAAGACCCGAAGGGACCCTGTCCAGGAAGCTCTGTTGCTTCTGTGGCCTGTGTGTTCTCCTGTGAGGACTGGTCTCTGAGAGACCCCCGGATACAAGAAGGCACTGTCGTCTGATTCCCTGGATCAGAGCCTTCCGTGGAGGCTGACTCTATCTCCTGACTGAGGATGAAGGCCTGATTGGCTGCTGTCCAAGAAGCTCTGTTGCTTCTGAGGCCTGCATGCTCTCCTGTGTGGACTGGTTTCTGAGAAACCCAGGGTACATGATGGGCTCTCACCTGAGTCCTGGGGTCACAGCCTTCTCTGGAGACTGACTCTCCTCAGTGAACCTAAGATGCTGGGTTTGATAGGGTACCTGCGGATTGGACTGTCAGCCGAGTTCATGCCCAAAATAGCGTGGAGCTGGTGCTGACCTGAACAAATGCCAGGTGTTGGTCAGGCTGGTTTCCTGTGTCCCTATTCCTGCTGGCACAGGCCCCTGCTGGATGTTTTGGAAGAGATGTTGCTTTCTACTCACCAGTAATCTCAAGATCCTGAGTGTGCTAGGGAGCCTGCAGTGCAGAGGGTCCTCCAGGGACCTTGGGACTGTCTGCCGAGTTTGTGCACAAGGTGACGCTGGGTTGATGCTGACCAGAATGAACCCGCTGGCAAACACAGAAGTGGATGCTCACAGTCAGCTATTGGATGGAACACAGGGCTTCCAGTGGAAGAGCTAGAGAAAATAACCAAGGAACTGAAGGGGTCTGCAACCCCATAGGTGGAACAACAATATGAACTAACCAGTACCCCCAGAGCTCGTGTCTCTAGCCGCATAGCCTAGTTGTCCATCATTGGGAAGAGAGGCCCCTAGGCTATGCAAACTTTATATACTCCATACAGGGGAATGCCAGGGCCAAGAAGTGGGAGTGGGTGTGTAGGGGAGCAGGGCAGGGGGAGGGTATAGGGATCTTTCAGGATAGCATTTGAAATGTAAAAAGAAAATATCTAATAAAAAAAAGAACTACGTACATAAAAAAAATTAAATAAAAATTAATTTTTTTCGTAAAGAATGAAGCTCAGTAGACATACATTCCAAAACTCAAATTTTGGGTGAAGTCATTGACACAGTTTCTGGATTATCTAAAGTTTATTTTGGACACTCGTTTCTGTTAAAAGAGTTTGCTCCTTAGCCTAAAAAATAAAGCACATTAATGCTAAGGTATGATTTAGTAAGTTTGATATGACCATACTCTTTTAAAATTTCAAAATACTTTTTATTAAAATATACATATAAAGTTCCATTATGCTCTGTGATAAATCCTGTTTCAAATTATTGTTTTCCAATATAAAAGCTGCTTGCTGTTCCATACTAAAAGGAATTCATGGTCTTAGTATTTTACATAGGACATAAGTAATGGCACCAATTCAGTGAATAAAACTTTCCATAAAAAGTTTAGTGAATGATATCTTAGGTTGTGTTCTAGTGCTATGATAAAATACCATAACTAAATGCAACTTGAGGAGAAAGGGCTTTATTTAATTTTACAATTTACAGTCTATCATGGAAGGAAGTTGGGACAGGAACTGGAGCAACGGTTGTGGAGCAACACTGATTGTTTTCTTGCTTCTTTTGGTTTACTCGGTCTGCCTTTTTATACTACCTATGACAACCTATGACACAGGCGTGGCTCTATGTCCATTGAGCTGGGCTCTCTTCCATAAATCTTGAATTTAAAAAATGCTTTAGATACCTATCTATAGGCAATCTAATGGGAACATGTTCTAAGTTGAAACTACTTTCCTGGATAACAATATAGTTTATATTAAGAAAAGAGAGAGGGAGAGAGAGAGAGAGAGAGAGAGAGAGAGAGAGAGAGAGAGAGAATTAACCTGATACGATTTTAAATTATTATTCTGATAAAATGTACACTTGAAAAAGTTCACCATCAATAGGATATATAAATAATCCTGTCAACATATAACTGAATCAAAGCTACCATCATCACAGAGGTCCATACTCTCGCTTGTTCTTTTAGGAGAAACAGTATGTTTCTGGCATTGTTAGGAATTACAAGTTTCTTTTCTTTGCATGGTTAAAATGCCAAGTGAGAAATGAAATTGTGTTACTACATGAGAACGGTATAAAATAGCTATTTCACAAGGACTCAAGTACACTAGGATGAAAATCATGCAGAACTTGGTTGCTCATTCTATCAGCTTTCCTATGACTCATAATATTGGTCTAGAACATTGTAGAAATAATATTTTAAAAATTATACGGAATATAGTATTATCAGTTATTCAGAGGGAGAATGAACAGTATTCTTTTTTGTACCTCATCAGAATTTTTGTACTAAAAGAATATGAGCTGGCATGCATGAAATCACCCCTTACAAATATCTACATATAATTCTATTTAATATCCATGCCCAAATGGGGGAAGGGATGAGTGTTAGCTCAGTCAATAAAATGGCAGTGATTTAATCTTTAGAATATATGTCAAAAGTCTGGGTATGGTGATGTACACTTTTAGTCCTAACATGAGGGAGGCAGAACTAAGCGGATCCCTGGAGCTCATTGGTTCAAGCCCAGACAACTGTTGAAACTTCAGACTAATGAAAGACTCTGTGTCAAAACAAGGACACAAACAAACAAAAACAAACAAAAACCCAAAGTGCATAGGATTCCAGAGATGGACCTGAGGTTGAGATCTGTCCTTCACCTTCAAGCAATGTCCTCATCTTAGATCAATTATATTCATGCTTAACTCAACAAATCCTTAATTCATTGAGTATAGTAAGTATAATCATGCTTAGGCACAGCAAAGGGTTCATTTAGATAGTAAGTTATTGGAGTTTCCCAGTGAATTGTATTGGGGTTCTGCTGTTGCCTCATTAGAAGAACATGCTGATATATTTTGGAGGAGGTATATAGAAGGAGCTCTGCACATTCATCTAGTTGTTCCAAATTCAAATGATACTTCCTGTACTTTAGCATCTCATCTCGGGGAAATTGACATAATTAAGTACTCTTCAAAGAAAAATAGACTCTGATGCTGCTGATGCTATTAAATATTTACCATGCACACAGTTGCAGAAAATTTCTGGGTAAAAAGTGATTCTACCAAAGTGGATAAAATGAGAACATCGCATTGCCTTGTAGGAAGTGTATCTGGTTCTATCAATTATTAAACAATATATATCTGTAGGCATAAAAAATATATATGCAGAAGCTGCATAGTGTGGAGTCTGAAGAGTGTGTTAATACAAGAATGTTTGGATATATTTTCTGATCCTGCCAATTCTCAGCCCAGGCAATAAATTGCTATGTTTATCTATACAGGTAGAGATTTTATCATATGAAGTTTACCCCTGAACTACAATTAGAAGGAAACTGAAAGAGAAATAATTGAATTAAAGATGAGAGTGTACTCCTCTTCTGAATGGTTTTAAATAGCAACAATGAAGACTGGGTTAGAAAACTAAGTCACGTTATGTAAGAACCAAAATCTACTTGTGACTGAACTATACTTGAACAGAGAAAGCCAAAAATATAATGAATATATGTCTTCAGAGAATCTCACTAGGCATGAAAATAGTGACCACAAGGAATAGTTTAAATGGCAAAGCTAAATTCTATTGAAATAACATCAAAAGCCCAGTTTTGAGGGCCAAGAATAAGGCTCAGTAGATTGGTCAAAGGATTTGAACAGGAATCCACTAGTTAAAGAGAACTGATTCCCAAAAATTTCACTTCTGGAAACTATGCACATACTGTCCATGGGCATGCCCATACCCCTTCACCCACATACTCACACCTTTTCACCAACATGCTTACACTAACACACTCTTACCCACACACTCCCATGTATATATCTCCACCAACTACATCCCCTATGTCTATACTACAAACAAACATTATTAAAAAAAATAACTTCTGGTTATACCTAGATACCAGATGGGAGAACACACAAATCAGATATTTGCAAAATTAATCATTTAAAATAGTAAAAGGCCAAGTGTGGAAGCTTGCATCTTTAATTTTAAGACTCGGTAGGATGAGCTGAGATGAGGTTATATGAGGTCATATTCATGAACTGTTAGATACATAGTGAAATTTCATGGTAATCAGATAGAGGGGGGAAGGAAGGGAAGGGGGAGAAAAAGAGAGAAAGAGAGAGGGAGCGAGAGAGAGAGAGAGAGAGAGAGAGAGAGAGAGAGAGAGAGAGAGAGAGAGAG
>NC_034592.1:80787188-80801302 GCF_900095145.1 Mus pahari
AGACAACACACATGAACACCTGAATACATACCACACACACACACACACACACACACACACACACACACACACACACGCACACACACACACGAGTAACACACAAAAACCTCCAAATACAAATAAAATACATAGTAAGAAAATAAATAAAATGTTCCAGTTTTTGAATAATAAACTGTATTTTAAATTAAAATTAGATTAGAAATTATTGTTTAATTATGAACAAAAATGGCAAATACTTGCTTTAAGTTTTAAGTTAAAAAGAAGTAGTATTTTCTAGAATTCTCTTCAAATAAATCCTTCATTATAGCATCTTTCCTGTACTACCAGCTGTCTCATTAGAGTTAGGTAGAATTCAAGATGAAATTAAAAGGCAAATCCTTTAACTTTTGGTTTTTGATTTTTTTTGTTTGTTTTATTGTTGCTGGTATTGGTTTGGTTTGGTTTTAGAGCACTAATTGTGGTGACCTTTGCTTTATAGAAGCTTTCCAGTTTCCTGAGGTGTCAGTTGTTAATTGTTGATCTTAGTGCCTGAACTGTTGGTGTTTTGTTTAGGAAGTTGTCTACCGTACACATATTTTCAAGGCTATTCTCCCAATTTGTCATTTATTAGGTTTATTTTTAGCAGGTTTTATGTTGACTTCAACCTGGATTTGAGTTTTGTTCAGGGTGATAGATATGGATCTATTTGCATTTTTCTATATACATACGTCCATTTGGACCAGCACCATTTGTTGAAGTTGCTTTCTTTTTTTCATTGTATGCTTTTGGCTTTATCAGCCTGTTCGGTTTTGTGCAAATGGTTTATATTACTATTGCTAAGTAGTACAGAAAAACTTGACATTGACTGGGTAATTTTTTCCTCAACATTCTTTTTTGTTTTTTTCATTGTTTCTTTTTTATTATTAGATAATTTCTTAATTTACATTTCAAAATTTATCGCCTTTCCTGGTTTCCCCTCTGAAAACCCACTGTTTCTTTCCCTTCTCCCTGCTTACCAACCCATCCATTCCCACTTCATGGCCTTGGCATTCCCCTACACATGGCATTCCCCTGCTTAGAACTTTCATAGGATCAAGGGCCTCTCCTCCCACTGATGTCCAACAAGGCCATACTCTGCTACATATGCAGCTAGAGCCATGTGTACTCTTTGGTTGGTGCTTTAGTCCCTGGGAGCTCTGGGGGTACTGGTTGGTTCATATTGTTGTTCTTTCTATGGGGCTGCAAAGCCCTTCAGCTCCTGTGCCATTTCTCTAGTTACTCCATTGGGGATTCCGTCTCAGTCCAATGGTTGGCTGAGAGAATCCATCTCTGTATTTGTCAGGCAATGGTAGAACCTCTCAGGAGACAGCTATATCAGGTTCCTGTCAGCAAACACTTGTTGGCATCCACAATAGCATCTGGGTTTGGTGACTATATATGGGATGGATCTCCAGGTGGCTCTGTCTCTAGATGGCCTTTCCTTCAGGTTCTACTCCACACTTTGTCTCTGTAACTCCTCCCATTGGTATTTTGTTCTGCCATCTAAGAAGGACCAAAGTTTCCACAATTTGGTCTTTCTTCTTTTTGAGCTTCATGTGGTCTGTGAATTTTATCTCGGGTTTCTGAGCTTCTCGGCTAACACCCACTTATCACCACCGAGTGAATACCATCTGTGTTCTTTTGTGATTGGGTTACCTCACTCAGGATGATATTTTCTACTTCCATCCATTTGCCTAAAAATTTCATAAATTCATTGGTTTATATTGCTGAATAGTTCTCCATTTTATAAATGTATCACATTTTCTGTATCCATTCATCTGTTGAGGGACATCTGGGTTCTTTCCAGCTTCTGGCTATTATAAATAAGGCTGCTATAAACAAATTAGAGCATGTGCCATTATTACATGTTAGATCATCTTCTGGGTATATGCCCAGGAGTGGTATTGCTGGGTCGGTCCTCAGGTAGTACAATGTCCAATTTTCTGAGGAAGCACCAAACGGATTTCCAGAGTAGTTGTACAAGCTTGCATTTCCACCAGCAATGGAGGAGTATTCCTCATTCTCCTCATCCTATCTAGAATCTGCTATCATTAGGGCTTTTGATCTTAGCCATTCTGAGTGGTGTGAGGTGGAATCACAACTTTACCAATGAACCTGGATATAAAATTAACTGAAACAAATCAGTGGCCTTCCTCTACTCAAAGGATAAACAGGATGAGAGAGAAATTAGGGAAACAACATCCTTCACAACAGTCACAAATAATATAAAATACCTTGGTATGACTCTAACTAAGCAAGTGAAAGATCTGTATGACAAGAACTTCAAGTCTCTAAAGAAAGAAATCAAAGATTTCAAAAGATGTAAAGATCTCCCATGCTCATGGATTGGAAGGATTAATATGGTAAAAATGGCTATCTTGCCAAAAGCAATCTACATATTCAATGTAATCCCCATCAAAATTCCAACTCAATTCTTCATAGAGTTAGAAAAAGCAACTTGCAAATTCATCTGGATATCAAAACACCAAGGATAGCAAAAACTATTCTCAACAATAAAAGAAATTCTGGAGGAATCACCACCCCGACCTCAAGCTGTACCACAAAGCAACTGTGTTAAAAACTGCATGGTACTGGTATAGTAAAAGACAGGTAGATCAATGGAATAGAACTGAAGGCCTAGAAATGAATCCATGCACCGATGGTCACTTGATTTTTGACAAAGTAGCTAAAACCATCCAGTGGAAAAAAGATAGCATTTTCAACAAATGGTACTAGTTCAACTGGTGGTTAGCATGCTGAAGAATGCAAATCGATCCGTTCCTAGCTCCTTGTACAAAGCTCAAGTCCAAGTGGACCAACGGCTTCAACATAAAACCAGATACACTCAAACTTAAAGAGGAGAAAGTGGGGAAGAGCCGCAAACATATGGACACGGGAAAAAATTCCTGAAGAGAACACTAGTAGCTTATACTCTAAGATCAAGAATTGACAAATGTGATCTCATAAAATTTGAAAGCTCCTGTAAGGCAAAGAACACTGTCAATAGGACAAAACGGCAACCAACAGATTGGGAAAAGATCTTTACCAACTGTACATCCTAGAGAGGGCTAATATCCAATACATACAAAGGACTCAAGAAGTTAGATCCAGAGAACCAAATAACCCTATTAAAAATGGGGTAGAGAGCTAAACAAAGAATGGCTGAGAAGCACCTAAAGAAATGTTCAACATTCTTAGTCATAAGCAAAATGCAAATCAAAGCAACCCTTAGATTCTGACACTTTCTAAATGCAAATATACCCAACTGACTGGTTTCAAATATTTTATCTAATTAGAATTATATTACTTATATATGACAAATTTTATGCATAATATAAATTCTAAAGACCAAAAAATTTTATGAAATTCTTTAAAAAATAATTTTATTTTTCTTTAGCTTCATTTTGATTTGAATGGAAAATATTTTTAAAAGCAGTTGAGTTTCAAAAATTGTAATACCTAGTTATATATTACTGATCAAGTTATTGATTGTTCCTTTGTTGGCAATCAAATAAATGCATGTATCTTTACTGTGAATTTTAATAAGTACAGTATACCCTGTAAAGAAACAGAATAATATATTTTCCCAGGTGACAATAGATTCATTGCAAGCAGAGTAATTTCAGGCTCATTAATGTTCAGTCTTCTAGAAGCTATGTATGACTTTAAGTCAAGTTATCATTTCCAATATTAATAATACATTCAGCAATGTAAATATGCAAAACTATTTGTATTCAACTGTAGTGATTTTTCCAGTATTGCTTCCCAGATGGGAACTCTTACATTGAAGAATGATATAAGAATCATAAATTTGGCATGAATATAAAAATTTATTCTGAAATATTACAAGCCTTTATAAGTGTAAAGAATATCACATAGTGGACTCATATTTAGCCTCTTGCTATACATTATTCTGCCTAGTGAGCATGGATGAACATAACTCAGTTGATTTCTTTATCCTGGGCTGAAAAATATGAAGCAAAGCACTGTAAAATGTTAACAATTGAGCTTGTTTGGCTACTGTTCTGCCTCCCTTCAGTTGGCCTGCTGTCCCAGGAATGCCCAGATTAGATCCACCACCACTGCCCATTCCCTGACTGCCAAGTCCCCTGGAGGATGCTTAGCTACCTTGAGCTGCCTGCTGCTCACAGCCCCAGCTCCAATGTCTGTCCACCAATCAATCCCCCTTAACCAGGACTGCTACACCAGGATCATCTATGTTAAAGCCTTCTCTCTGCCCAAAATACCCTGTGTGTTGTGTCTCCTGGCTTATGTCCAATTGCTCCAAGATGTCCACTGCTCCCTGAGGACAACTGTCCAGCCCAAGTCTGCCCAACAGATGTTCCTGCCTTACCAGGAACATCCAGAGATAGCCAGATGTCCAAAGACCACCATATGAAGATAATTAAAGAGTAAGGGAAATATGACACCTTAGGAGCACAGTTATTCTACTAAAGGAAGACATCAATATCTTAGCACAACTGACACACAAGAAAATGACCTTAAATTCAATCTTATAAAGATGACAGGGGAGCTGATCCTGTGCTACAGTGTCCAGAGCTGATCCTGTGCCATAGCACCCCTTACTCAAATACCACCAGGAGAGAGCCTGATCTCCAAGGAGTGCTGACAAGCCTGTAAGCACCACTTCTGCTCAGAGAGACCTGCACAGAGCCCTCAGGACACAGGAACCAAGGAGTAGCTTGGGACAGGAGCCTTCCCTTTTCCATCTGTATTAGGAGCTGATCCTCTGCCACAGCACTTCATACCCAAATACTGCCAATCAGTTTAAAACAAAGATAACAATTCAAAGAATCAAGGAAAACAGGAGCTGGTTCTTTGAGAAAAATCAACATCATAGGCAAACCCTTAGCCAGAGACAGTGTCAAAATTAACAAAGTCAGAAATGAAGAGAGGGACATAAAATCAGTCTTGGAGGAAATCAAAGAATCATTAGGTCTTGCTTCAGAAGACTGTACTAGACACAATTGGAAATCTAAAAGAAATGAATGATTTTCTTGATAGATGCCACTAATCAAGGTTAAGCCAAGATCAGATAAACAATTTAAATTGTCCTATAATCGCTATGCAAATAGAGGGAATCATCAAAAGTCTCAAAAACAAACACACAAACAAACAAACAAACCAAGAAAACCCAGAGGGCCTGATTTTCTTTGTGCACAATTCTCCTAGACATTCAAAGATGACTTAATAGCAATATTCCTCAACTATGTCACAAAAATAAAAACAAACAGAACATTTTTGAACGTATTCTATGAGTCTACAATTACGTTGATAATATCTAAACCACAAAAAGACTCAACAAAGAAAGAGAATTTTTTTACCAATTTCCTGATGCAAAAATACTGAATAACTGGCAAATTGAATCTAAGAATATCCAAGAATACATTCAAAAAATCACCATATTCAAGGTTTCATTCCAGTGATAAATGGATGATTGAACATATGGAAGTCCATCAATGTAATTAACCATATAAACAAACTGAATGAATAAAACCACATGATAATCTCATTGGACACTGCAAAAAGTCTTTGGTAGTACCCAACACTCCTTCATGATAAGAGTCTTTGAGAGATCAAGGACGTAAGTTTCATGCGTAAACACAGTAAAGACAATATGCAGTAAGCCAATAGCATATAAAATTAAGTAAAGAGAAACTTGAAGCGATTCCACTAAAGTCAGGAACAACCATGTGTACTCTCCCCATGTCTATTCAGTATAGAACATTAAAAATTCTGCCCCAAGTAGTAAGACCATTAAAGGAGATCAAATATTTACAAATTAGAAAAGAAGAAGTCAAAGCATTGTTTTAAGTGACCCAAAAATTTCTACCAGAGAGCTCCAACAGTAGATAAAACCTTCAGCAAATCATCTGGATACAAAATCAATGCAAATAAATCAGTAACCCCACCCCATACAAACTACAGATGGACTGAGGAAGAAATTAGGTAAACGATTTCCTTTACAATAGCCACAAACAATCTAAACTGTCTAGGTGTAACTCTAGACAAGCAAATGAAAGACCTGTATGACAAGAACTTCAAGTCTCTGAAGAAAGAACTTGAGGAAGATGTCAGAAAAGAGAAAGATGTCCTATGCTTATGGATTGGTAGGATTAACATAGTATACAAATGGCCATCTTATCGAAAGCAACCTACAGGTTCAATCCAATTCCCATCAAAATTGCACTACAATTCTTTGAGGGATCCTGAAAGAATAATTGTCAACTTTGTGTGGAAAAAAACAACAACAACAACAACAACAACAACAAAAAACCCCCCAAAAAAACTCCAGATAGCAAAAAAAAAAAAAAAAAAAAAAAAAAAAAAACTTCTGAAGGTACTACCAACCTTGATTTCAAGAAGTACTATAGAGCAATAATAAAATAATTGATAATAAAAACTGCATGGTATTGGCATAAAAACACATAAGTTGATCAATAGAATAGAATCAAATACCCAGAAATAAACCCATATACCTATGGAAACTTATTTTTGACAAAGAAACAAAAAACATACATAGGAAAAAAGAAAGCTTCTTTAACAAATGGTGCTCATCTAATTTTTTTTGTCTGTTCCTAGAAGTATTCATATAAACCCATATCTATCACCCTGTACAAAACTCAAGTCAGAGTATCAAAGACTTCAAAATAAAACTGGACACAATATATCAGAAGAGAAATTGGGAACACATGATGGGACTCATGGCTCCAGTTGGTAACATATGCAACAGAGGATGGCCTAGTCAGTCATCAATGGGAGGAGAGGACCTTAGTCCTGTGAAGGTTCTATGCCTCAGTATAGGGGACTGCCAGGTCTAGAAAGGGGGAGTGGGTGGGTTGGTGAGCCGTGGGGGAGGAGATAAGGGGTTTTTGGAGGGGAAACCAGGAATGGGGATAACTTTTGAAATGTAAATAAAGAAAATATCTAATAATAATAATAATAATAATAATAATAAGAAGAAGAAGAAGAAGAAGAAGAAGAAGAGGAAGAAGAAGAGAAAGTGAGGAACTTACCTTGAACATATTGCCACAGGAGAGTATTCCTAGCCTGAACCAAGCTGAGATTTCTATCAGCAGGGTGTTTGTAGACAGAATTGGTCACCTCCTGTAACCAGGCATAGTTTCCATCAGAGGGATAAGGTCACCAACCCACCCACAAAACTCTAGATGCAGAATGCGCCCTCCCTAAATAATGTGCAGGGGTCAAGTAGGAGCACATGATGAGGGAGTGGCCAATCAATGACTGTGCCAACACCACAAGAAGACCTAGAGTGTCAACTAATCTGGACCCTTTGACTTCACAGTGACTGAATGACAATCCAAAGAATAAGCAGGAACTATACCTAGGCCTCTTACGTATTTGTATCAGATACGGAGCTTGTTGTTCTTGTGGGTCCCTTACCAACTGGAGCAGGCGTTGTGTTTGTCTCTGTAGTCTGCCTTGGATCCTCTTCCCCTAATTGGACCGCCTGGTTGGCCTTCAATGGGAGAAGCCTTTAGTCCTGCTGCAACTGGATGGTTGAGGGTGATGTGGTAACAAAGGCTTTCCCTTCACTTTTCTCTGAAGAGAAAAGAAGTGTGTAAAGGGAGAGGGATTTTTAGGAATAGATTGGATGGAAAGGAGGAAGGGGGCTGTGATGGGGATGTAAAGTGAATAAATAAATTAATAAAAAAAATATAAAATGTAAATACATCAATATACAACCACATCTTTCTCAACATGAACTTTGCACCATTAGTCAATATTATTTTAGGATGAAATGTTCTACTTGATCAATAAAGGAGGCTACATAAAAATAACATTTTGTTAGATTTGGCTTTTGTGCGTTGAGAAGGTGTTCATTTCTTTCCAGAACTCAAATTTAGAGCCTCACTAGTGCATACTATGCAAGTGCTTTCGGGTAGTTGTATCTCCATCTGTAAGATATTTTTAAAGAAGTTTTACGACACCTTCCATTCTTGGACTGCTACAATTTTCATCTCATGTAAGAATTATATTTAAGATGAGAAAATAGACAAAGCTTAGGGGAAAAGTATATTTTATGTTATGTCAAAATCTTTCTTCATTTGTACCTATTTTGACATTCAATTGTCTCATCTTATCTAACTAGGTTATTTATAACAATTGCGTAATTAATACTGTCGTATACTGACTGTTGTTACAGTTCTTGCTATCATATATACTTCTTCAAATATTAATGTGATACCTTTCCTATCTCTAAATAATAAATGCCAATAACATTTCACTTCATTATTTTATTCATGACATTTGAAAATCTTTAACAGTGTCCTGAATCTATTTAACAAATTCCAGTGCCTTTTACATTTGGTCATCCATACGATTTTTCCAGTGAAACCTTTCTTCCCAACGAGTCTCCCTCCCACTTTCATGTCTAGTTTCTGTGTGTGAACCGCTGTGATTTATTAGAGTTGCTTGTACACATGTGAGCAGAAGGTTATTTACTGAAGCATGAGCAAGTTAACAGGGGTTAGCTCCACTGAAAAGAAGGGCAACATCCTCATCAGTAACAATTCAATATTAGTACTTAACCAAGTTTTCTCTGGTTTCAGTGTTCAGTTTCCCGGGTTTCTACCCATCCATGATTGCATGTCGAGGGACCAGTCTTCTATAAGTCTTGTGCAAATAAACATAGGTGTAGTTTGAATGGGAAATTCTGCCCAGATGAACATGTGTTTAAAAACTTGTTCCCCAGACGATAGCTGTCCAGTTTTAAAAGCTCCCATTTACTGTTTCTCTCTGCTTCCCAGTTAAAGTAATGTTATTATCTGGCCTCTTTTTTCAGGAACTAGGATGTCTGCTCTTGCTTCCATGACTTCCATATTGTCATGTAATAAGCCTCTATAACTATAAGCCATAATAAACTCTTCCTCCCTTAAACTGCTTCTTTCCAGGAGTTTGAATATAGCATGGAGAAAATAACCAATACACTTGAATACACTTATAATTTGCAATGTTGTACATAAAGTTCTTTTTCTAAGTTCTATATTTTTGTCTTACTTTGTCTTTGTATTACTATCTCTATTACTCTGTTACATTTCTAATGCTGGATAATAAAGAAATGATTGCAAACTCAGAGGGTTAATGCCATATACTTTTAGGATCACACTTTTCATTATATATTTGTTTAGTTAGTTAGTTCATTGGTTTGTTGGTTGGTTGGTTGGTTAAGAGTTGAAAGACTAAACTGAGTTATCTGTTTAGTGTCTCATAAGTTCTAATCAATGTCAGTTAGAACTTGTGTTTGCCTATTGGATCAGCAGGAAAGGAAAGTCTTCCTCTCTTTTCTTGAGTTGTTAGGATATTCCATCTTCATGTATTCTTATGACTAATTGCTAAGATTTTAGCTCAGGGTGGGCTGGAGGTAATCTTTCACATTGAAAAGATATGTAACAGTTCCTACCACATGGACTATCTCAGCAAAAACTCTTAATTATCAAGGCAACCCAAATAATCTGTAGATGTTGAATGCCAAGCTGCCATTAGCAATATATCCATGGGGGCATAGTACCCTTTGTTTTCATGCTTTAATGTTCAGTGGCCAATCTCAGTCTTCATCATCAGCAGATAGAGATAATCCAAGAGTATGAATAACAGGAATAGGAAACTTAAGAGCCACCCTAGATTTTATTTAACTTGTACTCTAAAGTTAATTGCAACTACCATGACCCCACTGAACACTTATTTTTGAAGCCGATTTTGTATTTTCTTTTTCATCTCCCAAGTCATCTAGTCCAAAGGAACATTTTCTGGGACTTGTATTTATAATTTGGACTTTTATAACTTTATAAAGTCTTTATAACTTACTTAGACAATTTAAATAAGGCTCCAGGGATGTACCTTTTTTTAAATTTTGAAATTATAATTTAATTGGTTATTATGCTTCAAGTTACTTAAAATATTGTTGACAAGAAGTTGTTCCATTTTTCTGAATCCTTTCTAGAAGTTCTTTCTGCATTACTTCTTGTGTTGATAATATTTGCTTGCAAACTTGCAAGTTCCTTATTGAGCTTTCTTAGTAATATGTCATCTATACCTAAGATCCATTAAAGCAAACTGGTGTAATTAGCTGGGTGTGGTGGCACATGCCTTTAAACTCAGCACTTGGGAGGCAGAGGCAGGCAGATTTCTGAGTTCGAGGCCATCCTGGTCTGCAAAGTGAGTTTCAGGACAGCCAGGGCTATACAGAGAAACCCTGTCTCAAAAAAAAAAGGTTTTTTTTTTCCAAGTTATCTGAGGAAATACTATTTTCACACACACACACACACACACACACACACACACATATATATTTAAATGTCTTAGTTGCAGAGAGAAATAGAAATAGAATGGAGAGAAAGAGAAATTATTTTTTTAATACTCATTCACAGTTTACTCAGTGTTCAAAACACAGTCTTGAAGCTAATGTCATATATATCCAATGCTGCATTTTCAACATCACCCATTCCCCATATCAACAAACTCTTATTTGGTTACCTTTCAGTACTTGCCATTGACCTCAAATGCTCAGGAGTTCAGCATAGGGGAATAACAATACTCTATAAAATCTTTGTATTATCATATGTCAGTTGAAGGTCAGCATCCAAACTGCTTCTACTCAACTCTCATATCTCTTCTTTATCAAAAGAGTGTTAGCTTGCATATCAGACCTGCTTTCTCAGCACAGTTTTATTATAAAGAAAAAAGCTTTGGATTATAGCTGAGCCATCACTGCCTCAGCTGACATGTTGTTGTAACCCAGTGATATTTCATAGACTTGATGCTATAGAAGATCTTACAGTCTCTTAATAGGCCTTCATAGTAGGAAAGTAGCCAGTGGAAAATAAGAATGTTTGTCAGCCATGAGTGGCAGAAACCCATACAAATTAGCTATTTAGAACTAATTTTCCATTCAATATGAAAATAAATATATGTTAGCATGTGTCTACTTATGTCTGTCTGTACCTATATACAAGTATGCATGAATGTATAGATAGGATAGGCAGAGAATTGATGGTGGATGGATAGATAGATAGATAGATAGATAGATAGATAGATAGATAGATAGATAGACAGAGGTTTATTTTGCAGAAATCCTTATCCCAAGGCTAAGGAGCAGAATTAGGGAAACATGGTGAGTCTCAATCCTTTTAGATTCCTTTCTAGTCATGTAGGCCATTCTGAGAAGGGGTGTGCATAGCGGCATTACATGTATAATTTAAACTATGCTTCTAATACATTTTCAATTGCTATGCTTTTATGACAAATCTGCCCAACACCTTTCTTTGTGGTCTCATTTTTTTTCATTTATACTGTATAGTTTAGCTTTGACATTTTTCTATACGTTAATGTATACTTAAACAAAAGTTTTGGAATCCAGCTTACATACTACTGGCATGCTGCCAGATTAATCTATAATTTATTCATTTTTCTATATTTTTTATTTTAGTTTTTTTAAACAGTGTTCTTTTCCAACAAGAATAATAGAAACATATTTTACTTCAATGTGTTTTGCCTAACTCTGACATAGAATTAACATCGCAGATATAGAGGAATTCATTCAGTGATCTTGTTGCTGGTCATATGCATCTCTCAGAATTGCAGTTATATCTTAGGAGTAAGGAAAAGACTAATTTTAAGGGGGAAGGAAGCCTTTGAAGTGTTCTCTCTCTTACTTGCCATCTTTTCTGTGAGGAGTCAATATCATAAGGTATGTCTAGGAAGATTGATTGAAGTTTAATCCTCTTGAATTACCTTATAATTTTTTCTCTTTCAAGAGCTAATGTGAGCAATAAAGAACACAATCCCATGGAAAGACATAATTCTTGTCAGCTGTTTCACCATGATTCACTACACTCACAAAACACAGCCACAAAGAAACAAACAAAAAGTGCTCAGTAATATCTGTGACAAAGGTATAGCCTTCCTAACCTTCACTCTGTTCCTTCCAACCCTAAGCTCTCTCAGCCATCTCATGGGGGGAACAGGTAGTTTTTTATCTGCAGATTTCATCTCAACAGAGGGAAGGGTATTCTCTGCAAAGCAAAGTTTTCCTCAGAAGTCAATATTGTCATTAACTGATTTTTGTTCTCATTTCATAACAACATTTCATCTATAAGTTGAAGAACAGAATCAGGCATGGTTATTTGTAAGCACTAGTTCTTGATTAATTCTCTTTATCAGTCACAGGAACTGATGACTTTTGTGGGTAAAGAGGAAAATCATACATCAGTTTCTTTATTGTATTTTCTATAGCTCACTTAATGAAATAAATGGTTATTTGTACCTTATTCTGATAAACAATACTCTTTATAATAAACAATATTTATTTGTTTATGTAATATTATTTGGAAAACTATTTTTTTATTTACTGGCACATGAAACATAGCAGTAGAATCTAGCACATTTAGGAAGAGAAGTTCAGGATTGACCCAAAATTGAAATAATACCTCATCATGTAAGTCACTGGGTTTCAACATATTAAAACTTTGTAGTGGTTAATATGCTGTAAATGAACATTTTCAAGTATTTGACAAAGTCAAATATCGCTTACATTAAGAAAAGGAGTGATACTCCCTATTTCTAGTACAGAAAAATAAAAGGTGATCAATTTGAAAGAAAAGAGAAATAGTCGAGAACTGAAATGAAGTAGAATTGATGAAAACCCATTTTGCCTAGCAAACTATAATACAAGCATTCTCTGTGTGTCTTAAATAAAGACCACAAACCTCCAGTGGAGTGGTTAACAATTTTCATCAAAGAACAAAATCTAATTGATTTGGGAAACATCATTCTTTCTTTAATAATGGACTGCAGTATCATTAGCACATTGTAAGAAGTTCTAAAAATCTGCCCACCCCTCTTCTGCAATTCATTTTGACAGGTTTTATTGATGATAACTAATCTTTGTGCATCTGTTTCCCTTTTGGACCTTCAGCACATGCTAAAAGTAGCATGTTCTTTTCCATTCTTTTTTTATTTTTTTAATTTGATAGTAATGAGTGATGTCCCTGGTGTTAGCACAATTGCTAGAGTTTGAAATACCAGATAAGATAATGAGACCCCAAGAGCAACCAATAAAGAAGAGGGGATTGGGTGGAGTGATGGCTCTGTCTCCAGAGACTCTCAGTAGTTAAAAAGCTGCTTAAATGTTCATTCAATAATGACTCTGATTTCCCACTGTTTCAATTGCAAAGTAAGAGCAAGTTTGGCACTTTGCAAGGTTTATTAAAAGACAGAGTATAAATGTACAGTGAGAGAAACTAACCTGATCTCGCCAAATGAAAATTGGTCAACAGTGGGTAGGGAGAAAAACATATCCTTGACAGAATGGAATAAACACTCAGGTCATCGACATGTAATAAGGTTTCTTAGTTACCAATAATTGAGCAATCTTTTCACAAATCTCAAACATCTTATAAATGGACAAATGCTATGCACAGTGGAAAAAACTGTCATAATGCAGCCATTTGATTCCTGCTATGTATGCTTCAGTAATTTCAAGGGACCTTTGTTATAACACGATAAAATTGAACAAGATGCATTTCTTCCTCACATGTGAAAATGTATTCAGGTCCTTGTTTCACAGAGTTGTCTTCAGAGTACTGATGATCTTTGTACTTTGCATAGACTTTCAGCTATTCTACATGCACAAGGTGGACTAGAAGGGTTTAAATTGAGAGTAATCCTGCTGTACAGAATGGCAGGCATTAGAAGCACATTCATGACAAACGTAATGTAGAACGTTGGAGATATATGAGTCAGTGCTCATATTTCCCTTTGTAAACTGTAACTGTAAGATTTCAATGCTTGCTGATCTTCTTTGAATCACAGTAATGCCATTTTTGAAAATTAGCAGAAGGTGGGAGAGACAGGTTAGCAGTCCAAAAGCTTATAGCAGCAGCCTGCTGACCTGTACACAATCCCCAAGACAGATGCAAGGAAAAGAGCCAACTCCTGAAAGAAGTTGTCTTATGATGTTGACATATGTGCTGTGACCTACATATATACACATTCACATTCACCTTGTTCTCTCTCTCTCTCTCTCTCTCTCTCTCTCTCTCTCTCTCTCTCTC
>NC_034592.1:80801442-80803802 GCF_900095145.1 Mus pahari
CTCTCTCTCTCTCATGCACACACACACACACACACACACACACACACACAAACAGACACACACACACACTCCACTAATAATAAATATATAGTTTTAAGATTTTAAGGTTGCAAGCATGAGTTATATTACTGACTAGTTATCAACAGGAAATCAATGCATAGTACATATTATTCTACATGATACATTGATTTAGTCATTTTTTTACAGAAATTATGTCATGTCACATTCTGTAATGAGTTAGGAATGCAAAAATATCTAAAAATAATTGTGTCTTCTGTCAGACATAAACATAGAGGTGCTAGCAAAATGCTTCAAAATGAAAAAAATGGTATTCTAAATGTCATGACAAGGGATCATAAATAATGAAAAGGGTCTCAGAGTTTTAATCACTCTTTTTAGAAAAGTATTTCTTGCTGGAATGATTTCTCCAAGTGTAACTACTTCTTCACAAATTGTGTAGTCTCACCATCATTGACATCATAGTTCTCTTAATAGTGTTTGCAAAGACAGATTGACAAATAAGAACTTCCAGTTATTATAAGTTTCTCAACAAAGAACTAATCACTCCTTTCCACCACTCACTCTTAGAGACATTAGACAACACAGCTCCACTCTACAAAGTTCTATAAATTCCCCCATAATTTAAGAGAATAGCTACTATACCAAGCATCCATTGCCCTCCATTACTGTGCTCTGTCTCAGAAGATACCTAAATTATCTCTACCCTGTGGTCCAGTCACATTGCTCTTGCGTCCACCTGACTAAGCATGTTTCAACTGTACTTACTTATGTTATGGCAGTTATCCACAAGGCTGACACTTCTGCCCAGGGCTCATTCCAGGGTCATTTGCTTTTCTCTACATTAAAGGGTAATGATCCCACTGGTTATTACTTCTTAACTGTTAATTTGTAATATGTGATTCTGGGTCTTTCACTGGTCTCAAACTTGTCAAGTCATTTAGACTAGATATACAGCAAGCTCAAGGGATCTACTGTCTTTACACCCCCAAAAATGGATTTATAATAATGGGCCACTGTGCTTGGATTTTATGTTTCAGAGAACCAGTTTGTACTTTCCTGCCTATGTGGCAAGCACTTTGCCAACATAGCTGCCTCTTCATCCTCTCCTTTTCTCTTTGTATGGTTAGCTTTACTCTTTAGAATCATGTTATTTGGACTTCCCGGTATGTTTCCTTTGGTGTTTTGTGTAGCCCATTCTACCTATATCTTGTTAAGGCAATTAATATCATATTTTATTGCCATAATTCTTAGAATATAGAAATTGTATATGACACATCATCCTGAATAGTTAACACAACTTCTCTGTGTTTTCTATAATTTTTTTAATTGCCAGGTTAAAACAGGTACTGCAGGTTTCTAGATTCAAAGGTAAGTATAAATTTTCTTCATTTGGACTCATAGAATCTAGATGATCTTGATTTAACACACCCTTTCCCTTTTAACCTATGAGATTAGTTATTGTGGAGTCAATAGCATTTAACATGCATTAACAGTAGGGAGGAATGACCATGGATGTTTATCTAACTCAAACATACCCACGCTTAATTCACATGTGCACTTAAACTTTCTAACATTACCAAAGGCTTTTTACAAGATCATCAGTTAGAAGTCAGGAAACAGGTTAAGAGATGCCAAGTTAGTTTTGTAAGGCAAGTGACAGGTCAAGGTTTACAGTGATTATCAGTAGTCTCTGAAACCATTACTATTTAAATCTTCTTATTTCTCTTCTTATTTCTCTTGTATTTCAAAGTATAAAAATCTATCATATGGATCTGACATTTCCCAAATAAGTTTTTAAGATTCAAAGGCACAATTTCTGAACTGCAGTTTTCCCCTTTTGAAGATTGAAATAGAGCAACCCCCAACACTCATGGGATCAATGTCATCGTGCTTCAAATATGCCTGCGTTGAAGAAACTTGGCTAGTAGACAGAGATCAAGTTTTCTTCCCTACTAAAGGATTATGTTTAAATTTAGTGTTAATGCATCAGCTAAATGCTCACATTGAAAATCAATACCACCCTGTATGCTTGGCTGACTTAATACTGCTCTCTCAGTCAACAGGAATAATAATAATAATGATAAAAAACAATAACAAAACAATGCAGTTTATTTTTACTGCTGTTGTCTCCATATTTTCAGGCTTCACAATTTTCAATCAGCTGTCTTTAGTCCTTCATTAAAGTAGCAAGGATATAATTCATTTAATAAGGTGTGGAATTTAGATAAGGTTGCCAACAGCTAGATATATGTATCTCTCTATCTTTATCCTCTATTTCTATCATTCTCTCTCTCTCTCTCTCTCTCTCTCTCTCTCTCTCTCTCTCTCTCTCTCTCTCT
>NC_034592.1:80803867-80836553 GCF_900095145.1 Mus pahari
CTCTCTCTCTCTCTCTCTCTCTCTCACACACACACACACACACACACACAAACACACACACACACATTATATATATATGGAGATACACTGAGTGGCATCCCTCATGTCATTTTATTTTATTTTATTTATTTATTTTTATTTTTATTTTTATATTTTATTAATTTATTTATTTATTTTTGGTTTTTCGAGACAGGATTTCTCTGTGTAGCCCTAACTGTCCTGGAACTCACTTTGTAGACCAGGCTGGCCTCATATCATATTTTAATGCATAAGCATTTCAAAATTTTCTCCTTTATTGGATATTTCCTAGTATAGGACCAGATTGTTTATTGGCTATATCATGACCATTGAAACAACATCAGAGATAGAAAGGGTAAACAGACAAAGAATCATGAGCACACTGAGTGCAAAGAACAATCTGATGAATCAGAGGTTAGAATTTTTTAAAGTATGTCTTAAAATCACAGAAATGGTAAATCAAGGACTGGTTAATAATTTTTACAAATGCCCTTGGTAGAAACTCTTAGAGAAATTGCAGTTTAGCTTAAATTCTCTCTGGGTAAGATATCTTTATGAAAAATAACCATAACTTTTATATTCACTTTAGCCTACCACTTTATAGAAAATATTTAATGCATACTGAATATTAAACCACCATCTGATATAGTTGACTTGATAGTTAATTCATAAAATCACATTTTCACTAGGAATTTTTTTTGTCCATGTCCTACAAAATCCAAATTTTGCTATCCAGTGTGACATTGCTATAGGAAGAGATGGTAGAAAATGTAACATCAAATGACAACGATGAAATCCTCATTGGAGCCATGGTTGAAAATAAAGAAAGAGTCTTTTAAATCAAGATAAGTAGAGATCTATTTAAGTAAGAATGAAAACGTGTGTTTTTTGATCCTAAGTCTTTACCACAGGGGAAATATCCCATGGCTGCTTCTCTTGCCACAGTGCAGACGGTCTTTCTCCTCACTTAGTGCCCTATTGTGCAATTTTATTTATGCTTGTACAGCATAGCAAGAAAGACTAGCTCAATTAAATTTTAAGGTGTTTCATTTAGTTTCTTAAATTTATATTTTATTAACAAATTCTTTATGAGCTATTGGTTGGGAAGTAATAAACTGGATAATACTTTTGATCTGTAATTCTATAGAATTTCCATTACAGACATAGTTAAGTAATTCCTAGTAAACATATAACTTTTCAGTTTAAACGTAATTATTAAATCAAACACATCAGGCAGCATCTAAGTCGGTATCAGTGGAAGATATTTTATTTTCATGTAGTTTCCATGTTAAACTATTTTTATTTCTGGAATAAAATATTTTACTTTGATATCTTATTGTGTTGTCAGGATTTTTCAAGAAAGCTGTTGTCTATCCAATGTCAGTTAATAGTCTTAGAACCAGAGACATCAGTGGCAGAGGATGAGAAGAAAGATATAGTGAGAGAAGGACAGAGAAAAATGGTTTTCCTTTGTTACATTATCTTTTTACAGCCCCTCACACCGGGTGGTCCTCACAAAGGAGTTATAAATCTTCTCTACTTAGTTCACTGACTCAAATGTGAACTCTTCCAGAAAACAACAACAAAAAGAACACCTAGAAATGATGGTTTACCAGGAATCTAATCATCCTTTATCCAATATATTTGATACAAAAAGTGAACCATCACAACTGCCAATCATAAAATTAACATGGAGGAGTAGTATACATGTTACAATATATGTTTACCAATGACATGTATATGCATATATTTGTGTGCATGTACTATCACCCTCTCATCCATATAAAATTTTATATATTGCAAATAGGACATACAGTCACATTTTTATAAAAAACATTTTTAATAAATTATTTATAATTTAAAATTGTTGCCTGAGTGAATCCATCAGCATTTTCACGCATAAAATGAACTACTATCTCTCATGAAGTGTTCTAACTAGAAACATAGGAGGGAACTTAAATTATCCTAAAAGTTGGAAATTTAGGGTATAAAATCAATTGGTTTTTGGGTTGTTTCCAAAATCCCACATTGTATTACTGTTAATATGATAGATGAATTTGATAAACAAAATCTCAAAGGGATAATAAATGCTAGATAAATTCTTTAATTTGATAAGCCAGAGCAATAAAATAAAACACATTCTCAAATTAATTAGTCTATCTGTTCAGAATTTTTTTCTGGAGTCTGGACTATTGCAAGCATTCTTGGAACATAAAGAGTGTATGCATTTCCATAAAATCCTAATTGTATCCAATCATGAAAGAATTAAATATCTCATTCTCTCATGTTCACATATAAGAGATTAATAGAGATTTATGTCTCACTCTTTTGTGAATTCTGGGTCCGGGGCTGCTTGCTAGTAATTTTGATAAATGACTTTAATTGTTTTATGTTTCTTTTCTGCTGGAGGTTGTCCAACAATTACTTATAAATATTGTAAGCATGGTATCCACCTTCCACCCTTAAAAAGCATGGTATGGACCACCTATTTTTCATGCTTCTAGCTTGATACTGGCAACTAGTAAAGTAAGAATATAAATGAAGTACTGTCAGTTATTGTGTAAGATGAAAATTAGAATTTCTAACAAAGGTGTCAATATATAATAGCAAATATAATCAAATAGACACTTCCACCATTAAGATACTAATTATTATTTTATAATAGCTGTAACTTTTCCTTTGCTTTTTTTTTTTTTTTTTTTTTTTTTTTTTTTTTGCTTGCTTTCTTGCTTTCTGCTTGTTTTTATTCTACCCTATTTCCAGGGCTGACCTTGAACTCACAATCTCCTGTTTTAGACTGTTCAGTATTATAGGGATAAGTCATCATACCAGGTTTCTGATACAATATTAATTAAGTTAAGATTTCAAATTTCTTTAGGGCAATGAATGAAAATTTTCCCAAGTGTGGTATCATTTTCTCTCTGAGGAGGAAAAATGATTGCATTTCCATTGCTAGCTTCTTAGTATTAGTAATTACTCAGGGTTAAGAATAAATAAGCTTCCATCCAAATAATAAGCTTTATTTATGATTAGATCCAGGCTGCTGCTGATGTTACCATCAGGGCCAAGGATGGAACCCCAGGGTGCTGGCTCTTAGCCATTCTCCTCTTGTTAAATCCTACTTGGCTCTGATGTGAGTGTAAGATGTTGGGCAGATGTTATCAAATATGCTTCAATGAAAGTGGATCATAAAGCTCTTAAGTCATTTATGCCTCTAAATGTCAAGTAACTAAATTGATATTCCCATCTGCTTGCAACCTTACTGTGGAGAAAGGAAAACGAGGAATGGAAATTCTAATTTTCTTTCAACATGACTTCAGTGTGTTATCATGCCAAGGACATCTATTTTTGATGTTTTGAGCTGAGGAGAGAAAGATAGGAAAACTTTAGTGGTTCTTTTAAATTCTATTTCTTTGAAATACCAAATAATTATGTGCATTTTCCACGCCCATGTTTGGAAGTAGCAAGATGGATTTTAAAGGTATGTGTGATAAAATGTTAGCTTAATGGGAAAGATTCTGCCACAGTTGCGAGTAACCTCCCATGCTTTTCCACTAATAGTAAGTGAGCCCTAGTTTTCCTTGCATCCACCCGCTCTGTCAGCCTAAAACATTCTGCACCTTGTTAAGCATTCTCCAAGTTTATATAAAATTGGTGCCCTCTGAGTAAGTGTTCATAGGAAATGAATATTAAATCCTTACTGTAAATCAAACAGTTCTCTAAACGACTAAAATACATTTGGGTTCTTTCAGTTTCTCTGCTCTGTGAAGTATTTAGTGTTAAGATTTCTACTTGCCACATGAGAAAACTGAGATGCAGAGTTGCTACAAAGATCCTGGAGGATCACAAATTGTCAGGAGCAAGGCCTCATGAGAAAACCATGTTTCCTGGCACTTCTGGATTAGTTTCCCTTTACAGAAGTAAGTAACAAAGTGTTACGAATTTAGTAAATTCAAGGGTGTTCTGGAAGTCAGGATTATCATATAGATGTTCCCAGGCTGGGGTTCAGTTATCAGGGCTATATTCCTTTTCAAGATTGTATTCCTTTCAAGAAGATTTCCATGTCCTGTCTTTTCTAGAGTCTGGAGGTTTCCTTGATTCTTTGGATCAAAGCAACTCCATCTTCAAAGCCAACAGCAGACCAGTACTTTTCACATTACTATCAGTCTGTTTTTCTCTTCCTTTGGGCTTTTCTCCATTTAAAAATATTCTGAACTGTATTGAGTCCATGTTTATAGTTCAGATAACCTTTATAATGAATGTCATAGTTCATTTAGCCATGTAGTATGATGCTCTGGCCAGTTCCAGAGATTGGGAAATATTTACTTTCCTTGGACCGTTATTCTACCTCTCAGAGATTTACCTCCAATAATATGATCTTGCTGTACATCAGACCTGAAAAAAGCTACTCAAGTGTGTCTTCCACCACAACCCAATTAAGTATATCCTTGGGACTTTGTTGCCAGTCAACCTAATCAAACTAGATGCTATGGGTATGGAGACCCTATCTCTGAAAAATAATATAGAGTGTGATTAAGGAAAATAATAATATTAAAGAAGGTAACTCCGACCCAGAAAGATAAATGCCATGGTTTCTCTGGTTTATGGATCTTAGCTAAAAATCTTTCAACATGCACAAATAATCTGTAGTAACTACAGAAATCAAGGAAGTTAAAATAGACTGCTAGGGAGTAGGGAAAGGAACTGTAAATGGTTATTGCATTACACATGGTTATGAATGGGGAAATGGAATAAATACTAATGTACTTTAACTGGGAGGGAGGAAAAGACAGGAGTGCAGAGGGAGAGAAAGGGAATAGAAATAAAAACTGCTAAGGTATTTGAAAGAGTTTTACAGGACATATTATTTTATGTAAATTTAATAAAGGTATGCCATTTGGAGCAATAAATACTCCCCCTCCCAATAGAAGTCTAGCAAAATCACAATGCTAGGCATTGGAATACTCCCTTTGAATTGCTGGGCAAGGACTTCAAAGACATGTTGAAATCAATATGACAACTGCCATTGACATTGTTTGCCTCCCAGAACTTGAAGATAAAATGTGGTTACTAAAGACATCACATAAATTGCACACAATAATCAATTGGTTAAAGAACAGAAAGAAGACACAAAGTTAAGTGGATAGAGAAGGATTGAAGGCACTGGGAAGAGAGGAGAATATAGTCAAGTTTCATTGTATGAAATTCTACATTCATACAAAGAACTAATAAATCAGAAAGAATAAAGCAACAAAATAAAATCTGCACTACAGAAGTTAAACTGTGTTAAAGGGAAATAATTATTCAAAATTTGACCTGATTCACATCCAAATATGCAATAATAAAATTTTTTTAAAAGTTTGTAAATTTCTGTTGGAATAACTGCCATTTAGAAGAATCTGAGATATATTTCAAACGTTTCTGGAATAGCAGATACCATTATTCAAGATCTGTGGACAGACCCATTTCTGTTTGAAATTCAACCTTACAAAAGTTATAAAGTCATATGAGAAATTCTTTTGTTGCAGGTAATCTCCAACCCAAATATGCCCCAGCAATGAAAACAACTCAATTAATATAAATACATGCTGTGCGCCTAGATTGGGCAGATCTACCGCTAAATACCATCTCCATCTATGAGACCCCTTAAAACTTATGGTTTCTCTAGGCCATTTGATTCTGCTCTGCTTTTCTTCTTCCTCCTCCTCTGTGTCCTCTCCCTCTTCCATTTTCTCCTTCTCTCCCCCTCCCCTTCTGCTCCACCTTCCCTTTATCTGCCCAATCATCAGTTCTCCCTTATTTTACAAATTAAGGTGGAAAGCAGGTTTACAGGAAATCACCTGAGTGCTGACTCTTTCCTTGTTCACAGCCCCTCACAGGGGAATGAAATTAACATTGGTATGTCCCCTGCTTCTGACCCCCAGAGCATGCATTATCAGATTTCAGACAGGAAGGTTGTAACATGTAGCATTTGTGTCCACCACTAGAAGAATTAAATAGAGACAAATAGAGGCAACTATGGTTGCTATTGGCACCATGGTAAAATTTTAGGTAATGAATTATTATAAGTTTTTGTTATTTCATTATGTATGTTGCTGATAGTATGACTCCTTACGTTATAAGTACATATCTATTTTCTTTTAATTTTATTTCACCTTTTTTTTTTTTACACTCCAGATTTTATCCTCCTCCCAGTACACCCTCTGACTGTTCCACATCCCATAGCTCTTCCCCTTGTTTCCACGAGGATAAGGATGACCTTCCCACCCGACCCCATCCCATCCTACCAGACCTCCTCACTTCTTGGGGCCTTCAGTCTCTTGAGGGTTAAGTGCATCGTCCTCTGCAGTATATGTGTGGGGGCCTCATATCAGCTGGTGTATGCTGCCTGGTTTGTAGTCCAGTGTTTGAAAGATCTCAGGGGTCCAGATTAATTGGGACTGTTGGTCCTCCTACAGGGTTGCCCTCCTTCTTTGCTTCTTCCCTATCAACCAACCACAAGAGTCAACAGCATCTGACCATTGGTTGGGTGTAAATATCTACATCTGACTTTTTCAGTTGCTTATTGGGTCTTTCAGAGGTCAGTTGTGGTAGATCCCTTTTTTTATTAGTAGTGTCAGGCCTTGGGACCTCCCCTTGAACTGGATCCCACTTTGGGTCTGTCACTGAACTTCCTTTTGCTCAGGCTCCTCTCCATTTCCATCCCTGCAGTTCTTTGAGACAGGAACAATTATGAGTCAGAATTTTGACTGTGGAATAGCAACCCCATTCCTCTCTTGATGCCCTGTCTTTCTGCTAGATGTGGGCTCTACAAGTTCCTGCTCACCACTGTAGGGCATTTCATCTAGGCTCATTCCCTTTGAGTCCTGAGAGTCTCTCACCTCCCTGGTACCTGGTACATTCTGGAGGGTCCCCTCACCTCCTACCCCCAACCCCCCCCCCCGAGGTTGCCTGTTTCCATTCTTTCTGTTGGCCTATAGTTTTCCTAGCACTATACCAGTGAGTAAACACTGTTTGGTGAGTAAGCAAGCAAGCATTATTCATAAAAAAGTCATAATTCTAACATGCTAGGGTCCACTATATCATAAGCATAATGACCAAATAGCATCCAAGAAATATCACTTAATTGTACATAACTTCTCTTGTTTTTACCAGGCAACATAATATTTTCATTTAATATTTTCTCTTTTGCTTATACCCATTACATTACTATGTATATAGAAAGATCTTTTTCCATAGTATGGCTGTTGTCAATCAAAGACCTGGTTCTGTTTGAGAGAAAAATCTTTCTACACTATGATGTAAGATGCTTCAATGCTTCCTACATAAGAAATTAAGTGATCAAAATACAATAGAGAACTGATTGTCTAGTTTCTTTGATTAACTCAGCCAGCCTGCCAAAATTACTAATGGTGGATTCAGGGACATGGATGATCTATGAGCGGAGGTCATAAAAATTATGACTTTTATATTTAGCATGTCACAATAAAACCAACTTTTGTGTCACAGGGCATGACAGTATGAAAATCATCACCTAGTCAAAGGAAAAAAACAACAACAACAAAAAACTTGAAGGACTGGGACAAGAAATATTATCTATAGTGCGTAGGGAAAATAGAAATCATACAAAAGTTGATCAAGCATAGATCTCAGAGACTGAGTAAAAAGGTTGAGGATTTTAGAATAGAGTGAATTATAGAGTAAATTTCAGGCCAGCTCCAGAAAAATATGACACAGCATAAATTATTTCAAAAACTATGTGGGAAATATATTTAGACAGAGAGATTATATCTTTATTTATTTATTTAGGTATATTTAAGAACATGAATACCTAAATATATAAGCCTGTATAACATTGGAATATACTTTATTATTACATATTAAAAGGGACTTAAATTTTTAGAGTGAAATATCTAATATTCCTTCTAAAGATCCCTACAACTCATACTCTCTTATTTCTTTAGCAATAACAATAATGACAAACAATTTGTTTGAATGGTTTGGCATACTTACTGCAACTCATGTATATTTGTTTCCTATTTAGCAATGAGTATACATCCAGTTCCATAAATTAGATTATCTATTAGTTCTTATATTATAAATCCTTTTTTGTGCACATACATGAAATTACCATTTGAAAAAATGTGCAGCTAAATAGGTTGGCTGATTTATTACATTTACCCTATCTAGACTATTTTGTATACATAGACAAAGAATATTTTCTTTGCTCTTCTTCTTGTTCTCTTCTGGAAATTCCATAAAATTTTTTGAATGTATGTAAGATGTTAATTGTATGTAGAATTGTGTTATATGAAGACTGTTAACACACAATGTTATAGTGACCTTAATTCTCTCCCATTCCCTCTACCCCCTTTCTTACCCTCTACCCCCTTCTCTTTAGTACTTTTTGTTCTTCTGATTCACTTTCCATGTCATAAATACATATATGACCTTACATATTTATGCAAAATGTAGAAACTCTACCACATAACAGAAAATAAAATTTGTCTTTTAGAGGCTTCCTTAATTTACTTAGCTCTATTTACATTCATTTTCTTGCCCATGACAAGCTTTATTCTTTTGTTTGAATTTAAAAAATGTATTTTGTGTAAGTACTACAGTTTCAGTATCCATTTCTCTGTTGTGAGACACTAGGTTGATTCAACAACTTGATTATTGTGAATAAAGTGTTAATAAGCATTGATGCACTGCTATTTCTGTTACATATTGACTTAGAAACATTTAGGCAAATACTAAAAGTGATATAACTGTATTGTGCACTAGGTCTACAGTACATTGTGTGTGTGTGTGTGTTTTATTTTTCTATTGCATTAACAAAACACCATGACTAAACAACTTATAAAAGAAAATAATTAATTAGGCTTATGTTTTCAGAGTCTATAATAGCAGAGAAAAAAAATTGGAGTTAGGAACAGCTGAGAGTCCACATTTTCTTCTCCAAGGAGGAAGGAGAGAACTGAAATGGCCTCATTCTTCTGAAACTTCACAGCCCACCTCTACCTTGCCACACCTCTTTTCAACAAGTCAACACCCCTTAGTCTTTCCCAAAGAGTGCACTAATTGGAAACAAAAAATTCAAACACAGGAGCCTACAAGATCATTTTCATTCAAAGAGCCATTACACAGACACATGTACACAATGATATGCACATACATGGAACACACACACACACATACAAAGCAAAAAATATATATACTTGACATTGATATAAACAGTAATGTAATAATAATGTAATATAACATTTTTAACGCAATACAATACAATAAGTTTTTGATACAATAATAAGTTATCTGGTATAGCCCTCTGTAGTGAGAGTATTGGCTTGGAAGTTAGTCTCCATAAATTTATATTGTCTTCCTTCAGAGACTCAGCCAGAGGCACAAAGGCTTCAAAGTATAGCATATATCGGCTTGAGCTCTGGGATAATATAACAGGTAATCTAAGAAGGCTTTGCAGCAAAGACAGTGTTAAGTGTGTATGTGTGTGTACCTCAAATTGGAGTTTTGCTCCTTTGCATCACTCCTTCCTTCTCTACCTTTCTTCTTTCCTTTATCCCTTTTGGTCCCCCTGTTTTCTCTTGAAAAACCACACAAAATAGGCAAACAGCAAACAATCAATGTTCCTAATGAACTCATAACACCTTTTCCAGAATAAAATGAAGTGAATGGAACTGAAAAAGAAGATTGGTAATTGTATAAAAGCATCAAAGCAAACTGAACCAATGTAAGATCTGTCAAGTGTTTGTAAATGCAGTATTTTCCGAAATTTGATGTTTGATGGTGGATTTTCTTAAATTTGCTCAAAGGAGAAAATTATAGACTGTTATGGAATAATATTAAAAGCAGTATATGTGATAGTCGTGAAATAATTATGTCTATTTGGGAAACAGAAAATTAAAATATAAATGGAATTCCATTAGTCAATTTCAAACAGAATTACGATGCTATTCAGTTGACTGTGTTCTAGTCTCAAAATAGCAATCATTTAGTTCAGCTTAGTTCTTTTCTTTAGTGCCCCAGCTGTGACAACCTCTGACTCTTACAAATGTACGTGTCTGTTTTAAGCAGGAGTGTGCCTGGGTAGGCAGGCCTGCCAGAAACACATTGATTAAAGGGTCTGGCATCTATTAATAGGATCACAGATGGAGACAGAAGTGTTTTAATTCAATTATTCTCCAAGACCTAAGGAAGTGACTTTTATTGATCCTCCCAACTGTCACTTCAGGTACTCACAAATGGAAACAAAATAATATCTTTTCCTCTCCGTGTGACTCTTTCATGGTTACTGTAATTATTGAATATATGCTGTGTGTCAGGTAATTTGCAATCATTCTAAGAACAGCAGGTAATATCTTAATGATAATATAGATAACATTTTTATTGCTAATAGTTTATAATCATGGGGGTTTTCCCACTTTGAAAGAGAATGAAAATGTATCTCTTGAATTAATATCCCGAGTATAGCAAAACAGCAAATTTATAGAATATATACATGTGTGTATATATATATATATATATATATATATATATATATATATATATATATATATNTATATATATATATATATATATATATATATATATATATATATTTAATTCATATAGATACGTATTCTCTATATATTCTATAAATTGTCTTTGTGTTCAAGCCCCAACTTAAACTTGACAACTTCAAGAGAATCACTTGAAGCAGCTTGGATTTTTCACACTGACTGAATTAGGCAGCTCAATAGCATTATCTCTGTGAAATATAATGTTGACAAGGTGAAGGGAGTATGGATTGCATGTGATACATGCAATTAGAGGAGATACAGAAACCACAGTGATTCTTTCAGACTGTGCTCTCTTGAGTTGAAAGACTTACAGCAATCCACTAAAGGTGACATCATTGATAGATTTTAGAGTTAACAAGACTTTGGGGACAGAGGTTCTCCATTCCAGTCATTCAAACCATAGTAGAACAGGATGTTTCTTTTTCAATTTCTACCTTAACCTATTAATATAACACATTTGTACTTTTCTTTATGGTTCAAGAAAATGTATAACATAGAGTGAATATATCTAATTCAATGAGTCATATAAGAATTTCTAGAAGTGTAATTGAACTGAAATTCAGCAGGATAGGAAGAGGTGTCTAGACAAAGAAAAACTGAAGTGAACAAAAAAATTAAGACAGACTGATAAATGGGAATATCTCTTGATATGCTCTCTCTTTCCTTCTTTTTCACTCCATCTCTTCTCTCTCTCTCTCTCTCTCTCTCTCTCTCTCTCACTCTGTGTGTGTGTGTGTGTGTGTGTGTGTGTATGTGTGTATGTGAGAGAGAGTGAAAGAGTGTGCTTTCATTTTGGTCTTCAAGTATATTTGTATATGTATTATGTGTGTTTATTTGGTGTGTACATGAATGTATGGATATGCGTGGCTCAACACATGTCTTGAAGTCAGAGGACAACTTTGTATCTCAGTCCTTACTTTCTACCCTTTTAAATATGGGGCATCTTGTTTTTTACTGTATATACCAGGTTAACTGGGCTGATGATTTCCAAGATTTTTTTCTATCTCTACTTTCCATCTGGGCATAATCTCCCTGCTATTACAGATATTCATTACCATGTCAAGTTGTTCATGAATTCTGTGGATCCACACTAAGGTCCTCATAGGTGGGTAGCAAATATTTACCCACTGAGCTCTCATGTCAGTTTCAGGAGATTCTTTTGATGAGAATAAGACATAAAATATGGAAAGTAGAAAATATAGAAAATACTAAATGTCTATGATAAAGAGTTACAAATATAAAGGGAGATAAGAAGTATTGAGCTTGCATAACAGGGTCTGTGGACCAGATAAGGGGTCTAAAGGTTAATTTAAATGCAAAAGGGAGTTATTGAAATGCTACAAATATGGAAGGTGAGGCTTTCATTTGAATTACCCCAACTAATATTACAAGCTCAAATCAAAAGCTATCAGTAACTATTGGTGCTGAAGAGGTAAAATATAAATATGCCAATTATACCAATGACATAGCTGAAAACTGATTATTGAAATATGATTTCCCATTCTAAGATGGAATGAAGTATCTACACCTTGTTCTTCCTTCTTCTTGAGTTTCATGTGTTTTACAAATTGTATCTTGGGTATTCTAAATTTCTGGGCTAATATCCACTTATCAGTGAGTGCATATCATGTGTGTTTTTTCGTGATTGGGTTATCTCACTCAGGATGATATCCTCCGGATCCATCCATTTGCCTAAGAATTTTGTAAATTCATTGTTTTTAATAGCTGTGTAGTACTCCATCGTGTAAAGCTTAGACTGCAGGAAGGACCATCCAGGGACTGCCTGACCCGGGGATCCATCCCATAAACAACCACCAAACCCAGACACTATTGCAGATGCCAACAAGATTTTGCTGACAGGACTCTGACATAGCTGTCTTATGTGAGGCTATCCCAGTACAGAAGTGGATTCTCACAGTCAGCTATTAAACGGAATACATTGGGGACACAGGGTCCCCAATGAAAGATTCCTCTTGGAATCTACTGCCTTTTACTTGCAATACTAGTGTTATAGATAGATCATCAAATCTACTCAGTGTTGTTCTAGTACTTCTGTAGCAAGAATTTGACCCTTTGAGCAATCTCCCTGGGCCCTTCATGTGATAGCCAACATCCTGTCCTAAAGTGAGCAACCCCCATCTCTTATCATTTCATGCTGGTTTTGTCTTCCCCATTTCTGATTTTTCCAGCACCTGAACAGGTTGTCTTTCTATCTGTATGTGTTTTAGCACCTGTTTGCAGGGCTATTTGATGTAAAAGGGTGAATTTATTCAAGCTCTCCATGCTGTTCAGTTCATTCATCCTATCCCTGTTTGAGATCATCTGCATTTTTGCATTTTCTTTTTGGTGCATTTGAAATCCCATTAAAATAGGAAAATGTATCAAAGTTTGTGTTTTTGGAAAGTGTGTGTGTGCGTGTGTGTATGTGTTTGTGTGTGTTTTAATGTAAATTTTTGGAGTACTTTTAGTTCTGTTATTAATTTTAACAGTATTTTGACAGAGATTACATTCAATCTGTAGATCAATTGGATAATATGACCATTTTGACAATACCAGTTTTTAAAATGTGAGCTATCTGTAGAACTTTGTGCCATTCTGTTAATTTTTCATTAGCGTTGCCTAGTTTTTACTTTAAACAAGCATTATTTCTTTGAAAAATTTGCTGCAATATATTTGACTTGTTTTTATAAGCTGTTAAATTTTTATATTTATAAGTTATATTTATATTAAATTTTTATATTTATAAATTATATTTATAAATTTTATTTTCTATATTTTTATATTATTTCAAGGCTATTTTTGTTAATCATTTCTTACAACACTATATTGCAATGCTGTTAGAAAATTACTTGTTCTGACTCATTATTTTATTTTCTTAATCAATATTATTTCTTTGACACAGGTTTCCACTATGAACCAGGCAGTCCAAAAGCTTATTATAGAACTCAAGCTTGCCTCAAACTCATGATTTTGCTGCCTTAACTTTTCAAATGTTGGAAATAAAGAATGTCCTGAATGTTATTTGTGATTACCTGTAAGATATGGTCTGTAGAATGGTATATACATTCTTGAGAAGAAAGTGAGTTCTGTAGATATGAGAGTGAATGCACAGTGATATCAGAGCCATTTGATGGACATTAACTTTCATGGATTTTCTGTATAGATGATCATCATTTGTTCAAAGAATGATGGCCAAGTCAACAAAATTCTTGTATTAAAAGAATTTTTTATCCTTTTAATAGTTTTTGAGACCTTTCAATATTCTCTCTCTCTCTCTCTCTCTCTCTCTCTCTCTCTCTCTCTCTCTCTCTCCATCTATCTATCTATATGGTATATATCCAACACACACTTATCTTACTTAACAAGTTGTTACTTATTTTTTAGTCTTTTAGTTCCTTTTATTATTTTTGTTTGGTTTTCTTTTGAGGGTAAATGAAGGTCTATAGTAATGGATTTTGTTTATCAGGTTATTTTTTGCATATCTATTATACTATATATATTTTTGTCTTGTAGCTAGTAGAGAAGTTACAAACACTGGTGATATCAAGTGAGTTTCATATGAGAGCAAGTTAACTTTGATCATAAAGTCAGCGGATCAGAACATCTAATCTTTTACACTGGTCCTTACACAACTTGTTGAATCTTTCTTTACCTCTCTCATGTTTCCCCTCATCCGTCTGTATATTTTCAGCCATACTACCTTCAAGTTCACTTGTGTGTGTATGTGGAAGAGATAACTGTGTTCTCTGTTTTCTGAGATATAATCTTTCTGTATAGTTCAGACTGGCCTCAAATTCTTGAGCATCCAAAGCATAGGCTTTATTGGCATATGCAACTACACTAGGCTTTTGTTGATTTATTGATATTTGATAGAACATTTTATTTTATTTAGTTAAATCTTCACTCAAAATTTCTGCTTGGCATTTTGAATTGTTCTGTTCTATTTTTTTTCTCTCATAGAACACTTAAAAATTTCTCTTTACCTGAAATTCATTCAGTTTTATAAAAAGAGCTACTTTGAATGTCTTAAAATTTGAACATATCAGAGGCCTTATGATTGTTTTCTGGTTGTCACCCAGAGGGTTACTGGCCTGTCGTCAGGAATTATGGGATTCTGCCCAGCACCTGGCTTCAGAGAAGTCTCTACAAGTCATCTTTGTTTACGAAGAAGGCAATACATTTTAAAATGTCAAAATTAAATCATTTGGGATATGCAGTGATGGTGCAAGTATTTAATCCCAGCACTCAAGAGCCAGAGTCAAACAAATCTCTATGGATTTGATGCCAATCTTGTCTAAAGAGAGATACCCAGGATACCTAAAGCTATACAACAATTTTTTTTTCTTGAAAAAAATTTTTTTCTTGAAAAAGCAAACAAATACAGAAATAAATAGACAAAATAAAATCACCTATAAATAATAGAGCTGGGTTCAAGCACTTATCCTTTCCTCTCTAAGTCATTAATCTAAATTAGTTAAAAATATACTTGATTGGGTAAAGACTTAAATTGTAATCTTTACAGTATAAATACTGATATAATGTTTGTGTGTTGCAACATAGACAAACCTTGCTTCAAATCCAGCCACAGTTGGGAGAACTGTATGGAAGCAATATAAAGATCCACATTCATTGTGCACCCTTTCACATATCCAATATCACTGGCAAAGCATCCGCTTTGCCAGTAATATTGACCACAATCATAATAACATTGCTATATTATTATTATTATTATTATTATTATTATTATTATTATTATTATTATTATTATTATACCATTAAATTTACCCAATATAAGGGATATGGAAGTCAACCTGTGAAGAAACAAGTGGGATGGACACATTGGGCTCCTGCAACTGCTTGAAGAGTCCTGTTGTGCCATACACAACATTAGATCTAAGACAGCTCGTGGAACACTGGAGAGACAGCAGAAAGGAACCTGGCTTTGCTCTGTACCCATTCTTATTTGGTTCTCTGTTTCCTAGAATAAATTCCTGCCATTATGATAAGTTACCAGTATTAATTTTGTCATAAGACAAATTTGTTTCCAAAATGATGCTTCCCCTCCTGGAACTCTGACCTTTGAAACCTTAAAAGCTCATTATTATTGGCAGTAACAGATGTCCAGACTTCATCACCATGCTATGACCAACAGATCCCTTCTTGCTTGACATGACATATTTTGCAATCCAATATCTATAGCTTTGTGAGAATCTCTGTGACTGCCTTATGAACTTACTAAATTCCCATGATAGTATCAAAATAAAAGACATGCGTGTATGTTTTATGAACTCATTAATCTGTATATTAAGTTCTTTGGGGTGGTGTTCATTTGACCATGTTATTGATTTTACAGTTATAGATTTTACACTGTGACTTAGCTATTAATAATAATATGGTTTTTCTAAGGTATCTGTTTTTAATTTTGTATTTTATCTATCTAGCTTTTTTGTTTCTTCAAAGGAGTTTATTATGTAACAGTACTTTCAGAGGAAAACATTGTGAGTAACTCCAAAGAAACAGGGTCATCTAGAAACAATATGATGCACATATGAAAGAGAACACTGTGGCAACACACACAAGACCTATACAGGTTCCAGTTAGTCAAAATTCCAGCACTAAAGAGGTAAGGTAGTCACAGAGCTCCACCCCTAACCAAGAAGCTTCATGTCACTGATATCTTCTGAGGAAAAAAAAAAAAAAAAGAGTTATATCCAATGAATGGTATGTGTCTTTTGATTTGCTTTATTTTCTCGTTTTCCTCAGCAGCCACTTTGGGGCATTTATTTCCTATGAAATATCCTGAAACTTAAACAATGCAATAACTGACAGCAATGAGAACTGTGACTAATTAGTGGCATTTGCTTGAAAACATTTCCTGAATGAATGAGTAAGTGAAAGAACATGATAACAAAAGGATTAGTGAAGACTGTTTCAAAAATTTTCTTTAGTTTTTCAATAATATAAATTTGGAATTCCATAGTCAGGGCACTGGTTATTGATACTATTAAGACCTATGAATAGGATTTGACAGGATAAAAATCAGCATTAAATAAAAATCATCATTAAATAAAAATCATCATTAACAATCATCATAAAAGTCATCATTAAAGAATGAAAAACCAGATTAGATGAAAATGGGCACGTTCTGGAGCTATCTCTTGATGCTGTTATAAGGTGGGTGTACAATAGCAGTGTCTGCGATTAATAACAACATGAACCTGGAGGACACTAGTTACATGAAATAGGTCAGGCTACTCTTCCAAACCCCACATAATCTCACTTGTATCTACAATATAGTGTTACATTTTGAGAAATCACCAAGGACTGGGGATAGAACTGAGAAGAAAGACCTCAGAAAACACCCTGAGAGGATTCATCCCATATACAGTTTCCGAACCCAGACACTATTGTGGATGCCAAGGAATACATGCTGAAAGGAGCCTGATATGCCTGTCTCCTGAGAGGCCCTGCCAGAGCCTTACAAATACAGTGGCAGATGTTCTCAGCCAACCATTGGACTAAGCATGGGGTCCCCACACGGGAGTTAGATAAAGGACTGATGGAGTTGAAGAGGTTTGCAACCGCATAGGGAGAACAATAATATCAACCAACCAGAACCCCTAGAACTCCCAGAAACTAAGCCATCAACAAAGGAGCACACATGGCTCCAGTACCATATGTACCAGAGGATGGCCTTGTCATGCATCAACAGGAAGAGAGGTCCTTGTTCCTATGAAGGCTCGATAGATGCCCCAGTGTAGGAGAAACTAGGGTAGGTAGGTGGGAGATGGTGAGTGGGTGGAGGAACACCTTCATAGAAGTAGGGAAAGAGAGGATATGATAGGGTGTTTCCAGGAGAGAGGGAAACCAGGAAAGGGGACAACATTTGAAATGTAAATAAAGAAAATATCTAATAAAAAAAAAAGGAAAACCCCCTGGAAAAAATGTGGTTTGTACTCAATGATGAAATCTTGTGTCATTGATAAAACAGTAGATTCTTCCTGGCTCTTGATTAAACTCTACAACAGAGAGATACAGTTTTTATTTCATCACTTATAAGCTATAAAATATTTTGATAGCTCTATCTATCTATCTATCTATCTATCTATCCACATGGAGGTGATTATATCAAGCTGATTAATATAGTCATTATCTCACATATGTGCTTTGTATATCTATTTCTTAACTTTCAGCATATGGTTCCTGATCCTGAAATTGCACTTAACATCTTCATGAAAGGAGAATTTATAGAATTAGTGCAAATGAAAGTCATGCACGCAGTAACTGCAGAATTTCTGGTGGTGGAGTCCAGGGATTGCTGCCAGGATTGTGTTGGTGTCTGTTACCATGCCTGCATCCAGCATTGATTTTGTCATCTCACTAGAGCAGGTTGGTGTACTTGTAATTGTTTTTTATGTGTGTGCATGGGAGGTTACCCAACTTGTGGAACCCAGTTACCTTCATCCATGTTGGGTAAAAAATGAGGGTGCCTACATGCAGTAGGAATAATAACCTCTAAAAAAATCTGTGCAAAAGATGGAAAATTCTGCCTTGCTCATCTCCCTTTTCATTTTCTGTAACCTTAAAACATTCAACTATATTTCTTTTAAGTTTAAATGATAAATCTGAAATTGTCTATCATCTGTTAATGTCATTAAAGTATGCCTAAGATCTTAGAGGTAGAAGAATCTCAACAGATTTAATTACACCTACCTTTGATGACAGAATATTCTATAATATTCTCAGAGCATAGTAACTTACCTTTTGTGGAAATGTCTCAATTATTATAATTCAGTGATCACCTGAGAGCAGGAAGTAAGTCATTTCAAAGCTTTTCCAATAGTGTTTCTCCAAAATCAGAAGGGAACCACAGCCAAGAGGGTAAATGACCAGATGATTAGAGATGATTCCTTTGCTTGGGGCAGTGGTTTCTCCCCAATAACTCTTTGCATTCTCCTGAAGTATCAATAGCAGCCCCTGACTATTATAGTCTTGCCTTATTATGAGGTCAAATTTATCTCTCTGAAACCTTCTTGCTCCATTGGTCCCTAAAAATGAAGATGGTTGACGAATGGGGTTAATCTTTCTTTGAGATGATTTCTATTATTTACTTCGTTCGGCTTTACCATCGTGTCTTCTCCAGCATGACGATTTAGCTAATTTTTCCAAGTTAGTCCTTCTCTACTGTCAGTTTGTCAGACACTCTCTGCCCTCTTGACAGTCTCCTGTTTTTTATTGTGGTTTAGTTTTCCCAGAAATAACTAGAAGTGACTATGACAGCAACTCTGTGTCTTCACCAGCTTAGAGTCTGTCTCCATAGTTCTCATGAAGAGAGAAAAGTTTGAGTCTGACGTGATTCCTAAAGTTTGGCAGGCATCTTGGCAAAGGAGCAGCATCAGCATGAATACTGTGCCTACAGACCATCATCTCTGAAAGAGAGTAATAAATACATCCTTAGAAAATGCTACTATCTTTGGCCACACAAGATTGCCTTTTCTATCAAATTTTGGAACTTTGTGGAAGTCATTTGAACACTTTGATCCTGTGTCCAATCATGTGTGTGTTTAGGTCTATAATACTCAAATCCAATGTTTCCTAAGAATATAGAAAACATGCTATTTTACAGTCAGAGGGGGCTTTGCTTCTGAGTATCTCACCATTCATGTTTATGTGAATTTGGTTTGGCTCTTTCTGCTTCCTATGCTTTATTCCATAAACTGAATGTATGCATGTCAGGGGGAAGGGGAAGGGGAAGGGGAAGAAAAATATATTCCTGGATTTTGTGATGGTTAAATTACATCTTTGAGTTGTCACTATCTAGTTCATATCCTTTTTAGTTATTGTGTTTTGAAAGTCACCAACTCTATCTCATGTATATCAGAAATCCCAGTTTTATAAGAGACACTCTTTCCTTCACAGGTCTGTGTATCCTCTGCTTAATTAGTCTTTGATTAAGATAGATGGAATCAAATATTTTGTACAATTTCAGAAAGCCCAGCAAATGATTCCCTTGAGAAACTGTTATAAAAAAAACAGCTACCAAGGCATCTCACCATGATCTCTTCCAATAATGAGCTGCTTCTAACTTTACCCACATCACAGGCACTCAGCCCATTAGCTGGTTTGAAGAACAGGTTGGAACACCAAAGACCATTATGTGTGATCATTGATTTTTTTTTTTAAAGCTGCATTTGGGGATTATCAACCCAGCAGGTAGCAGGAGACACACAGTAGATGTCTTTCTTCAGTTGAGTATCACGATGACCTAGCTCAGGTTAGACTTAGACAGCTGAAAGTAGATGTTTTCTTGCTTTTAAATATCCCAAACCACCTATTAACCTATTTCCAAACCCCTTAAAGGAGCTCAGGGCAATGATCCACATTCTCTTTATTTAAAAACAAACAAACAAAAAAAACCATGTTTCCCTTTCATCCTTTCCTCTACTCAGTCTTGTCATGCGCCTTCACATTTTATGACAAGGCAGGAGCTAGTTCAGTAATTTTCTGTAATTTGATCTTAAGGATGCCCCTTTTCCTATCCCCTGAGATGATTGACTGGGAACTTTGGACAAATATCCCCTCCATGCTTACTCCTAGCTGCTCAGAGGTCTCAAAGGAGGTAGTAGGTTTCTGAGATTTTTACTAGATTATATGCTTCTTTGAGCAAAAATTAAATAAATAAATAAATAAATAAATAAATAAATAAATAAATAAATAAATAAATAAATGTATGGCTGTAAATTCTTAACTGCAATGAGCAGTGTACATGCATTCATCTTTGCTTCAGTAACCCTAAGACAAAATGAACCTGGGGACTGTGTCTTGGTACTATTATCTTCATGTTTCCTATGGGTTATCCAAACTTAACTACCTTAATGTAACAACCAGTATGTTTTATCTCATTATGAATATTATGGCATGACCTCAAAATGGTTACCTAACATTTCAAAAAGTGTGTCATATCCATCTCTTTTTAAAATTCTGTGCTGTAAGTTAATAGTGGACCCATTCCATAGCAAGCAAACTGAGGCAGAGAAATTTGATCTTCTAGGAAGACTTTATGTCTATGCACCTCAGATTTAAAATTCTAATGTTTCTCTTTTCTTTTTCTTTTTGTTTGTATGTGGAAAATATACCATTCTTCAAGAACAAATAAATACTTTACAAATTATAAAGTGGTCTGTCTAAACAACCATATAAAGAAGGTATTATCTCTGTTTTAAAGATAAGAAAATTAAATTTTAAGGGGATTAGTTTTCTTAAAGTGGTCCACCTAACGCAGGGTAGAAGCCAGTTTCCAATTGAGAAAGAGATCTTTGCTACTTAAGATCTTTCCACAAGAATACCTGTTTCTCAGTGGAGGCAATTATGCACTCTTTGGTTTCATCCGTCACTTAATCCTTTTTGAAGTTAATAACACTTTCAGACTAGCTGTGTGCTCTATCCTCCCTCTCCAGAAGCAGAGAAGTGGGGTAATGACAAAAATCCATCAAAGAGGACTATATTGGATGGAATGACTTCTTAGTCCTAAAGCTGTCCAAACAGAGCTTGGTATACAGAGAGACAGAGTGAGTCCTACTATTGTTTTGCCATTGTTGTTGGTGTTGTTCTCTACAACAACACAGGCTATGATAAAAGCCATCATTTCCAAATCCCTATGAACTTGGAGGCAGGACTCTTTCAGGTGCACACACTTCATCTATGGCAACAAAACTCATTGACTTCTAGTGAGCAAATGTTGAAAATGTGAGTGATGTGAGTGATGCCATAAACTTTCCATTCCTAATACTTCTCCGGTGCCTAAAACAGGACTTCTCAAGGTGGCCTTGCTATTATCCCTATCCTTCTTTTGCACTGCTTCTTCCTGAGTGTCCTGCTGTCACAGTGAAGCTGACAAGTTCTGACAGACTGAGAGGTTTCCCCAGGGAATCTCCAGCCAGCCGGTCTCTGCCATTAACAATAACAGTGTGAGTGCTGTGTGCTGACTCCTTACAAGTCAGGCAGGTCCTTGCCTCAACTTCAGGCATTCCCTGGTGTCTGCAAACTGACAGGACAGCACAGCATGCATTTCTTGTGCCACAACCCAATCAAGCCAAAGGTCTCAGCTACCCAATTAGGATTCTTCAGGCCTTCAGCAAGAGAACTCATATCTCCCTGATGTCTCTAGGTCTCTAACTTACCTGTTACATTTCTGCATATAATATTCTCATTCAGATGTCAAAAGGATTCTTAGCAGAAAAAAAGAAAGGCAGCGAAACTGAGAAGGACATGGGTGAATTTTGGGGGTGACAGAACTCAAAAAAAGGGGGGCTTCTCATTCTTTGTTTACCTGGGCAAGGTGCAGATTTTGCTGCTAAAAATTATGAGATAGTCTGTCTAACTGAGTGACAGAAAACACCAAATTATTTAGATAGGAACAGAGTCATTTTTTTCTTAATTGAGGTAGTTGGAAAAACTTTTGGTGACATGTTAATCCATCCCCAGAATGTCTTCCTTGTAGAAGTGCTTCACAGTTTCTAGTCTGCAGCAGCTCTAACCCAGGCTTGCATCTGTGGTGCTGCTTACAATACTGGGATTGTAGATTGCATGATTCGCCACGTTTTTAAGTCTATAAAAAAGACAAGTGGTTTTGACTAGGAAGTAGCCATGATTTCTAAAAGCACGTGCTCACACACCTGGCTGATACCATGGATGACAGTGTCCTTCTTCCCAATCCTGGGATTTTGGACTTCTCCATGTATCCGTTTTTTGGCACCTGTCATGTTTGTAAACAATTTTGTGGTTGTGCTTCTGTGTATGCTTAAGATTGCTAGGTCTCTTTGTGTTTCTGTCTGTGTGTGCCTCTCTCTCCCTCTTTTGTATTGTCTCTACATTTCTCTTTCCTCACCCTCTCCCTACCTTCTTCATTCACTACAATTTCGGCACCAGTACCTGACACAGATAGGCAATAAATTAAAATTATGAATGGCTTAAAGACTTCATATGTTTCTTGTGGCTGCTGCAACAAATTTTTATCAGTTTGCTGGCTTTTCATAGCCAGTTTTCATGCCCTTAAGACTTCTTCCAGCTCCAAAGCTAAGATAAAAAAAGACAAAGCAAAAGTTAAGGCCCAGGCAGGTCTGTAGATTCTGAGCCTCCTGGTCATTAGGCTGCCATTATTCCACTCACCTTATATAACTGTATTATCCTCTCTTGTACTGACTGCCCCAATGTGCCCTTCTCTCTTTCTCATGAAGATGCAGGCAATTGAATGTAGGCTCACACATTCTTTAGGTCACTCAGCTCATCTCAAGGTCCTAATGTAATAATTTCTAAAATGCATAAAGTAATATTGATAAGTTGCAGGGATTGGGATGTGGATGTGGCATAACAAAAAGATTCATTGCTTTAGCTTAATTCTCAGTCATTATTCCTTCTACCTTTTTGCTGCTGCCCAGATTATCAGTGGATACATCTTTTTCTCTATCTTTTATTCCCTCTATTCCTCTTCACTTACTTTTCTTTCTGCCTTTCTTTGTTTTTAAGAGAATTATTGGAATATAAATAATCAACTCAATGATGTGCTCTCCATATTTTTACTTACTACACAGAATGAAATTGTAGGCAAAGACAATCAACACTAAATATTGGGGAACAATGTACAGCTTAAATATCATTTTATTTTAAGGCTATAATTACCATTAGTCTTTAGCCCTTCCCAGTACTCTTCTTAATAACACTCAGTGAATCCATAAGTAATTATCAAGGACAATCTGCGCTCTAGTGAAGAGGGCCAAAATAATTATAACAGTAATCTAAGATGCCAATTGCTAGGCAATTATTCAGCCACCACCTAATAATTAACCTGTTTTACCTTCATGATCAACTAGATAACATTTCAATTAGAAATCAGTATATATTACTTAATGTCCTTGAAAAGTAGAGGGGCAAAGCACACAGAGAAATTTACATGAAAACAGACACTCTACACTAATATTTAAATGATTAATAACATTATATTTCACTCATCATATTATACGGTCATTTGGATGATTAGTATCTCAGATAATTTCAATTAAGTCATCGCAGTTTCACAGTTTTAATCTTAGGTAAAGAGAGTGAGAGAGAGAGAGAGAGAGAGAGAGAGAGAGAGAGAGAGAGTAAAATTGGCATTTTATGTATAAAGGGAGACACCTATCAGTCAACCCTTATGACTTAAATGTTGAATCATTTTCCAGTTATAGATGACAGTAAAAATAAATAAATAAATAAATAGATAGATAGATAAATAAATAAATAAATAAATAAATAAATAAATAAAGGAAACTTCAAGTCCCAATGGATGGTGGCCTCTAGTCTGTGTTCTACTTTAGGATTTTCTAGGACAGTGGCATTTTTCGATGGCAGGTAATTACTGTAAATACTTCAAAAAGCAGCTTAATATTATTCAACAAGAATAATCTAAATCAGATCTGTCTGTCTACACAGAGGTTTTAGGATTAAAAAGGCTAAATAGGCCTCATTAAGTAGGCACTTATTTCTCTGGTTTATCTTGTAGGAGGAGATTATCACTGAGAAAAGCAAGAATGAGAACAGTCACTCCACAATGATGAAGTTCCAAAGGCCCTGAAAATCTTCTCTTGTTGATCCAGTGGTCTCATTCCATTCTAGTACAAGGACCAGCATGTGAACATCTGATGGTGAGAGTGGACAGTATATAACTAAGCTTAAACTGAACATGGTCTTATTGAATACAGTAGGTAGGAAGAGTCGGATATCACTGGTTCAGATGCTGACAAGGGCTAGTACAATTCTCTCATCTTGTGTACAACTATTGCTTTTGATCAGAAAAACAAGAGAAAATTGTATAGGAATTATAATTCAGCAACATGGCTGTTCTGGCAAGGGATCACATCCAAAGATATGATCTGGCATGAATGCAAACATGCCCTGGATTGCAGTATGATCTGTCTGGAATACAGATATACTTTTAGTATACACCTTTAATCCCTAGGTTAGTTTGTAGAAGGCTGCAGCCACTTTTGAAGGTGATGTCTAATTGAGCAGAGAGTGAAGAATTGGAGAAAGACTTGAGAGAATGAGTCAGAGATAGGATATGCCCAACTCACATGAGAGCAGCACAGGAAAGAGAAGTTACTTACAAGCAGGGAGAGAGAAACAACTATGCCGCAATGTGTGGTGTGCATATGACAGTTTTACCATGATAGTTTTACAGGGACAAGTAACAGAGAGAACAAACTAGACCCAGACAAAACAGAATGAGAATGATCCAGAAGATTAGAACATATTGCCAAAATTAGTATGAGGCCAGACAAAATAATCAGAAGCTGAGAGAAGCTGGATTGAATCAGTCATCATGGAAGATTAGACTGTAGAGAAACTGGAAGCTTCCAGGCCTAGGATGGCTAGAACACAGAAGAAAATGCCAATAATTCTATTTTAAGGCTAAAATTACCATTAGTTTTTAGCCCTTAACAGAACTTTTCTTAATAACACTCAGTGAATCCATAAGTAATTATCAAGGACAATCTGTGCTCTGGTGAAGAGAGCCAAAATAATAACAGTAATCTAAGATGCCACCCCAAGCCATGTGTTCATACAGCCTCGTCTCATGACTTCTGAGGGAATAAAAGTGACATTTACAGAAAATATATTGCTAAGGTTACAGAGGATTGTGTGAAGCATATAGATTTAAGATTGTTGGCTGAGCAACTGAGGCAAATTTTGCTCTTAATAATAATAACTCATTTCTTTGTCTAACCCTTTGTATTTTTCATGTATTACTGCTAAGATCTGGAAGTCACCTCATAAAATGCATAAAGCTTAGATCTCAGTCATACAGGGATAGTTTATTAAGCATTGGCCCCAGGATTGATTGATTAGGGCCAAAAATCAGGCTTGGAAGCTTACTGAGACACCAAGTCAGAATCCTACAGAGTTTTTGAAGTCTGAAATCCTTAACTATCTATGCCAAGTTATTTCACCAATCAGGATTTAAGAATAGGGAACTTCATTAATGAAATACATTCATTGTCTATTCATTTTGTCCCCATTCAGTTTGGTGGGTGACCTGCCTTGAATAACATTCATGTTTTAACTTGCCAACCAGGATGTAAATTATTCACACATTTGACTCCTTCATCCAAGCAGGACATCAATTCCCAGGGAGGTCTCAGGAACTGAAAACTTTATACAACCCCCACCTAAAATGGAAGTCTCATTCAAAATGGCTTCCTACACTGGTGCAGGTGTTCCTCCTGTGCTGTGGTCCATGGGAGAAGCAGCTCATGAGTACAAACCTAGAAAAGCTCCTATATAGGTACAGGAAATTCTACCAGGTAGTTGGGTTGTGACCAAGCTTATTGTGCCTAACTATACAAAGCAGTTCTAGAATATGCTGTCAACTCAGGCACAGAAAAGTTTCCTTGTTACATAAGTAACAGCATAAAATGGTTGGCTAGACAGGCAGCAGTTACTTGGGCCTTAACAATAACATTAGATAGTATTACGAATGAATTGATGAAACAGTAAACACTGGAGGGAAGAGATGAAGTCCTGAATAAGTGTGCATTATTGACATCAGCAAGGCCCATGTAAAGATCTCCCATTGCCTGGACCAAGCTCATTAAAATAGCAAGCTTTTCCCTGATCCGAATATGAGTGATATTGACAATGAGTGCACAACATGAAATAGCTCCCCTGCTCTGCATGAAGTAAATGTACAGTCATACTAATTGTATAATTGATTTCCTATCCATGAAATATTTTTTTTCCAAATAAACTACCTAGAACAAGCAAACTGATAGCAGCAATCTAGAGTTGCCCTAGGGTTCCTGGGCCTCCCACAATGACTGGCTAACCCTTATATCCTTGTACTGCACACCATAAACACATCAAAGTTTTGCTTTGTAGGTGCCCTCCATCATAATGAGCATATCCCACACAATGTCATCTGTTCTATATGTGTATTCTTGCTTTTGAATTACCCTAACACCACAGTCAGTATTCCTGGACCAAGCAGGCAAAGTGGGACAAGCACCAGAAACAGAATTTATAAAAGTATAATTAACCATATAAAGACTCTAGACTCTGACTCTATATAAAGAAGGATTATTTTATTCTTATTTTATAACATCTCGAAGCTTGTTGCTCAAGTAATGTTCACCAACTTCAAATTCCAGGCCTGATCTTATTGGTAGAGTAGATTGGGTAAATGCTTCAAGTTTATATTCTTCTCATTTATAAAATATTGATACCTATCTTGCCATTTGCTGTAATAAATTAGTTAATAATATGTGCAAAGTAAAGACATCAGCATCCTCAAATGTGCTCAATACCTGGCAGCCCTGATTACTATAATGTCTTCTTTGCTCAAAGAAGGAGCATAACATTCCTTCCTTCCTGCATGGTGGCACATCTGAAATACTGATCCAAATGTATGTCATAGAGTACGTTTTTACTCACAACAGGGACTCTGTTTCCTGAAAAGATGTACTAACCTGCCCCTTTCCAATGTATGTTTTGTGCCTTCAGTCAAGGAAGTCAATTTATAGAGATAACAGGAAGTATTTGCACAATCACTCTAGTTTTCTCATGATTTTCCTCTTCCATAAAATAACTTTTTTCAAGTAAACCCTTAGAACAAACAATCTAAAAGTGGTAATCTAGAGCTCACTTGGATTCCCAAGATTCAGATGACCACCCATTCTAGCAGATATATCAATATTTAATCTGGCATTAATGAGAAAGGATAGCTAAAGATTTTCAGTTCTCTCCTCATTAACTACAATTCAAAGTCGACATACATGTCCCATTTGCTCTTTCCCTAGGAGTTGTTTATGGACAGGAAAAGCATTACATCTTGGAAAATGAACAAAAAGCAACTAATCTGTCTGTTCATTCTAATTGAGGAAGGGTGATGAAGTTTTAGCATTCTGGGCCAGTCCTCAAATGGTATCTAAAACAAACAAGAGAATCATACCTACTCTTTAAGTTAAGGAAAGAAATTTTTAAGGAACCCCTTTCTGTTGAGGTTTAAAGAAAGGAAAGAAAAAGAAAATCATGGTCTCCTAATTGATAAAGTTAAAAAGAAAATTTCATATACTTAATTAGAGCTAAAGCACTGAATGTATGTGTGAGTTTCATGTATGTTTCCATACATGTTAGTTTTAAGTTTTAAAATTGTTAAAATGAATTCCACTTTATATTCTGGAAAACGAAATAATAAAAATCCACCATTCATTAAAAGCTAAAAACAACAATGAACCTTTCCAATGAGCCTATTGTAAACCTCTGGAAAAGGAGGTATAAACACAGACTCAATAGTAAGAAAATCCCTCAAACTTTTGAACATAGTATTTCTCTTCCTGAGAGTTTCATTGCTTTGGAGAGACTCTGTGGCCATGGCAGCTCTTATTAAGGCATCATTTAACTGAGTCTGGCTTACAGTTTCAGCAGCTTAGTCCATTATCATCATGGCAGGAAGCATGACAGTATACAGTCAAAACTGGTGCTGAGAAAACCAAGAGTTCTACATCTTGATCAGCAGCAAAAAGAGACTTTTCCACACTGGGTAGAACTTGAGCATATATGATCTCAATGCCAATCACCACAATGACACACTTCTTCCAACAAGGACACACCTTTTAATAGTGATACTCCCTGTGGGCCAAGCATTCAAATATATGAGTATTCAAACACGGTACCTGGTTTATTATTATTCAACTCTTGTAGTCACTCTCTCTACCAAAGGAGGAAGTGAAGATTACAAATCAGATACTTTTTCTGAAATGACCAAGTTCAGGAATCCCGGTCCTTTCTTAGAAAAATAGCTTTGAGTGACACAAAGTTATAGTAGCATCTGATGTGATCAGAGATGGGACTACCCCTAGCACAGTTCTTTCTGGAATGTTCCTCAATGATAGCAATTTTCTTAGCTGGAGAGAAAAATGGATCTGTGTGCTTGATCTGAAACATCAAGTATCCAGCTAAATAAGTTGCAGTAGCATGATGTAACAGTATGCCTTAACATAATCATGTTGATATATCCAAATAATTGATTGTTGATAATAACCAGAAGAACAGAATCTGAATATCATGCTTTGTTTGAATCAATGAAGATTATCACTGCATAATGACTTCACCCTCTATTTACTTTCAGATACAATTTCTTGTGTGGTTCCACAAAGGGTACTCTTTGAACTCATATGGAAAATCACAAATGTATAAAATGTATGCAAATTCTACTTCTCAAGTGTGTCTGATGGGGGAGAAAATTAAGTACAGTTGCTTGAGTGGGGTATGAATATGTTCAGTCTCTTCATAACTCAGATTACCATCCAAGAAGTACATTATTTGCTCTTTAGCGTTAAGTCTCCTTTTCATCTTTATTGGGCTCACATGAACTCTCTAAATAGCACTGACCTGTGGCTTCCTGCTCTGATCAAGCTGCTGCCACAGCCATCAGGTAACTGTCAGGGCTCAGCACTCCTGGAGGACTCTTCATCCTGGCAATCCTGAGCTCCCTGAGAGCCTGACTATAATAGTGGGAGCCTCTAGAAGAACAGCAGGGGAGAAGTAGAGGAAAGCTTTGTTTTACAATATACACCAGCTCAACCTTTTGAAATCCAGTTCTCAGCTTTTCAGAACAACATTGAATTGACAAGGAGGAGGGAGCTTTGACATGTAGCCTTGAGGTTGCTTGATGGGGATGGACAGCTTGTAGTGCAGAGGTCTAATTGAACCCAGTGGCTCCATAAATGAAAGCCAAGTGCTGTAAGCAAAAGGGAAAGAAGTGCCCGTTGGGCTTACTGTCTTACGTTTCCCAACACTGTCCAGTGAATTGCCACTTTGGATGGGCTTCTCTTTGCCCATGGATATTCTATTCTTATAATTAATTCCTGGCTTCTACTATTCAAAGTTCCCAGCAGATGCAGATTGTGTTATATAAAGCAAAGAGGCCTATAGTTGCTTTAAAGGAGCAGGCATAAGAAGCCAGTACAATAAGGTCTTCTTCCAGCCAGAACCAGAACCTCCCTGCAGAGGTAGTGCTCAGGAATTAGGAGACTGGAGGAAAATCTCTCTCATGAAATCTGTCCAATGATTTCAAATAATTGACAGAGTGGTCTAGGGTTCTCCATCACAAGACTGAGACCTAATAATTTGTATTCCAGTTGTCGTTATGCAGAGACAAATGAAGCTTTGGCTCCCAAAGAATCCTCATGGATGATGAGTAGCAGGGTGGAGCCTAAACAGATCCCTGAGTTACAAAGCACTACTATGTGTATTAAGATATGTCTGCTCTGAATTAAGAATGCTGACAATATAGTCACAGGAATTCCAATAACCATGTGAATAATAATGACAACTAGTGATATCCGTGATGATGAAAATGTGATTTATGATCACATGACAGCAGCACAGTCTTGAGATAGCAACATATGCTTGCTTTTCTGTATTGGAGGCCACCCTCGCCTTTTTTCCTGTTCTAATTGAACGTACTCTCCTGTTTGTTTATTTCTTTTCCTAGTCAAGGGAGACTCCATTGGTGAAAAAGAAATATTTGCACTCTGGTTATAAAATTCATGTAGAGAGAGAAGATTTGGGATATTCATAAAATATCTCATGTCTGAGAAAGAAGTATCCCAGTGAAGAAAGTGAATGCAGAGGAAAGTCAGTGCCTTAGGGTGTGAGGTTAAGTAACAATGAGGCATAGGCACAAAATGGTCTTTTGCAGCACTGGGTGATGGGGAAAGACACAGCCTTGATGCTCTGGTTGTAACGTGGCCTCCAAGTGTTCACATGTTGCAAACCTAAGTCCAGATTTCTAACATTAGAATTTAAGTGAGAAATGTGTATGGGTCGATGAGCTTGAGATCAGTGACTTTGAAAAAATAGTTTTCGTCCTTGTGTTTTCTCACAGTTGGAAACCCTTTGCCTTGGTATGATGAAAAAACAATCCTTGGAACTATAAAGAAATAAATATCTATTCTTTATACGTTACACAATCTCTATATAATTATATTGTAGCAGCACAAAACAAAGACTGAGAAACTACAAAATACTGCAATCCACGTAGTGGAGTCCCTGACATTATAATAAGTACACTAAAGAGAAAAAAAGTCTGCAGCAGTGTTATGTCACAGGGAGTAGTGGGTAACCAATGACTTGGAACCAGATGGAAGCCTCCCTGAACTACCTCAACTAGCAATTTAAGGTTTGCAACAATCATGCAAAATCAATCTCAGCTCAGTGAGTAAAATCTGGAAAAACAAAATTTAAATATACAGGTTAAAGGAAGAAATGAAAAAAAATTACTGCTTGCATATTTGAGTGTGTAGACTAAGAAAAAACTTCCTTGAAAATAACAATCACAAATAACAATCTTATAGAGCTCTAAAAAATGTATTATCACACTCAGAAGATTTTGTCAAGTGCTGTATAGTGATTATTTCTCCTAAATCAATAGAATAGATGGTTTTATTAACCACAATTTCATAGTGAGGGAATCAAGCATCTTGTCTAAGTCAAGTTCAGCACCTTGTCAAAGGTTATCAGGCCACACGATTTTACTGACAATATTTGCCATTGGGTCAGTCTAGTGACTTTTGTCCTGCCTTATTCTTTCCGTGTGGGACAATAGTGTCTTCACTATAGTGTCCACTTGTATTGACAGTAGTTCTGAGATATAGAAGATTTCTATGATGGATGGCAATTGGGGAAACAAGAACAAATGTCCTTAGACAATTCAAGATGGAGTGCTCCACATGGAGTTTGTTTGAATCTTTAAGAAAGAATTCAAATTCACCTCATATTTAATTTTTAGTCCAAAGCTTGGGGGGTGATAAGATGTATTGTATAGAAAGACATGATTAGGATAGATCAGATTATCTTCAGGAGACATTAGTGCCCCCCTCCACACACACACACNNACACACACACACACACACACACACCAACTTCCTTCTTCCTTCTCTGCTCTTCCCTACCCAAGCTGTACTTGATATGGCTAACAGAGTTGATATAGTTTGACTTCTCTCCTGAGTATCACTGTGTCCCCAGGAGTGGAAATATGTCTCCATTCACCATAAATCTTTCTCCACTTGAGCTATGATCTCAAATATGCAAAAGTACAATGTATGTACCATCAGCTCTTTAAAAATCTGCATAAATCCCTAGCTCCAATTCTAAGATGGCCATAAACCTGGAGGCAAGAAAAAAAATGTTTATATTTATGTAAATTTAAGAGTTTATGCTTTTTTGTTAGTTTTTGCTTGTTTGCTTATTGTCACATAGAAAAAGTAACTGGGAATTTATTGGTTTTGAAAGACTACATAGCAGACCATTTCTTCATTTTTCATTCATGGATTAAATTTGTTGGAATAAACCGTGAAAATGAATTCTTTATATAGGTTATGGATACATTTTTGGTATTGTATGTCTTTCTAGGAAATTATGAGAAAGAAAATAATTTTGAGAGTTGTCTCTTCCTGGGAAAAGTCCCACACAAAGACAGCAATGAACAGTACCAGGCAGACTAACTTTATTTAGTGAACCAATAATCAGAACCCAAAAACTTGCGGGAGAAGACTCAGTGAAAATATTTGGAGGAAAACAGACCAAACTCTTTGTTAGCTTTCTCTTTCTTTAGTCAAACCATCATCAATACTCTATAGTAAAATTATATCTCTCTTATCACAAACGTATTACTTCCCATTATGTGCATTGATTTGCCAATCACTATGATGTATTTGGGTTATAAAAATATAAACATACATGAAACATATATGTTGTAGGCTTATCAGTATCCTTAAAGCCAAATATAATTAAATATACAAACCACTTGAAAACTGTCACAAATTAAAGTACATTTAAGATACAATATGTTCAAATATATTTTAAATTGTTAATGTTTTTGGAGACTAAGGCACAGTGTCAGTCCTAGTAATTTAACACTTATGATCTTTACATGGCGCCCTTTTCTCAGTGGCTTGGCTGCCTCTGTTTTAGTGTTGTCATTTTCTGTCTCCATTTCTGCCTCTATATCTCTCCAAAACACAACACACACACACACACACACACACACACACACACAC
>NC_034592.1:80836593-80858745 GCF_900095145.1 Mus pahari
GAGAGAGAGAGAGAGAGAGAGAGAGAGAGAGAGAGAGAGAGAGAGAGAAGCCAAATGTATGGTGTTACCCAGCTGATCTGAGACCCCCAACACATATACATCAGTGGACTACTGGGTCTGGGTTCAGTCAGAGAAGATGTACCCTACCCTCAAGAGACTGGAGACCCCAGGGAATGGGGTGGTCTGGTGGAGTGGAGGGTGGAGGGGCATCTTCATAGAGACAGAGGAGCAGGGGGAAGAAGAAGGGGGATATAAAATAAAAAAATAAAATAAAAATCTTATCTCATCAAAAAAAGTGTGGTTTTACATGTAGATTTGAGTCTGTTTTTCCTGATAACTCAGAAAGAGGGCTCAAACACAGCAAGGTGATGTTGCTGTTGAAGAGAGAATTTGTACAGAACATCCCAGCTGCTTTCACATTCTCTACTTAGAAACATATACAAAAGCGGACAGTGAGGAATGACATGTTGTCCACCAAATCTGCAGGTTCTTTCCATTTGTGTGGAGTAGAACCTGGGGGCTCAGGGCAGAGAGGCTTTCTGCAATCTCCTGGCAAATAGTATTTCAGTCCATTAGTTTATTGTGTAAGGAAAACTGGGAAGTCATAAATGTTTAGATTCCAGGGTACTGTTTTTCAACAACATTTATATGCAAGTCACGGGGTCTCGGAAATCCTCAGCTGCAAAATAAAAGGTTTATATCTATATAAATAAATCGTACTCACCTTTAACACTCTACAATTATTTTCCTTCATTATAACACCTTGTAATGTGTGTGTATGTGTGTATGTGTGTGTGTGTGTGTGTGTGTGTGTGTGTGTACAAGTACTTTTTGTAAGATTCAAACTTGTAAGTCTAAAATCAATGAGGCAAAGATGCTTTATTGACTTGTTCCAATCATATGTATAATACCTGTTTGCTTTGAAAGGGGCCTTTGTTTAATGATAGTCAGTGTTACAGGGCTGAGACAAATGAAAGTGCTCATCTTCGCCATCATTTCACACATGGGAACAGTTTTAAATCTTGTTTTATCTGTCTACCACATTGGGCTTGCCTTACGTATACACCATCCTATTGCGCTGATGTCACTAGCAGCAAAAGACGAAGGGAGCAAAGACTTGGTGACTACGAAGTACATTTACCACTGACAGACAATACCATATCTGTCTGTGTTTCAAGGCATAGTAAGCATTGATACTTCCCTTCACAGATAAGAGGATTGAGCCTCAAGCCTCGTGGAGGTTGAGCTCGCACATCTAACCTGGTAGTGGCAGATCCACGATTTGAAATCATTCATCATTATTTGACTTCCAAATATCTTACTCTAACTACTGTGGTATTATTCTAGGACCTAAACATCATCATGCAAAGGATGTAACGTCCTGAAACTGCTAATAGAGTTTCAGTACTCTGCTCCTTGTCCTCTGTGGTATCCCATTTTTTTCCTCTCTCTCTTCTCTTCCATGTATTTGAAGATACCTCTTTGTACAGAAACAGTGATTTATTATATGTAGTACTTGGTCCAATTTCATATATCTCAGAATCATTAAACTGCAAAAGCTTATTTCAAACTTGATGTCTAGACCATGTGAGGACCGTAGCTCCTGAGCACTAATTCTACAGTGGAATCAGGGAGAACAGTAGCCATATAGATAGGACAGGATAGATGGACACTGATTCTTTTGAGTATTCATGCTCAAGGTTTGATCTTAGCCACTCTCACTGGTATAAGGTGGAGTCTCAGGGTCATTTCGATTTGCATTTACCCGATGACTAAGGATGTTGAACATTTATTTGATTAATGCTGGGCTATTTGAGATTTCTCTGTTGAGAATTCTATTTTTAGCTCTGTACCTATTTTTCCTCTATGTATAGGAAAGCATGAGTACTGTTTTTTTGAACCTGTTGCTTCTGTTTTATTTTAGTATAGATTGTTGTTGAGCTTATGGGTAGTATTGTTTTGCCTGCCTCTTTGCATGTTTTTCCACAACGAAAAAAGCAAAAAAATTATGTAATGTTCAAATATATCCTGTATACTACTTTGTGTGAAATGGCTAATTATAGTACAATTGTTTTTAATTAATTAATTGATTAATTAATTTACATCCCAAATGCTTCTCTCCCCATCTACCTTTCCAGGTTTGTTGGAGTCCAAATTCTTGATTTCTTGATATATGTTAGATGTTAGCCCTCTATCGCATGAAGGGTTAGTGAAGATTTTTTCCCAATCTATAGACAGATATTGTGTTCTATTGACAGTATTCTTTGCCTAATGGAAACTTTTCAGTTTCATGAGGTCCCAATTATCAATTGCTGATCTTAGAGTCCCCACCATTGTTGTTCTGATCAGAAAATTGTCTCTTGTACCAATACATTCAAGTCTATTTCTCATTTTCTCTTCTCTTCTTCTATTCTACCCTCTCAGACTAGAAGGGAAAGATAGATAGGAAAGCAGCATTTTGGATGTAAATTAATTAATCAATAAATTAATTAAAAACAATTGTACTATAGTTAGACATTTCACACAAAGTCATATGTGGCATATAGTTGAACATTACATCAAGTTTTGCTTTTTTGGTTGGTTGTGGAAAAATATGCAAAGAAGCATGCAAAACAATACTACCCATAAGCTCAACAACAATATATACTAAAATAAAATATAAAAGCAACAGGTTCAAAAACATCTACTCCTGCTTTCTGTGCCTGGTTAGGTCATCTGAGTTAAGAGCATAATCACATATAACATTAACAGTGGGGAGATAAACAAATATAAAGTCCTAGATGCTGAAAGTAGGACCGTAGAAATGTACATCACTTTGGAGTCCCTACATTCATGTAAAATAAGCTACATGGAAAGAAAGATTATGAAGGGAAATCAAAGTTGTAAAAAGACAAAGGTGTTTGGTATTATTAGTAGGAACAAATAGATTTATATTCTCACAAAATAAGCATATGGAAGGAATCATTATTTTTAAAAACCTAGATAGTGTTGAGGCATTAGAACCATATTACTGCTTCTCAGCCATTCAATATTCTTCAGTTGAGAATTCTTTGTGTAGCTCTGGACTCATTTTTAATAGGGTTATTTCGTTCTATGGAGTTCAACTTCTTGAGTTCTTTGTATATATTGCATATGAGCCCTCTATAGGATGTAGGGTTGACAAAGATATTTTCCCAATCTGTTGGTTGCTTTTTTGTCCTATTGACAGTGTCATTTGCCTTATAGAAACTTTGCAATTTTATGAGGTCCCCTGTGTCTATTCTTGATCTTAGAGCATAAGCCATTGGTGTTCAGGAATTTTTCCCCTTTGCCCATCTGTTCGAGGCTCTTCCCACTTTCTCTTCTATTGGTTTTAGTGTATCTGGTTTTAGATAGGGGTTCTTGATCCACTTGAACTTGAGCTTTGTACAAGGAGTTAAGCATGGATCAATGTGCATTCTTCTACATGTTAACTGCCAGTTGAACCAGCACCATTCATTTAAAATGGCTGTCTTTTTTTCCACTGGATGGTTTTAGCTCCTTTGTCAAAAATCAAGTGAACATAGTTGTGTGAGTGCATTTCTAGTCTTCAATTCTAGTCTATTCATTGTCCTGCCTGTCTATACCAATACCATACAGTTTTTATCACTATTGTTCTGTAATATACCTTGAGGTCAGTAATTGTGATTGCCCCCAGAAATTTTTCTATTGTTGAGAATAGTTTTTGCTATCCTGGGTTTTGTGTTATTCCAAATGAATTTGCAAATTGCTCTTTCTAAATTTATGAAGAATTGAGTTGGAATTTTGATGGAAATTGCATTGAATCTGTAGATTGCTTTGGCCAAGAACTACCTAAAAAAATGTTCAACATCCTTAATCATCAGGAAAATGCAAATCAAAACAACCCTAAGAGTTCACCTCATACGAGTCAGAATGACTAAAATCAAATTCCCAGGTTACAGCAGATGCTGGCAAGGATGTGGAGAAAGAGGAACATTCCTCCATTGTTAGTAGGATTGCAAGCTGGTACAACCACTCTGGAAATTAGTCTGTTAGTTCCTCAGAAAATTGGACATAATGCTATGTGAGGACCCAGCTATACCATTTCTGGATATGTACCCAAAAGATACTCTAATGTATAGCAAGGATACATGCTCCACTATGTTCATAGCAGCCTTATTTATAATATATAATAGCCAGAAGCTGGAAAGAACCCAGATGTCTCTCAACAAAGGAATGGATATTTATAGTACATTTACACAATGGAGTACTACTCAGCTATTAATAACAATGGATTTATGAAATTCTTAGGCAAATGGATGGATCCGGAGGATATTATTCTGAGTAAGGTCACCCAATCACAAAAGAACACACATGATATGCACTCACTGATAAGTAGATATTAGCCCAGAAATTTAGAATACCCAAGATACAATTTGCAAAACACATAAACTCAAGAAGAAGGAAGACCAAAGTATAGATACTTTGTTCCTTCTTAGAATGGGGGTGGGGTGGGGAAATACCCATGGAAGGAGTTACAAAGACAAAGTTTGGAGCTGAGACAGAAGGAAGGACCATCCAGACACTGCCCCACCCAGGGATCCATTCCACAAATAACCCCCAAACCCAGACACTATTGCATATATCAGCAAGATTTTGCTGACAGGACCCTGATATAGCTTTCTCTTGTGAGGCTCTGCCAGTGNCTGGCNAATACAGAAGTGGATGTTCACAGTCATCTATTGGATGGAACACAGGGCCCCCAATGATGGAGCTAGAGAAAGTACCCAAGGAGCTAAAGGGCTCTGCAACCCTATAGGAGGAACAACAATATGAACTAAACTGTAACCCCCAGTATTTGTGTCTCTAGTTGCATATGTCACAGAGGATGGCCTAGTAGGCCATCAATGGGAAGAGAGGCCCTGGGTCTTGCGAAGATTATATGACCCAGGACAGGGGAATGCCAGGGCCAGGAAGCAGGAGTGGGTGGGTTGGGGAGCAGGGCAGGGGAAGGATATAGGGGACTTTCAGGATAGCATTTGCAATGTAAATGAAGAAAATATCTAATAATAAAAAAATAAATTTCTAGTATTTATAATATTAAAAAAAAAGAACCATATTCCTGTAAAAGCACAGTGAGTTTTGAAGTTTTAATTTTCAGCTCTGAGGGACATTCTTCTGTGTAGCATCAGTCATCTAATGAGCAGAGTGGAGAAAACTATAAGGGTAGAAAGGCAGATTACAATGATATCAATTAGACTCAAGAGCTCTCTATCCATATGAGAATGCTGCCCCAACTCCTCAGGAGCCTGTAGCCAGAATGCTTGAGAGCAGGGGTTCAAGGATAACTTAAATGCTTCAATGAGACTCTATTTTGATAACAATCTCCAGTATATACCCAACTAGAGTTGGTTGCCTATCATTAAGAAAAGCTTTTCTGCATTAATGTCAAAGACTAATTATTCTATTGATTCTCAAAACAGTGATTGCTCAGATCCTTTCACAAGTGTGCCTATAACATGTATGTGAATGCATCCTAAAATGACATGCCCCTGTTTCTAAATGAGTGTTAAGTAGTACTATAATTCTATAAGGATGAAAAAAGTAAAATTCAAACACTTTTGATAGCCTGCATTGATCTAGGAGAGATATTTTAAATGAATAAAAGATCAATAGAATGTCTTAATCATATATCAATGTTAATATTTCATATTTATTTGGTTTTAATTTTTCAAAAGTTTGTACCTAATACCTGGCAAGAATACCGGTCCCTATGGACAGATGTTCCTAGCACCTAAGTATCACAGATGGTAACATAAAATAAGGTCTCATGGAGAGAATGAAGAAAATGAAGGACACTTAGCTAGACTCTGGGAAAAGGGAGAATGGGAGTTGTAGACGGGTGTAGTTATTAATACTCTTAACTGGAAGAAGACATGCTGAACTTGGAATGTGTGCCTGGCCCAGAGAGATCCTGTGTGTATAAAAAGAACCATTTCAAAGCCACTCCTTGGCAAAGAGTTATCATGATATCATTTTCTCTGTTTCTGTTTTCCTTCTTCACTTATTTTGCTTCTGTCCTTGGGCAAGGTCCTTTAACTTTATTATATCTATTCTTTTCTAGTGTGAAAAGTTAGGATTTGAATAGGAATTACTTGGTATATTGTTTTTAATCATTCTACCACATGAATGTATGTTAAAACATTATGTATTTCAGTGTAGATATATTCTACTTTTATCTGTCAAAGCATAGCTAGCCTCCAGTTAGTGTTAATCTGATCATATTCACTCTCATGTAGGAGTGTGCATTTAACCTGTCAGAATGGATGTTATACAGTAGAACTACAACAAGGTAAGAAAAGAACAAAAGTCAGCAAGGATCTTGGAACATTCAAACACTTCTACATTATTATTTCAGATAAAAAAGTCATTTTATCACTCTAGAAAACACGAAGGAGCTTGTCTTAAACATTAAGTGTAGAACTGCCATTTTATACTGAATTTTGATTTTTGAATACCCTCTGTATCTGAAGTTAAGGCTTTCATATGTATATCTTTGCACTATGGCCATGTGTATGGCAGCCAAAGCATGCAAGGAAACTCAAATACTCTTCAACCATAAACCGACAAATACACAAAACATGATATGTGCATACAATGAATACATATGGAATTCAGTCTTTAAAAAGAGAAAGGCTGAAATTGAACTACTGGAACAGTATGAATGAAACCAGGAAGCGTTGTACTGAGTGACTTAAGCCAAGCATAAAAGACATATGGAGATAATTCTACTTATATTCAATATTTCAGTCACTCTCCTAGAAGCAGAAGGGGGAAGACTGGTTGTGTAGAGCTTGTGAAGGGAACCTGGAAGTTATTTTCTAAAGAATATAAGTTGTCAGTTACACAGAATGAAAAATATCTGTTTTGCTTTACAACACACTGCCTACAGTTAGCAATGAAGTGCCATACAGTTGAATTTAAATTAATTTAAATTAAACAAATGGGGTTTATGGGAAAGGTTCCTCCCACAAATCACTTTTAAAGGCGCAAAAAAGACACAATGAAACTTTTAAAGGTGACAGGTGTGTTTTTTATCTTGACTTTGCACATATTTTATTATATACTGTCAGATATTTGCACATTAAATTTTTATCAAGTGATTATATATGTATATATATTCTGAAGTATTTATTGTATAATGATTATATAATAAAGTTATTCTTAAAATAGCTTGTTTCTTTAATATTTGTAAACACACTCCACTTCTATTGTAGAAATGTAATAGTTCTCATGGAAACAAGATTATTTCATAAGTATATAAAATTTTTCTACTGCCCAATGTTTGGAGATATATATATATATATATATATATATATATATATATATATATATACACACACACACATATATATATATATATATATATATATATATATATATATATATACATATACATATGAGGAAGCTAATGACATTTTATTTCTTACTTCTTACTGGAGACACAGAATACTCTAAATTATTTGTTTCAATATTTTCTATGGATAAATGAGAAAATCTAACTTGCATGTTAGTTTTAAAGTTTCTCAACTCAGCATCTATCAGCAGTTCTCAATTCTGCGAGAAGACAAGTTTTGATGCATCTGCACACAGCTTACGCACATACATCAGACACTGAGGAAAGATAAAAGATTCCAAATCCTTAAGTCCACTCAGCCTCACAGCAGGTCTGCCCTGCCTTAGCTTGAAACATCTGTAGAGCAGTTAATGGACACCGTCCTCTTTGTGGTCCCCCAGGAGGGTTAGAGGATGCTGCCATTTATTATGCTTTATCCTTGGCTTTTCTGACTGTATCTATAAATGTTAAATGAAGACTATCTGGAAAGAAAACAAAATGTTCCTGGGTTGCACACAGAAATGGATGGTCACCTTTTATTCTCTGCCCCAACAATACTTTAATCATCTTCCTAGTGGAAAATGTGATTGAGTACACAAGACCACCTTTCAAGAGTGTCTGACAAACACAAATACATAGAGAAAAGATGAAAGCAAACTTTCCCCTTCTTTTTCTCCCTTTGTCCTCCTGCCCTCCCACCCTCCATTTTTTTCTTCCTTTGCTTTTAAGAAAATAGGGCATGAAGATTAAAACCAGCATGTCTCTGTATTTCCATCCCTTCCACAGGACTGCATTTTCCTGCTTTTTAAAAATCATTCTTTCCTACTCAAGAAGAAATAAGTCTTACTGTACAGATTATATTCCTTAATGTTAATTTCTGATCTCTGAATTTTAGGGTTTTGACACGGAGCTCCTGAAATTTAAGTGTTCAAAGTTTGGTCTCCAGCTGGAGCGCCCTTTTGTGGATGTTGAGAAAGGAATTAGCTGGAAGTGCGTCACTGGGCATGGGTCCTTAAGACTGTGTTGCCCTTCGACATTTTCTGTCTCTCTGTTCTTTCCTTTCTATCATGAACTATTCTGCTTCTCATCCTCTTGCCACCAGGGTGGTCTGTCCAATTGTAGTGAGTCAAAACAACATGGCTGCACCTTCTGAAACTGTGCCCAAGTAAATTTTCTTTCTGTTAAGTTGCTTTTCTTGGGATGGTCACATCTATATAATAGTAAATAATATATCATATATTACTCCTCGCCTTAATGTCTACACCGCTTACATAGATCTTATGCATTTTAACTGCTGTCTTGCACTGTATAGAAGGTTACTAAATAATGGCAAAGCTGAAATAGGAAAAATAAGATAAATTTTAGTTCTGTAGAAAATAAAAACTGCATTTACTAATCTCTACTGGATTTAAAAAAAAATTACTTCCACAAAAATCTTCTCTTGCAATTTAATAATAGAAGCATATCCAATTCAATACAATGAGGACACCCAGGATCTTCTGGGGGTAACAGAAGTTGGGACTAAAACCCTAAGGCTGAGAGCTTCCAGTCGAGGCTGCCTGATTTGTATAAAGCAGGGACATTTTACTTTGCCACTTCCCTAGAGAGATTAATATTTTTTCAGCCTACTAGGTATCTGTACTAGAATTTGTGGGCCAGTCTTGCCCACTTCTGTAGTTGTCAGAACACTGGCTTATGCCAGTCAGAGAGACTATACAGCAAGGGATGCTTATGTAAAAATGCACTATGAGAAATGAATTTGAAGAACTACCTAGGCAAGCTCAAAACATATACAGCTCACCTTCAAGAAAGACATTGAATCAAAGGCATGTGCTGCAAACTATTGCCACAGGCAGTTTCTCTTTGGGAAAGAAAGCCTTCTGCCTATTCTGATGTCTTTAGTGGACTGAAGCCACTAAAGATTATCTAGATGATCTTAATCATTTAAGTGGACCAATTCCTCACATCAGTATCATCTACACATAATATCAATGTTGCAACAGGCACACTAGCATTTGAATGATTTAGTGGGAAAGAAGTTTTACAAAGTTCATACATATGGAAGGGTGTCACTGTTACTGGCCTGCATATAGCCAGAGACTTTATTTAGCTTTTATTTGTCACATGTTAATATCTTCCTTTGATAGTGATTATGACTACATGAAAATGAAACTCATATGGATGAAGAAAATATTTACCATGCACCATGAAAACATAATTATATACATATATTTGTATTTGTAACTCTATTAAGTATAGAAGCAAGCCAATTAAATGTAGCATGGCCATCAAATTAATCAGTTATTTCTATTTTATTTTATTTTTATTTACTTTTAAAAAACTATTTTATTACATATTTTACTTATTTACATTTCAAATGTCATCCCTTTCCCAGCTACTCCTCTGCAAACCTGATAACCCCCTCTCCCTGCTTCTATGAGGGTGCTCTCCCATGCACCCACCCACTTGCACCTTACTGCCTTAGCATTCCCTTACACTGGGGCACGGATCCTTCAAAGAACCAAGTGCCTACCCTCTCATTGATGTCAGATAAGGCCATCCTCTGCTACATATGAAGCTGGAGCCATGGGTCCTCTTTGGTGATTTAGTCCCTAGGCGCTCAGTGGGGTCTGGCTGGTGGATATTGTTGTTCTTCCTCTGGGGTTTAAAACCCCTTAAGCTCCTTCAGTCCTTGTCCTAACTCCTCCATTTAGTCCCCTTGCTTAGTCTGATGGTTGGCTTTAAGCATCTGCATCTGTATTGGTCAGGCTCTGGCAGAGCCTCTCAGGGGACAGCTATATCAGACTCCTGTCAACAAGCACTTCTTGGCATCAGCAATAGTGTCAGGGTTTGCTGTCTGAATGTGGGATGGATGCCCAGGCGGGGAAGTCTCTGGATGGCCTTTCTGTCAGTCTCTGCTCGACTCATTGTCTCTGTGATTCCTTTAGACAAAAGTAATTCTGGGTTAAAGTTTTGGAGATGAGTATTTGGTCCCATCCCTCAACCAAGGGTCTTGCCAAACCTCTGGATATGGTCTCTACAGGTTCTCCCTGTTTGTTGGGTATTTCAGCTAATCTCATTTATGTTGGGTCCCAGGAGCCTCTTGTGTTTCTGGCATCTGAGACTTTCTATTGACTACCCCCAGTTCCCAATCCCCTGCTGCTACACACCTCCATTCAATTTCCTGACCCTCTGTATATAACTCCTGGTTTCTCCCATACCTGCTCCTGCTCCCACTTTTTTTCCTTCCCTGCCCTCTCTTCCTCCCAACTCCATCCCACATTCTACCTCCCAACAGTATTTTGTTCCTCCTTCTAAGAGGACTGAAGTATCCACAGTTCAGTCTTCCTTCTTCCTCAGCTTCATGTGGTCTGTGAGTTGTATCATGAGTATTCTGAGCTTACCAAACATCCACTTATCAGTGAGTGCTTACAATATGTGTTCTTGTGATTGGGTTACCTCACTCAAAATAATATTTTTCTAGTTCCATCCATTTGCCTAAAAATTTCATAAATTCGTTGTTTTTAATAACTGAGTAGACTCCATTCTGTAAATGTACCACATTTTCTGTATCCATTACTCCGTTGAGGGACATCTGGATTCTTTCCAGCTTCTGGCTATTATAAATAAGGCTTCTATACACATAGTGGAGCATGTGTCCTTGTTATATGTTAGAGCATCTTCTGGCTAATGCCCTGGAGTGGTATAGCTGGATCCTCCGGTAGTACTATGTCCAATTCTCCGAGGAACCACCAAACTGATTTCCAGAGTCTTTGTGCCAGCTTGCAATTCCACAAACAATGGAGGAATGTTCCTCTTTCTCCACATCCTCATCAGCATCTGCTGTCACTTGAGTTTTTGTTCTTAGCCATTCTGACTGGTGTGAGGTGGAAACTTAGGGTCGTTTTGATTGTCATTTCCCTGATGGCTAAGGATGTTGAACATTTCTTTAGTTGCTTTTCACCCCTTCATGATTTCTCAGTTGAGAATTTTTGTTTAGATCTGTACCCCATTTTTAATAGGGTTATTTGGTTTTCTGGATTCTAACTTCTTCAGTTCTTTGTACATATTGTTATTTCTACTTTAATCATCATTATAAGTACCTATGCAACATGCAGCTGCACATATCTTTAATCCCATTAATATGAAGGCAGAGACAGGCTGAGATCTGAGTTCAAGATCAGCCTGGTTTTACAGCGGTAGTTCCAGGGAAGCCAGGACACCCAGAGAAACCCTGTTTTGAAAGATCCAAAAACATAAACAAACAAACAAACAAGCAAACAATTAAATAAACAAATACCTGAGTGAATCTGCCAATATCTTCTACCCACAGTATTACTATCAGTGAGTTTTGTCAAGTTCTTTCTTTCAGAGTTGTGCACATTTTCAAGATAAATGCCAAGCAAGCATGTAATTCTGTATATATAGGTTTGGTATTGATGGTAAGATTGTTTGTTCGATCTGTAGTAGAAGAGGGGCAGAGTTGCCAAGAAGAGAGTCTGTGAAAGAATTAAAAGGTTACAGTAAAATAAATGTTTAAGTGTGGGTTCAGTGTCCTCCATTTATATTTGCATAGTCCCACTCTTAGAAATGGCATTGTGTTAAGCAGCATCATGTTGTAGTTCTGTCATTATCTTTACCCTATGATGATACACAGAGCTGCTGAAAATGGAACTGTATGTTATGTATGGACATAAGATGGGCAAGAAAACAACAATGCTGTTATAATGCATGCAGTGCTTCCTGTCTATAGAATATCTGACTTCATGTGGTAAAGAGGGGGGTGATGTAGGAGGATATTTGAGGCCCAGGGCATATGTTCAGTCCAACAAGGTACAGAGACACAATTTCAAAAGAGCAAAGGCAAAACATGGGAAATAAAGGTGTGTCTGGGCATAGGAAAATGTACTATGGGTATGTCCAGGATGCTGCTGCTAAAAGATGTGGTTGGCCTTGGATTATTAGAGATCTTTAGGTGCTAGAATAAAATTTATTTCTCAAGAAATATAAGAGGTTATTCTAAGAACAAGGACTTACCTTACTACAACTCACTAATAACTCCCTAGAACATGGTCTCTGCTAGCCCTTGCACATGTGTTACTGAACAAATGGAGATTCATGAAGAAGATAAATAAACTATTTAGAATCTTTAAGCCATGGGCCTTTGTCAGAAAGTACAAGTATTTGTTAGTGTCATTCTTTCTTTTTTCCATTTCCCTCATCTATGTAAATTTTGATCTTAATACTGAAATAATGTATTTTAATCTAACCCTGTCAAGAGGAAATACTATCAAACAACAGAAATTAACCTGGTGCCGAGATCAGGAAACAGGTTTGTCTGTTTTGTAAAATAATCTCTATGTCAATAGAGCCTTGTTCATTTGTTTACATTTTATCCATGGCTACTTTTCTGCTAACAGCATTAAATGGGGGTTAGTGACACAAAAAACTTCATTGTCAGAAAATGGCAAACATATTTTTAATCCTTTGTACTTGTGTTTATGTGTTGGAATGTACATGAATGCAAATAGCCACAGGTTAGAAGAGGGTGTGGGGGCCTCTGGAGCTGAAACATGGTTCTGCACCACTTGGTGTGGGACTCAAGGCCTCTGTCAGGACACTTAACCTCAAGCCTTCTCCTCAACTATCTCACAAATGTTTAAACATGAAATTTGTGTCCAAGAGTCAAGAATGCCTATCAAAAGACCATGTGGCCTATTGAAAGTTGTTTCACATAACCATGTAAAAGTTTTTCATAATGTAGTACAACTCTCTTCTAAATAATTATGTTTATGCTCAAACTAGGATTACTTCCAGCCTGGGTCAAAAAATATGTCTCATGCATTATGGATAATTCATAAAATCATCAGTGATTAAAATGCTGAGGTTCCTGAGGGAACAGAGACCTACATGGGTCATCAACCAATGAAATAGTGCCCACATGCCATAAGGTGTATGACAGTGCCAGGGGGTACAGAGGAAGTCTGGGTCTTCTGGACATGACGTGGCCATTGTTGCTGTGAACATACATCTCTAGGTTCCCATACAAGATTTGAACAGAATTGAAGAAAAGAACACATAGACATGGGAAGAGGAGACAGACCATTTGGGATGAAGTGGGTCAACAGGAGTTAGAGATAATAGCTAATAACAGGTATGAACACAATTTTGAAACAGTGTGTAGATGTTTGTGACACTAAAGATAGATAGATAGATAGATAGATAGATAGATAGATAGATAGATAGATAGATAGATAGAAGTTTACTCAACCCCAGCAATAAAACAAACAATAACAACAAACCAACCCAACAAAAAAAGCACAAAAAAAACTTCCTTCTCAGTTAGGTAAATAAATAAATTAAGTTTACTTAAAGCAGGTTTCAGAAATGAAGTTGGAGACTCTTGATGTATATAGACAGGTGTAACATGCTTAGGAACACTGTTCCTTCTTTATCTCCTTGTGTAGGCTATGAAGTTATGACTACACTGAACATACAGCCAGAACTTTATCACCAGCAAGGGAACATATTTACATAGTCAACTGTGTTCTCAGATAAAAAAAAATCGTAATAATTGAAACGAATTCTGCTTTTATTCCAAAGAAGACATATTATCAGTCTGTAAAACGGAGAAGTAGGGGAGAATGTCCCCTCCTTGCAGCAAATTTACAGGTGTATGACTTGCCAGTTTTCCAGAGTTGTTGGAAGAATCTATATTTTCAGTCTATATTTTTCTTTTCCCACCTTCCTAGAGTTGATACAAATAAATATTATCAAGACAGAATATAAATTCAGGCTAGAGGACAGTGAGGAGCAAGAGTCATAGAAGTTTGAAGGAACCTCCATAGCACACGGGCAAGCTCAGTCAGGTGGGAGCAGAATGCATACCTACTTCTTAAATCAGATATATGAGAAAAATAAGAATGAAAAAACTGATGCTGATTAGAGAAAATGAGTGGACGCACAGTGCTCACTTTTCAAATTATAAGGCAGATTCCACATTTTCAGATCTCTGCAAGCATGAATATTTGTGAATACATATTACCAACAATGAAGCAAAGTGCTCGAGGCCCACACATAAAAGGAGTCTTAGGCTTGATAAGAAAAATGTAGCTTAATGGGATCTACTGATGTTTGAAACACACATTCCAAAAAATGATTTGTTGCTTATAAATAAAGCTGTATGTGACTGATGCTTGAAGTTCACTAATAAGGGAAATGTGTACTTATTGCACAAGAATGCTAAGCATGAAAAATGATTCCGTGGGCATGTTCAACTGAATTGTCTTTTAGGAAACATAACATCTTTCCATTCTGTCCTTCATCCACCTCCCTCCCTTTCTTCCTAGATTTTAAATGTCTAATTCAAACTGTGATATTCAATTATATATTTGGATAAGAGATGAGAAATTTCAGAATGACCCCCCCGTTCATTTTTTATTAGATATTTTCTTTATTTACATTTCAAATGCTATCCCGAAAGTACCCTATAACCCCCCCCCCNCCCTGCTCCCGTACCCACCCACTCCCACTTCTTGGCCCTGGCATTCCTCTGTACTGGGGCATATAAAGTTTGCAAGACCTAGGGGCTTGATGGCTGACTAGGCCATCTTCTGCTACATATGCAGCTAGAGACACGAGCTCTGGGGGTACTGGTTAGTTCATATTGTTGTTCCACCTATAGGGTTGCAGCACCCTTCAGCTCCTTGGGTACTTTCTCTAGCTCCTCCATTGGGGGCCCTGTATTCCATCCAATAGATGACTGTGAGCATTCACTTCTATATTTTCCATGCACTGGCATAGCCTCACATGAGACAGCTATATCAGGGTCCTTTCAGCACTCACTGATATGTGGATAATAGCTCAGAAACTTAGAATACCTAAGATACAATTTGCAAAACACAAGAAAATCAAGAAGGAAGACCATCGTGTGGATACTTCATCCCTCCTTAGAAGAGGGAACAAAATACCCATGGAAGGAGTTACAGAGACAAAGTTTGGAGCTAAGTCGAAAAGATGGACCATCCACAGTCAGACCCACCTGGGGATCCATCCCATAATCAACCACCAAACCCAGACACTATTGCATATGGCAGCAAGATTTTGCTGAAAAGACCCCCAGTTCATTTTTAAGTACTAAGAATATGGACATTTAAAATTATTCATTAGTTTGATTATTTCTGTCATTTATTTGTTTGGTTCTTTATTTAGAACATACTCTTTATCTGCTACCATCCCAGAACTAATTTTTCTTGCCTTCTTCCTAGATACTTACTATTCCATATTTTATCTGGGTCCCATACAGAAGTGCAGTCATAAGCATCACATAGAGCAGGAAGGCTGAAACTCATGGTCCCATTTTTCTAGTCTACTCAGCTGTGTCTCATGCCATTTAATGGAATCCCTGGTTAAAAACAATTAATTTATTACTAAATCGCAAGTTTGTCCATATTTACGAGTTCTGTAGAAAGCCTCTTCCATCCAAAATACTGTATGAGTGTTGGCTTAACCAATAAAAACTTATTATCATATAGTTCTAGCATTCAAGATATTAGCATCAATTTTGTGTGGCTAAAATCAAAATCATAATCATAATATAATATACTAGGGAGACTTCATTTACTTGGTCTTCTAGCCTGTAGTTCCAGCCAGATTTCCTTGGCTAATGTCAATTTTCAACACTTTATAAACCATCAGACCAAGAAAAGTGCATGCATGTGCAGTTACTTCTATCTTATCTTCTGCCTTGACTTCTATGTCGAGCAAAGTCAATTGATCCTAAACCTTCATTCTTACCTGTCATCTTAAAATATGCCTTGGCCTGATTCATGAGGTCGTGCATGACAATAAAGAAGACACTATTCTGAACTCCACAACATTATGGTGTCTTTTGTCTGAGCACTATACCTGTCTGGTGCCCACCTCTACCACATAGATTGTGGGAGTGAATGATATCTGTCCTTGTCAATGATCTGGAGCCCAACAATGGGTCTAATAAACAGAGGGTCTACATGTATTTTCTGTAGAAATGATTGAATTTTGGAAATGTCTTCTTAAGGTTCCTTTAATAGACTACAATAAGCACTCACACTGACAAGTAGATGCCTATTAGATATTGTTTGCTTGTTACTATTTGTTATTACTGTTCAAATAACTATTATTGCAAGTCATACATGGTCAGTTCTCTGCTACCTCTCTCCGCCTCTTCCCCAATTTCACAGCCCCCCTTCTTTGCCTCAAATAGTCCTGTCTTGTTTTCATGTATGAACTAGTTTATAGACTCATTTCTTACTCTTTGTACTCAGATCCTGAAGAGATTGTTACCTGAGCTTTCCCAACTTCAAGGGCATAGGGTACTCCACTGATGTTGCCTTGCTCTTACTCTTCCCTTTCCTCTATCTACCCATTGATTGACCAGTGAGGGCACTTTATCAGCCCCTAAATCAATAGGTGTGTATATCACATAAGCTGATAGCTCCTTCAGAGGCTGACTGGTAGAGCACAGTCCTGATGCATCAGAGTCTCCTACTTCAGGCACCAAACTTCCTGCTCTTCCAGGAGAAGCAGGTGATTGATCCCAGACCATGTTATTTGCTTATGTGGATCATATAACGAGCAGCTCAACTGCCTGGTAATTGCTTTTATCGGCTTCTCCTCTGTGTGGCATGGAATGTACATCCCTGAAAGTGTTTGTCTGATTTCAGTGCAAAACACATTCAATTCTTTTGTTGCCTGATAAGCTTGTGCAGGAAACATTTCAAGCACATAATCCTGGCGCCCCACCATTAGGGAAGATTTCATTTTCTTATCTAGTGCCTGAAATCAATAGCTTATGCTCCTCTAGAGGAAAAATACATGTGACAACACTTTTCAATTGTTTGCCTCTTTGCAAGCATTGCACTTTGTTTGCAGGGCACACTTACTGCTTGTTTAAGAAGTACATTCCTTCTAAGAAAAGGGGCTCTGACATCTGAATCCACTCTCCCTCCTCACATTAAACATATTATTTTTGAATTCTTTAATATTTAAGTTTAAAAGATTTATGCATGTATATAGTGTACACTGAATCCTAATCATCATCACTTTTGCCCAAGACCACATTAAGGTCCACGATCAGGGCTGCCAAGGGGATCATGTTGATGTCTGTGTTTTCTGCAGCCACAAGAGGCTACACTGATGATCCTAATCTGTAGACTGAGGTCATGTTTATATCAAAAGTCTCCACAGCTCCTGGAGACCATGATGAGATCCATGTCCTGAGCTTCTACCAGCGACCATACTGATATCTGTGACCCATTTGTGACTGTATTGATGTTTGTGTGAATGACTGTGCTCTATGAAACCTTGGGAAACCATGTAGAAGTCCACAAAACATGCTTCTGCTGGCTGATAGGGGCAGGGAAGCTTACATTGCAGTGGTATCAATAATCCCAGAGTCATAGCTGAGAATGAGAGACACTGAATATATGGAAAACACAAATTGTACTTGATATATATTTTTCTTAATTTTTCAGAGGGTATGGCACAAGGGTAGCAAGGTACCCCTGAGAAAAATGGGTGTGATCAGGTTAAATTATGTGAAATTTCTAAATAATGATAAAAAATTATTATGTTGGAAAACTATATATGATTTTCATCACATACTCAAAGTTTTAATCATTCTCAGCACATTGACAGTATTTCTAGGTTCACTGTGCTCCCTTGACCCAAGATTTTAGAGAGGATCTGCAGTTCTGAGAGAGCAATCATGAGGGAGCACAGTTTTTTATGAAAGAGTTTTACTAAAAATTAACATGAAAATAGAGGTATTTAAAATATTCAGGACATGTAAATGCACAACCGTGACTATGAATCTCCTTATAACATGATTCTTGTGTAGTAGAATAGAAAGTATCCAGTCTGTAGGGATTGTTAAATCACTGTGCAAGACAGTCAGAAGTGTCTGTAATTCAACATTTCTCTACTTTCTAGTTGTTTAAAAACAAGCAGCCTGTGAATTATTTACTTACTACAAACAAAATCTTAACTGTTGGGGTGTATCATGTGATGGTGTGTCTCTCTAATTTTAATTGTTAATCATGTACCACAGGGCGGAGTGCTAAAAGCTGTGAGAATTGTGGTATTGTTATTTCTATGGCCCATCACTGGTCTCATATTTTATAAATATTCATCCTTCCTCACTAGCTTAAAGGCAGCCTAGAATTGTATCTGATTGGCTGTAAAAAAAAAAAAAAAAAAAAAAAAGAAGAAGAAGAAGAAGAAGAAGAAGAAGAAGAAGAAGAAGAAGACACACGTTAGCTGGGCAGGAAATGGAGGGTGAAACGTCCCAAAAGAGGGGGACACTGGGAAAAGAAATGAGATGTGGGAGATTCATCAGTAGATACAGTGAAGCACACAGGTAGAGCCAGCCTCGTGGTAGGACATAGTGCCAGGATTCACTGGGATAAGCTTGGTAGCTGCTGAGAGTACCTTAGCTAAAAGACCTAAGGTTTAAAATATTAAAAAGGCTCTGTCAGTCCAAAACATCTGCTATACTTTACATTTACAAAGTATTTTTTAAATGTTCTTGCAGATTATGGAAGGGAGATGGGATCAGTAACATGATGTAATGTATGATTTATCAAACTTGATTTTTTTTCTCTTCTGTTTTATCAGAGGCTGGACTGTCCTCAGCTTTAGTTTTTATGTTTCATAGGCAAAGACTTTGCAAGGCTTTGGAACTCTGATTAATAAATTTATTCTTACTCTATATCTTACTAGCTTAAGGGCATTAGGTGCCACCCTTCAACCTCTGTTTCTTTTTAAACATAAAGTAAAAAGAGCCACTATGATCTATGAGCTCCCTCTCCTCCAAATCACCTTCGGTAATTACTTTTTGATTCTGGGGAAAGCCCATTGAGAGACTTCTGTGAACTTCATAACTAAATATGGTAAGCAGCACCCTGCAACACCGGAGGTTGGGTGTCAGGTAAAGAGGGTATGGGATGGAATCTTCTCTCTACCACTCAGCTGGGCTAGATTTCTTATCTCCATTGGTGTCCCATGGGCTCAGACTCAGATGCATCTGCTCAAGCTACCAGTGTTACAAAGTACCAAAGGCAAAACCAACCAGATTCTAAGAAATATGAGCCATATCATTCCATCTAATATACACTTCTTCCTTTCAAAGCTCACCTACAGTGTATTATGATCCAAAGAGAATGCCTTATCCTCTCATTATGTTATTTGATAGGTTTAGAGGAGAACCTATAATCACAGAGTCTTGTGTGGTGGAAAATCAGCAAAAAGGAAAGTTGACAGCAGTTCTGAAGCATCTTCTCTTGGCTTGCAAGAAGAAAACAGATTCCGAGGGACTGCTAAGATATTTGGCTCCTGCTTATACTCAGCAACAGACAGAATTCTTTTTGACATATTTATGGAGACCAGAGCTCTCATTCAAAATAAGCAGATGCTTGGGAAATACAACTGTTAATATGAAAAGAAAATTACAGAACAATATTTATCACATAAATTAGAAAAAGGAAATCAATAATTTAATCATAAAAATATTTGTAGTGGCAGAGGGATAATGCTGATGAAATAAAGCAAGATAATTAGAAAATTAGTAATAAAAAATATAGTAGTCACACCCAACAGGACTCAAAGGAATCATTATAATTACATGTCATGTGGGATATTGGACTAAACAGATAAAAGGACTATCAGTGAAGTCTAAGAGGGTGTCAATAGACTACATATTTTATTTAATAATATATCAGTATTCAGTTAGAGTGGTTATCAACCTGTGGTTTGCAACTACTTTAGGGTCACATATCAGATATACTGAATATCAAATTATTATATGACAATTCATAACAGTAGCAAATTTAAAGTTATGAAGTAGAAACAAATAACTTTATAGTTGAGGGTCACAACAACATGAGAAACTGTATTAAAGTGTTGCAGCATTAGGAAGGTTGAAAATCACTACTTCCGAGGTTGTGAAAATAGAAGCATAGATGCATAGACACATGTCTGCCAGAGAACTCCTACACTGAAAAATACCTTCATCAAAGTGGATGGATACAAATTAACTCAAAGAAATCAGTATTCCTCCTTTATACAAATGATAAATGGGCTGAGAAAGAAAGGGAAAACCCCTTTACAATAGCCACAAATAATATAAAATATCTTGGTATAACGCTAACCAAACTAATAAAGGACCTATGTGACATAAATTTCAAGTCTCTGAAGAAAGAAATTGAGCAATATATCAGAAGATGGAAATATCTTCCATGATCATGAGTAGGATTAACATAGTAAAAATTACCATCTTACCAAAAGCAATGTACAGGTTCAATGCTATTCCCATTGTAATTCCAACACACTTCTCTACAGACCTTGAAAGGGCAATAAAAAACAAAAACCCAGGATAGTTGAAACAATCATGATCAATAGGAGAGTTTCTGAGCTTATCACCATCCCTAATCTCAAGCACATACTACAGAGCAATAGTAATAAAAACTCCATGGTATTGTTATAGAAACAGACAGGCTAGTCAACAGAATCAAATAGAAGGTCCTGAAATAAATGTACCTACACAAGTTTAAATTTTCACACAAAAAACAAACAAACAAATATTATGTGGTGATTTGAATATGCTTGGCCCAGGGAGTGGCATTATTAGGAGGTGTGGTCTTATTGGAGGAAGTGTGTCACTGTAAGTATAGGCTTTGACATCCTCCTCTTAGCTTCATGGAAGCATGTTTGCTCCTGGATTCCTTTGGATGAATATGTAGAACACTCCGCTCCTACAGCCTCGCTGTACTTTTATGCCTTGATTATAATGGACTGAACTTCTGAACCTGTTAGTCAGCCTAATTAAATAATCTTCTTTATAAGAATTGCCTTGGTCATGATGTCACTTCTTAGCAATGGAAACTTTAACTAGGACACTATGCAGTGGAATAAAGAAAATATTATTCACAAATGGTGCTGGTCTACCTGGATGGCTACATGTAGAAGAATGGAAATATATCCATATTTTTCACCCTGCAAAAATGTCAAGTCCAAGAAGATCAAAGATCTCAACATGAAATCTGATACACTAAATGTAATGGAAGAGAATATGGACTATAGCTTAAAAGCATTGACATTGGAGACATCTTCTGGAACAGAATAGCAATGGCTTGAACTCTAAGATCAAAAATTAATGAATGGGATCTCATGAAACTGAAAAGCTTCTGCGAGGCAAAGGACATTCTCAATAGAACAAAATGGCAGCCTACAGATTGGTTATGCATCTTCATCAACCCTACATCAGAGGACTGATATCCAAAATATATAAAGAACTCAAAAACTTAGACACCAACAAACCAAATAAGCCAATTGCAAAATGGAGTAGAGAGCTAAACAAAGAATACTCAACAGAGGAATTTGGAATGGCTGAGAAGTACTTAAAGAAATGTTCAAATCCTGAGTCATCAGAGAAATGAAAATCAAAGTGACACTGCAATTCCATCATTCTTTTTTGTTTGATAAATCATTTTTCTTTTTTTTATTATTATTTTCTTTATTTACATTTCAAATGCTATCCCGGAAGTTCCCTATACCCCCCACCCCCGCCCCTGCTCCCCTACCCTTGTGCTGGGTCATATAAAGTTTGCAAGACCAAGGGGCCTCTATTCCCAGTGATAGCCAATTAGGCCATCTTCTGCTACATATGCAGCTAGAGACACAAGCTCAGGGGGTACTGGTTAGTTCATATTATTGTTCCACCTATAGGGTTGCAAACCCCT
>NC_034592.1:80860095-80864826 GCF_900095145.1 Mus pahari
GGGTTGGAATTTTGATGGGGATTGCATTGAATCTGTAGATTGCTTTTGGCAGGATGGCCATTTTGACTATGTTAGTCCTGCCAATCCATGAGCATGGGATATCTTTCCATCTTCTTAAACCCTTCAGAAGGACTAAGACCAAAACCACATGTGATTGCACATACTAGCAAGGATGTAGAGAAAGGGGTGTATTCTTCCATTGCTGGTGTGAGTGCAAACTTGTACAACCACTTTGGCAATCGGTTTGGCAGCTTTTTAGCTATCTGGGAATAATTTTAACTCAAAATTCAGCTATATCACTCCTGGGCATATTCCCAAATGATGTTCCATTATACCATAGGGACAGCTGCTCAACTATGTTAATAAGAACTAAATTTATAATAACCAGAAAGTTGAAACAAAGTAAAAGTCCCTCAAATGAAGAATGTATATATAAAAAAAAATGAGGTATATCTACGCAATGGAATAGTATTCAGCTTTTACGAACAATGGCATCATGATGTAGGGAACTTGAGAACATCATCCGGATCAAGGTAACCCAGAGCAAGAAAAACACCTATGGTATGTTCTCACTTATAAGTGGACATTAGCTTTATTGTGCAGGATAACCATGCTACAATCCACAGACCCAAAGAAACTCAGTAATAATGAGGCCATAAAGGAGGATAAATAAACCTCACTCAGAGGAGAATCTAAACAGTCATTACAGGTTGGTGGTAGGAGGGTATTGGGTAGGAGTCGGGTTGAAGAGGTAAATGGTAATGATGGTCAGGTATGGAGAAAGGGAAAGAAGGAGAGGGCTTGGAGTGAGAATAGAAGCCAGTGGTGGGTATCTCTGGGAACTAGCTGGAGGCCTGGTATCAGTGAGCATATGGGAAATCTATGGGAGTTATTCTAGCTAAGACTCCTACTGGAGGGATATGCAGTAACTGACATGGCTAACTCCTGTAGCCGGGAAGGACTTACAGAGGAGGAAGGGGAACATTATTCACACACAAATACTTCAACCCCCAAATTGTGTTACCTACAAAATATGCAGGCATAAAGATGAGACTACCCCATACGGGGATCCATCCCATCAACAGCCACTAAACCCAGATACTAATGCACATGCCAGCAAGATTCTGCTGAAGGGACCCTGATATAGTGGCCTCGTGTGAGGCTATGCCAGTACCTGGCAAACACAAAAGTGGATGCTCACAGTCATCTATCGGATGGAACACAGGACCCCCAATGGAGGAGCTAGAGAAAGTACCCAAGGAGCTGAAGGGTGCTGCAACCCTGTAGGTGGAACAACAATATGAACTAACCAGTACCCCCTGAACTCGTGTCTCTAGCTGCATATGTAGCAGAAGGTGGCCTAATAGGCCATCATTGGGAAGAGAGGCCCCTTGGTCTTGCAAACTTCATATGACCCAGCACAGGGGAATACCAGGGCCAAGAAATGGGAGTGGGTGGGTAGGGGAGCAGGGGTGGGGGGGATATAGGGAACTTTTGGGATAGCATTTGAAATGTAAATAAAGAAAATATCTAATAAAAATAAATTAATTAATTAATTTTAAAAAAAAGAAGAAGAAAAAAGGATGGAACAGAGACTGACAGACAGCCAAAAAATGACTGCCCCAACTTTGACTCATCCCATGTGAGAGAGACAAATCCTGACTCTATTAATGACCTTCTGTTAGGCTTGTAGAGAGAGGCATGGCATAACTATCTCCTGAGAGGATTCATTCAAAGGTAGATGGAAACAGATACAGAGACCTACATACAAACTGTAGGCTGAACTCAGGAAGTCTTGTGTAAATGTGGGGGATAGATGTCAGCAAGTAGGCGGAGTCAAGGACACCATAGGAAGACCTACAGATTCAAGTAACCAGGGCCCATGGGGGCTTTCTAAGCAGAGAACATGCAGAATGTGTACCTATAACCCCTAAGTAATTATAGCAAATGTGTAGCTTGGTCTTCATGTGAGACCCCTAACAAGAGGAGCAGTGCCTGTCTTATTTTCTATTCCCTGCCATTGGATCCTCTTCCCCATACTTGGACTACCTGGGTGAGACTCAGTGGGAGAATATGTGTCTAGTACTTTTGGAACTAGATATTTCAAGGTGGGGGTAATCAAGGGGACTCCCCATTTCTGAGGAAAAGGGGGGGAACAAATTGGAAAGGATTTGTAAATGTTGGAATGGGAGGAGGGACGCTGTGTTTGGAATGCAAGATGAACAAAAAAAATGAAGAATAAATTATTGGAAAAAAGACAGTTAAAAGACAAATGTCTTTTCAAATTGTGGTGCTGAGAAATTTGAATATTCACATAAAGAAAAATGAAACATAGCATTATATCTAATTATATACAAATATGAACTCAAATGGGTTAAAGATTTAAATATAATACATGAGATGATGCAGACATTATAAATAGGAAATGTTCTAGAGTATTGGATTGGGCAAAAAAAATCTTATTTTGTTTTTACATAAGAGTTTAAAAACAAGAATAAATAAACAGATAATATCAAATGATAATACTTCTATGCAGGAAAGGAAACATTCTTGAAAGTTAAGTGTCAACCTGTGATTGGGAGAAAATATTTGTAAACCAATCTATGACTAGGTGCATTCAGTTCTTCTGTGTTATTTATTTACATGGGGTGACTAATGGCAGGTATATAGAAGTGTTTGGAAAAATAGATTTCCTTTCTTTAATTTGGCAATGACACAATGTATACATATGATATGACACAATATGATACCACATGTTTGTTCTTTACATTTTAGTTACACATAAAAATAAAATTAATTTAAATATTTAGAAAAGTGAAGAAGAAAAAATGATTTTCTTGTAAAATAATGCAGAGAAAATTTGCCAATAGAGTTGCATTGTTAGAATTGTTAAAAGAAGTTCTTTTGAAGAAAGATAATTTGTTAAGCAAATCTTTAATAGGGTTATTTGATTCTCTGGAGTCTAACTTAAGTTCTGTGTATATTTTGCATGTAATCCCTCTATAGAATGTAGGGTTGACAAAGATCTTTTCCCATTCTGTCATATTGTCTTATTGACAGTGTCCTTTGCTTTACAGAAATTTTGCAATTTTATGAGGTCCTATTTTTGATCTTAGAGCATGAACCCCATTAGTGTTCTGTTCAGGAACTTTCCCCCTATTCCCATGTGTTTGCGGTTCTTCCTCACATTCTCTTATATTACATTCAGTGTATGTGGTTTTATATGGAAATCCTTATCTACTTGGACTTGAGCTTTGTACAAGGAGAAAAGAAAGAATTGATTAGCATTCTTCTACATGCTGGCCTCCAATTGAAAGAGCACCATTTGCTGAAAAGGCTGTCTTTTTTTCCACTGGATGGTTTTATCTTCTTTGTCAAAGATCAAGTGACCATAGGTGTGTGAGTTCATTTCTGAGTCTTCAATACTATTTTATTGATCTACCTGTCTGTCTCTGTACCAATACCATGCAGTTTTTATCACTATTGTTCTATAATACAGCTTGAGGTCAGTGATGGTGATTCTCCCAGAAGTGCTTTTATTTTTTTTAATAATAGTTTTTGCTATCCTGAGTTTTTTGTTATTCCAGATGAATTTGAGAATAGCCCTTTATATCTCTGAATAATTGAGTCGGAATTTTGATGGGGATTGCATTTAATCTGTAGATTGCTTTTGGTAAAATGGCCATTTTACTATGTTAATACCGCCAATCCATGAGCCTGGGAGAACTTTCCATCTTCTGAGATCTTCTTTAATTTCTTTTTTCAGTGACTTGAAGTTCTTATCATATAGATCTTTCACTTGCTTGGTTAGAGTCACACCAAGATTTGTTATATTATTTATGACTATGGTGAAGAGTGTTGAAATGCGCAGCAAAAGAGAGATAGAACCTCTAGTAAATAGTCTCCGCCAACAACCGAGGGATGGGACCACTCACCAATCTTCAAGATTTTAACCCAGAAATGTTCCTGTCCAAATGAAAGACAGGGACAAAAAAATGGAGAAGAGACCTAAGGAAGGGCCATCCAGGGATGGCCCCACTTGGGGATCCATCCCATCTTCAGACACCAAACCCTCACACTATTGGTATTGCCAAGAGTTGCTTGCTGACAGGAACCTGGTATGGCTGTTCCTTGGGAGGTTCTGCCAGCACCTGACCAATGCAGATGTGGATGCTCACAGCCAACCATCAGACTGAGCTAGGGGACCCTGATGGGGGACCAGGAGATTGGGGAGATTACAACCCTGTAGGAAGAACACTCAGCTGGGCAAACCACCCATGCCTCCCAGGGACTAGACCACCAACCAAGGAGTGTACATGGAGGGATCCATAGCTCCAGATACATATGTAGCATAGGATGGCCTTTTCTGACTTCAATGGGAGGGGAGGCCCTTGTTCTTGTAGAGGTTTGATGCCATAGCTTAAAGGGATGCTGAAGTGGTGGGGTAGGAGATGGAGGCAAAGGGGAGGGAGATGAGGGCAGATGGAATGGGGAAAGTTGTGGAGCTGTAATCAGGAAGGGGATATAATTTGAGATGTAAATAAATATAATGATTAAAAAACGTACTTCATACATTCATCAAAAATGCAGGACAAAGGAGATGAAATAAGTGGAGGTAGAACAAAAGGTTTGAATTTTTATTTTTAGGTTATATAAAAATAAACTTCTCTAAACAATAATACCCAAAAATATTAAATTATATATATATATATATATATATATATATATATA
>NC_034592.1:80864842-80906959 GCF_900095145.1 Mus pahari
AGAGAGAGAGAGAGAGAGAGAGAGAGAGAGAGAGACTAGATTCATGAGAACATTGATATAGAGGGATTAATTAACATTAAAATAAGACAAAATGAGTACTATCTTTAAAACATCAAGTTGTTATTGAAAGCTCATGCCTATGCATAAGCTTTTTAGAGTTATGAAGTTCTATTTTTTTTAATTGTGGCCTTATCATTCAGGGAAAATGAAGTCTTCAGAAATTCCTGTTCTATAGATATATTTTATAGAGTACTGCCTAAGTTTTCTTCTAGCAGTTTAGTGTTTCAAATGTTGAACTGAGGTTTTTAATCCATTTTCAGATAATATTTGTGCAAGGTGCTAGATACAGACTTAAGACCATTTAAATTTTGCCTATACTGCCAATAGTAAAATATCCAGAGTGGGTCCTTATGTAAAACATGAACTCTATATTATTGGCTTGACACTTACACTACTGTGTTTAATATTATCCAAAGGATAGAGACATGATATATTTAAGAAGTCTCTAAACTTTCCCTCTAACTCAATAGGTAAAGGCATATATCTACAAATAAAGTCTATTGACAATAGGCAGCTAACTTAGAAACTATAATGGAATATAGTAGTTAAAATGAAAACAAAAGTAGGACAAGGAGCAGTGAGTTTCTGAGGAAGAATAGATCAGCGAGCTTAAAATTTCAAGTGAAAAATGTCCTAACAGGTTGTAGACGATGGAAACATAGATAATAAAAATAGAATATCTCATTGCCCAATGACATGAGTTTCAAAGAGAAAACAGATTGTGTATAGATTTACATAGTTATATCTATTCATATATTTATGTTTAAATGCTTATTTAGGTACATGTGGGTAGTCATAGAGTTGAAAGTATAACACATAAACACACCAAATAAAAGAGAAATGATGGGTAAAATCAAGGTTATATTTTATCAAAATAAGAACAAACAAAAGACCAGAAGCAAAAATTTCAGACACTTCTTCAAAAGATTTTTTTTCTTTTTGTTTGTTTGTTTTTTCTTTTTTTAAATCTCTTTTCAATTTTCTTAGGTATTTACTTCATTTACATTTCAAATGCTATCCCCAAAGTCCCCTATACCCTCACCACCCCCTGCTCCCCTACCCACCTACTCCCCCTACTTGACCCTGGTGTTCCCCTGCTCTGGGGCATATAAAGTTTGCAAGACCAAGGGGCCTCTCTTCCCAATGATGGCTGACTAGACCATCTTCTGCTACATATGCAGCTAGAGACATGAGCTCTGGGGGTGCTGGTTAGTTCATATTGTTGTTCCACCTATAGGGTTGTTTGTTTTTTCAAGACAGGGTTTCTCTGTGTAGCCTTGGCTGTCCTGGAACTCACTCTGTGGACTATGCTGGCCTCAAACTCAGAAATGTGCCTGCCTCTCTCTACCTTCCAAGTGCTGAGATTAAACAGGCATGGGCCACTACTGCCTGACTCTGAAAATGTTTAAATGTGAAAATAAGAATACATTTCTTTTGTTCAGATGAAGGATATATTTTCACAAGAGTGAAAATCAGGTTGATATTAACTCATAACAGCAACGTATCTGAGAAAGAACCATACTTCAAAATATTAAAAGAGATTTTAAATCCAGACGTTGTCTAAATTATTTTTAAATACAACTCTCTAGTGTGCAACCATTCCAATGTATTACTTCTCACAATATTTGCTACACAAAAGTTCTTGTTACAGAGTATTTAAAAGTAAGGACTGGGGGGGGGGGGGTGTCCACAGGGGAATCCAGCCTTTGGGAGTAATGAGTGACAGAAGGAGGGAGCCATTTTATCTTCTGTTTTCCACTGGATCTTTATTGAATTCTAGCCGTGAATCTGCTCTCACCATGGTGTTATTTGAGGACAAAAGTAAATGTAACTTTTTGCTGAGACAAATATCAGCAAATTTCCATGACCTGTGGTACATACGATGATATCATTAATCACAAACAATGTATGAATGTAATTAAATGAAAGCAGAAATGTAGAAAGCATTAGGAGTACTCTAGACTCTAAGGAAAATTAAAGGACACAATGTTGAATATCAATGTCAACAAGCAGATGTTCTCAATATAAGCTACTTTCTGAAGCGAAAAGTCAAATGTGACTGGGGAATTTCAAGGATGCTTATTTTATTCCAAGTGTTTGATACATTGGAAATAATGTAAAGACTTTTATTTTATAAGGTAAGGGAAAATTTCATTTCAAGATCAGATAAAGAACTAAATTAAATAAAAATTCCACTAATGTTATTAGCATGGACACAAAAAAGCCAAATGGAATTTCAGCTAATAACATGCTGTATTATAATGAATGTGATAGAAGTATAGTTAATGTGAGGTTAAAGATTTTATTTTCTGCTCATTAAGCAATCATTCAACTTAGTTTCACTAGTTTACTTATGAAAATAGAAAATCATAAGTTCCTTTTTTAACAGTACAAGAAACTTTTGAAGGAAAAAGTACTACTTTATTCTTTTTTTCCTTTCCTTCTTTTTATTTTTTTCTTAAATAAAGTTCTCCATATATAGTCCAAGGTGGCTTTGAATTTACAACAATGTATCTTTTTGTTCAGCTTCTCCAGTGCTGTGATTACAGGAGTAGACCCAATGCCTGAGGTTTTTTTCCAATTTAAAAAGATTGTTTTGTACTTTGGGAGTTCAAACATACACATCCCCAACAAGGGTGGACCGTGCATATGATGTGGGTCCCATAAATTTAAATGGCAAGGCAAAAGTTTCCCTCATCATTCCATCATAGCCATAAAAATAGTAATCGTCTCTTTGTGAGAATTATTGCTTAATTAAATTGGATGTGTTTTTAGTCACAAAAGTATAGAACACACCCTTAAGTCTAGTCCATATGCTTGATAGTACATAATGATTTAATTGATGTATATACGTACTGTGTTTGTTTAGGCATCTTTTCTTTCTAATTACTAAAAAAAAACATTAGTATAAAACACCGTGCTATATTATGTTAGACACAGCCTCACACATTTTACATGTATGATACCTTTTGATTATGTCAAGTAACTACAATGTTAGAACTAGCCCATATGATTTTGTGTAATTCCATTCTATTGTTTTAATACAGTGACAGAATAGTATTAATGACAACAACGTTCACAGAACGTCTCCTCATTGGGTAATACACATTTTGTATGGGCCAGCAAACTCCTTTAGATGCCATTGATGAAATTTTTTTAATTTAATTTATTATTTTTAAAATTATTCACTTTACATACCACTCTCTTCCCTCTCCTGGTCACCCCATCACACAATTCTTCCCCCCTACCCTTCTCCTCTGAGCAGGTAGGGGCCTGTGGCTGCTTTTATTATGTTAATTTGGGTTCCCAAAATTGTTTGCACTAAAATCCACATGTCCTCATTTAAGTCACTAATGACCCTGCCCCCAGTTGGTTTGGGTTGGTAAAGAAAGTTTCCAGTAGCCAATGGCTGGGCAAGGCAGACAGAAGCAGGACTTTTAGGATTCCTGGGCAAGGGACCAAGGTAAGAGGAAGAAAGGATCCATGCAGGGAGAAGGAGCAGAGAAATGTCATACCTGAGAAGGTATGAAACAAAGAGCATAGCCTCCATGTAGGAGAGGGGGTGGACAGAGCAGTCCCAAGAGCACTGTCCGACCGGGTACAGGGTAGCAAAGATGAAATATAGAATTTAGTAAGAATTAACTCGGGAATATTGGAGGGAGATAGATTAGCCATGTGGAGGTTAGGAAGTGGCCCAACCACTAAACTCTTTTAGACATATCAAAATATAAAGGCTGTGTGTCTTTCATTCAGGAACCCAGAACATTGCGGTGGATAGCAAGGGAAGTGCTGCCACCTGGATCAATTTGAGTATTTGATTGGGTACTAACTACTACAGGGGCCCCTTATGTTATCCCCTGACCCTGGCACTTCATGTCACTGTGAGGCTAGGTGCTTCTTCTCCCACTGAGGACAGACAAGGCAGCCCTGCTAGAAGACCATATCCCACATACAGACAACAGCTTTTGGGATAGCCCTCTTTCTAGTTGTTCAGTATTCACATGAAGACCAAGCTGCACATCAGCTACATATGTGTGAGGAGGCCTAGGTCCAGTCTGTGTATATTCTGCAGTTGGTGGTTAAGACTCTGAGAGCCCTAAGGTTCAGGTTAATTGATTCTGTTGGTCTTCCTGTGGTGTTCCTATCCCCTTTGGTGACCTCAATCCTTCTTCCTATTATTGGATAAGATTCCCCAAGCTCTCTTCACAGATTGCCTGTGGGTATGTGTATCTGTCTTAGTCAAGCTCCTGGGTGGAGCTTCTCAGAGAACATCATGCTCCTGTCTGCAAGTGTAACAGTATCATTTATAGTGTCAGAGATTTCTGTTTGCCCATGAGGTGAATTTCAAGCTGGGCAGGTTTTTGACTGGCCATTCCCTCAGTCTCTCTGCTCCATCCCCATGCCTACATTTTTTGTAGGCAGGATACATTGTGGGTTGAAAGATTTATGGTTGTGTTTGTGTCTCTATTGCTCCATTTGGGTTTCCTGCCTGGTAATAGGAGGTGGTCTCTTCATGTTCCATATCTCCAATGCTGTGAATCACAGCAGAGGTCACCTCCATTGATTTTGGGGTGATTCCCTTATCCCAAGTATCTGTCTTTTCCTTGAGATCTCCCCACCACTTCACCCATATCAGCTGCAGATTTCTATTAATTTTCATGGCCATCTAGCCATCTCTCCTGTCCTTCCCCACATGTTTTCCTGAATCCTCTCCATCTTTACTTCCTCCCAGTTCCTTCTCTCTATCTGCTTCTTATGACTATTTTATTTCCCTTCTATATAAGCATAAAGCTTCCTTGCTTGGACCTTCCTCCTTGTTTAGCTTCTTTGGGTTGGTGAAGTATAAGATTTTTATGGCTAATATCAACTTATAAGTGAGTACATACCATACATGTACTTTTGGGACTGGGTAGGTCATTCAAGAAGATAATCTCAAGTTCCATCTATTTGCCTGCAAAATTCATGATGTCTTTATTTATAATAGCTAAATAGTATTGCTTTGTGTAGATGTACCATGTTTTCTTTATCCATTCTTCAGTTGAGGGGCATCCAGGTTGTTTCCAGTTTTGGGCTATTACAAATAAAGCTGCTATGAACATAGTTGGGCAAGTATGTAGGATATTCGAGCATCTTTTAGGTATATGCCCAGGGGTGATATAGCTAGGTCTTGAGATAAAATTATTCACAGGTTTTCTGTAAAAATCTTGTAGCAAACTCTGTTCTTAATGAAGAAACCCCAAGCACTTTTCAATTAAAGATGAATTGCAGATTTTTAAAGGCAGTTCTCTACAGAAGTATAATTACTGACCTGAACAGTTCCAAAGATGTAGCTCAACAGTGGACTTAATCAGTATAAAAAGGTCATCAACTCAATGTGCAGACACAGCCCTACTATTTTATGCAACACTAAAGGTTTAAAATTTTTTAAAATTTGGTTTATTGCTCCAAATTCATGCTCAAGTTAATGTCTACTGTGGATTTTAAATGGTGGGAACTTAATCCAACTCGTGTTTAAACGTGGAGCAGTTAGGAACAGATGAGGATGGAGGCCTCATAACTGAATGAATGTGACTTTGAGAGAAGAGCTCTAGAGACCAGGGGAAATAAGAACAGAGGCTCAGACTTTTTTAAAATCCCATACCGTGCATCTTCTGGTGACTGAATTTTTCAGAAATACATCACCAGATGCTGCCCCAATCCTTGGACCAAAATTCTTAAATAAAAGAAATCTCTTTCACAAATTACACAAATTTAGCAATACATTATTGTCAGTAGAAAGTTAATATACCTGTCTGTGTTGTGACAGTCAACAAATTGATAAACTGATTTTGAATTGGGAAAAACACTTTGACAAAAGGATGTCATGCTGGAAAAATAGTAGACTGAACACTCTGTGAAGCCAAAATCAATGAGTTGTTACATAACTAGACGAGGGAAACATAACTCGAAAGTTGCACATGAAACAGCTTGCCAGATGGTAAATATGGGTTAACATGATGACGAAAATCAAGAGAAAACAGACCATAATAATACCATCAAATATATCACAAAATAAACATACTGATCAATGAATGTGTCTTTTTGTACATGAGTGTGTGTGTGAGTATGTGTGTGTGTGTGTGTGTAAAACCTATTACTAGAATATAAGCCAGAGTCTAAAAGGAAAAACTGAAGTACATAAAGAAAATGATCATGTGATCTAGGAGTTACGACTTATAATTTTATAATTGTCTTTTACAATTGGGAAATTTATAATTATGCTTATGCTCTAAGAGTTTGAAACAAATAGAAAAGGAGTTATATAAGGAAAATATATTAATTATTTGATTGCACCAAAAGTAGGAATTTTTACTCATAAAATATGAAAAAATATAAGATGTATACTTGCAAGGACAGAATCAATGAAAGTTGTAAATGTTTTGTCTTTTAATACATCCAAAATTTTGACATTGCAAGGTGACATTGCCACTAACCATGTTTACACTGAGAACAGTGCAATATAATGAGAGAGAGAGAGAGAGAGAGAGAGAGAGAGAGAGAGAGAGAGAGAGAGAGAGAGAGAGAGAAACACACCATCCATGAATGCTGCGGGCAAAACCCCTTGTTTGGAATATTGAATAATAGAGCCCATGATTGTACCTGAAGACATCAATTCTCCTTCTTTTGGTCTCTAAGCATGTTGCATTATGAGGCCACAACTTGCATCAGTAATTCTAGCCTCTAGACTTTAAGAAATATGGTAAATAAAAAAGATTATTGAAGCCGGGCGTGGTGGCTTCAATCCCTGCACTCGGGAGGCAGAGGCAGGCAGATTTCTGAATTCAAGGCCATCCTGGTCTTCAAAGTGAGTTCCAGGACAGCCAGGGCTATACAGAGAAACCCTGTCTCAAAAAAACAAACAAACAAACAAAAAAACAAAAAAACAAAAAAAGAAAGAAAAGAATATTGAAGATGGTTCAACAATTCAAAGGACTGGACATAAACTCACGGTTAGGACTGGAACAGCAGTACAGTATGCAGACATTATATCTACTACATTGTTGGTACATGAGCCATTTGGCGCTTATGAATGAGGCATTCATAGAATTAACTAAAACATTTCCTATTTGAGATTAACAAGCCTCTAACTTCAAATATAAAAGTAAATAGAAAGAAATCAATATGAACCAGGGACTTTCATTTAGTAAAAAGAACACAGATTATTTTTTGGTCATATTGAAAAGGGTTAGCAATTGGGCTCTGATTATTTAATCTAGCTATACCTTAGCTTTCTCACTAGTGAAAGATGTGAACTGAAGTAGAGTGTCATGTGAAACAATTTTTTTTGTCGGTTTTGGGTAGGAATGAAGAACCTAATGTCTGAAACTAGCATAGTGCCTGCCATCTAGGAGGTGCTCAGTAATGACTCCGTGCTATCAATCCATTGAAGTGATATGGTATGTTGAATCTTCTATCTAGGGAGTCTGCGGAAGTTATCACAGCATGCTTTGAAACTCTGCCTTTGATAGTGTGACCCTCTGATTTATTTGATGTTGAATAATTTAACAGCAGGTACGCATTACAGTCATAAATTTTAAAGCTGTGACTGTTGCAAGGAGAAAGAGAAAAGAGAAAGTGGGACATTTATACATGAGGCAATTGAGATGCAAAGGTTTGTCTGAATCCGAAGCTACTAAATGACAGCAGGGGAGTCTTGGGCCCTGAGGCTTGCCTCCAGGTGTCTTGCTTGTCTGCAATACTAGGCATTGCTATTATTATGGTTTTAGTTTACTAAGTTTCTTTTATGTGCATTATATACAGCACATCTCAGGTAGGGTACAAGTTGTGTATATAAAAAATTCTAAACTAACGAAGACTTTTGTATGTCCGGTGAGCAAGATACTAATGAAGAGTTGTACATAGCCTCACGTCTTTTATAAAGGCATTGATATAAAATTAAATATATCCAATGGATTTGGAATAGGAATGGCATTCTTAGAGACTGGAAAATATATCTTATTTTGTTGGAAGATAAAAATGTGTAAAAGGACATGGAATCTTGAAAGAATGCAAGATAATACTGGCCGAGAACAATTGAGTGGAGTGTACAAAAAACATTTTCAAGGCTAATGAGGTGGCTCAGTGGGCAATGGCTTTTGCTACCAAGTCTACTGACCTCCCTTGGATTCCCGAGTACCACATGGTAGGAGACAAGCCTTGACTCACTCTACATTCCCCAGTACCAATACTTTAAGAAAGGTAGAAAGAGAGCAAAAGAATGTTGTCAGAAAGCACGATAGAAAAGGAGGAAGACATGGTTTGTTTTGTTTTCTTATCATGACTTTATGCCACGTTATCTCCTCATAAAACTTAGCTCCAAAATGACAATTATAGATTTATAGAACTTTGGTTTTAGCTGTAGGAGCACATAATTCCACTCTGTGTGTGTGTGTGTGTGTGTGTGTGTGTGTGTGCGCGCGCGCGCGTGCGCACGCACATGCCCATACATGTATGCAATGTATGCAAGTATATGTAGAGGCCAGAGACTATCTTACTTACCTAGGTGTCATCTGTTTTGTATAAGGCTGGATTTTTCCGTACTGGACTTGTCCCAGAGGATAGGATAACTGGCTAGTGAATCCCAGTTCCAGAGATCCACCATTTTATAGCTTCTCAGCACTCAGATTAAAAGCAAGTCCTACAATGCCTGGCTTTTATATGGTTCCTGAGGATAGAACTCAAGTCCTTGTGCTTGCAAGACAAACTGCTGGCTGACTACTCTTTTGTCTATCCACGGAACATGTGACTTTTGCCTTCGTTTCCCATAAGAAGCAGATGCAAAAGCAGTTGGTGTGTTTGTGGATTTGAGCAGGGGGTGTGAAGGAGATAAATTATTACTCCAGTCAGAATCAAAGCAAGATAAACAATGTTTCTGAAACACAAGTCATGACCACAAAGAATGGATGAATTATTACTTTGGCATTTTCTTTGTTATTTATGTCCAGAAATCAATCATCAGCTGAAGGGACAGAGTAATTTATAAGTCAGGTGACATCAAATGCTTGTGGGGCTCAACTGGTATAACCTGTCCGTGAATTCTTATGAGAGTTTATGACAGTGGAAAATAGTCTTATTACAAGACTGGCATTAATAACATGCTACATATTACTCTAACATGATATAAAATGTGAATTAAAACTAAAATAGCTGCTGAAAATAGAAGTGCCCATAGGTATACAAAACCCATTCTCTCTCCTCACCACACCTTGTTTAATAAAAATAAATGCAGGTGATGAAACATATATTATGAAAACAAGTTAACCAAAAAGACCTGTCATTTTGACGGAAGAGGTTATTTGTTCAACAAAATATCCAAGCACACAAAGCAATCTGGAAATCCAATAGGGAGAGCTGAAACACCCTGTTTCCTGGCTTTTACCTTTCCCTGCCTGCCTTTTGGTCCAGAAATAAGTGTCTGAAGGGTATTGATTAAAAATATAGACATAGTTCTATGAACATACTTTGCTTCATCAAAGCAAGAAGGACTAGAAAGATATCGTGCACCTTGTAAGGGCAGAATTCAAAATGAAGTTCTTGTTACAAATTGCCAACCTCCAATTTCTCTCCCCTGCCCCTCTGTTGTCTTATTTTCAAGCTCATTTTAATCAATAAGCCCATAGTCAGGACATATTTTTACAACCAGAGTTATGCTAACCAAATTAATAGAAGTCTGAAGAGGTATGTATGCAAAAAGCTGTTGTAATAATGGAGAAATAGTACTGATGAGCAGAAGCACTGATTCCTGCTAGTAAGGTAATATAGACTGTTTTACTATTGGCTATATGGAAGAAGACAAGAAATTGTAAGGCATTTGGGAAATGAATAATCAGACCAGAATAAGTTAATTAATTGATACTGGATGTTCCTGGCATCAACATGAGTTCTAATGAAATTATTTCCATTCCTAAAATAGATCTTAGTTTCATGAATAGAACCCTCCATTTTTAATAGTGTTTGGTTAAGCTATGTTGATAAGCGTGGGCTCCTTACACTGTGCTACTGGTAGTTTTAAACATTGGTCTTTCCCAAGCTGTTAATTCGTGATTTGATTCTCCTTCCAGATGCTGGGAGGAAGCACTAATCTACAGCAAATCACATGATGACAACAGTTATTGCTGATCTCCAGTTTGCATTGCATTTTGTTTCTATGCTATAATAGTTATTGGAGCATGTTTACTGATGCATTTTGATGTAGTTTCAGTTCATTTTGATTTTAGTCAAGATGCAATCCTATCATAAGTTGAGAAGCATTCAGGACAACACCAAGGATCACTCTAAACTTTTTTGAGTCAGTAACTAGTTGAACTAGAGTACCATTGTTCTGGGAAGTTGAAATAAACTAACATTGATCAGTAACGACAAGTTCATACTACTACTACAATGTTTCATTCTTACCCTATATCTACAAATTAATAAGATAAATTTTAATTGGTAGGTAAAGAAAAATGGAGTTGTGGTTTCTTTTTCCCAGTAACAAGTCTCTTTTTGTGTCAACCATTCTCAAGATTTTGCCCCATATTTAAGACAGAAGAGAAAGATATGCCTTGACATGATAGGTATCACCTATGTCAAATGAAATATATCTTATTTAGAGCCCGCAGATAACACAGTTTCAGAAAATACTCTAATTTTCTGAACAGTGTGCCAGTAGCCATAATGTTATATATGTGCTTAGTTATTAGAACAGTACATTGGACAGTGCATGGCAGAGTAAACATATCACCCTCTTTGTAGAAAGAACAGGCAGTACTGGTTAGTTCATATAGTTATTCCTCCTATGGGACTACAAACCCCTTCAGCTCCTTGGGTACTTTCTCTAGCTCTTTCATTGGGGACAACTAGGAAAGGGGATAACATTTGAAATGTAAATAAAGAAAATATCTAATAAAAAAGGAAGAAAAAAAGAAAGGAAGAAAAAAGGAAGGAAGGAAAGAAGGAAGGAAGGAAGGAAAAAGGAAGGAAGGAAGGAAGGAAAGAAAGAAAGAAAGAAAGAAAGAAAGAAAGAAAGAAAGAAAGAAAGAAAGAAAGAAAGAAAGAAAGAAAGAAAGAAAGAACAGACAGCTCTCCTACTTAGGAAGTTTCCACTTGCACATTTAGCCACTAGATGGAGAAAAAACAGGAAGCCAAATATTTACTCCAAATGGTTTTGTTCATTTCATTCTGTTACTGTTGTTCAAAATTGAAAGGAAATTATCCATAAAACAAAGTTGACATATTTGGTTGTTGATCTTCATTCTACATAGTTGATTTACACCAATAGAATGCATTAATAAGTTTGTTTCTGTGGAACACTCCCATTTAAAATAAGCATGAGTCCTGGTAGTTGGAAGTTAAAGCTCATTCCAGTTAGTGTCATTCATCAGAGCTTACATGCTTTGATTTTTAACTGAATACACATTATGCTTTTTAGGCCATGTGTGCACACATGTGTATGTGTAATATATATATACATATTCACTAAATCAACCAGAATGAAACAAAACCAATATGATGTTCTTAAAGCTACTTTGTCTTTATCACCATACCCACAATACACACAAATATTTTGTTCTTTCAGAGGAGACAGGGGTTGTTTATTTGCTTCATGAGCAAAAGTCCAGTTTGACTGGAAGGAATGGAAGATCAGACGTGCAACCAAGAGTGTAAGGCTAGGGTTGGTAGGCGCTTATGATACCAACAAAGGTCTCTGGTTTCATAATAATTGTAAAGCGAGGTTCGAAACCTTGAATGTTGCTGGATGCCTTTTTAAACAAACCACCTAGGTTGTTGAGAGACCAGGAATAACACAACTGTCATAAATCAGAACAGAGATGAGGATAGAATTATATCTGTGGCCAGTTCATTATCATAGGTGTGTGAATGGGGGGATGTCACCCTGTACTCAACTAGCTTTCTCTCTGCAATGAGACAGAAGAATAAGAGAAGGATACACTCCCTACATTCATAGCAAGGAAGTGCAAGATTTTTTTTTATAATGGGTGACAGGTAAGCTGGAATGGTAATCCCGTCACTTAAGTGGCAGAGACAAGAAGGTTTAGAGTGAAAGATGTGTCTGGACTATATAATGTTTCATACCAGTCGTGGCTCTATGGTGAGGCTCTGATTAAAATGTTTTTAGGGGGTTAGGGATTGGTAATTGAACCATATTTTGTCTTGGTGGAGGTCCATGGCTACCTTAGGATATGGACTGGGAAGCATTTTCCTACATTATTTTTGTTACAAGATGTCCCTTGAAAGATTGTGTGGCATGGTAACTCCATGAACAAGCCACTGGGTTTGGATCTGTGTTTCTTTCTGTCTAGTAAGTGTATGTGTTTAGTGGGTGGTTGCTGAAGATTTGAAGGTGGATTCCAATCATCGGAGGAGATGGCATATTCCAGGATAAATATAGTTCCAAATCCCCAAGGTAAATGTATACATCATACAATGCATTCCAGTCAAAATAGACAACCAAGGGTGAATATCAGTTATTAGGAGGCCCATGACAAATATCGAGGGGATTGATACTGTCTGACTACATTGAGTTTGGAGACTGGCAGTAGCTGCTGGAGAATTTAACACAATTGCCAATTCCCCAGAGATGAAGCCTCAAACATTTCAGGAAGAAATCTTAATTTTTATTATAAGATATATCCTGTTTGAAGTGTGTTTTGCAGCCTGCCTACCATGAAAGGGTTACAGAACATAAACACTGATGGAAACTCAAATTCTATTTATTACATGCGTATTCTCTCTGTAAACGTGTTTTGCTTTTCAGTGGTTTTGGTTTGGTTTGGTTTGATTTGGTTTGGTTTGGTTTGGTTTGGCTTGTTTTTTTAAGAAAATAGTTCCTGTTGGCTTACTGTCATCCTTGCCAATTTCCTTTATGATATTGAAAATCATGTGGAAAACACTCTTTATTTTTACCAAGTGTTTATCAGGACAGCTAAATTTGACTTTAAGATGCTGACTCGGGTGTTTTACCCTTCCCATCTAGTCTCAACAAATTTCATTAGTAAACATAACATAAAAATATCAGCTTTTCCTGATCTACAGGTGGCTATGCGAATATGGAAAGCATTTGTTAGGCCTCAGAGCAGCCTCTGAAGCAAGGTCTCCAGGTACAGTGGTCAATCAGCACAGTTACCCTGGAGAGGCTGTAGGAAATCTGCTCTTGTTCTAGTCCTGTTATAGATGGCAGCATACAGAAGTCTTTTTATCAATCCTGTTCTTTCTTATGCAAGTCTCAGCCTTGCAAGCTCCTGACTCCTATCAACAACCTTGCTCTTTTGCCATTTATATGTTGCATATTTTCAACACTCAGACCTCTTTAGACTTCAGTACACCACATCAGAACACAATATATGGAACTCCCTTGGCTCTGGGAAGAGTCCACTGAAACATAATATGTGAAACTCCATTGCTTATGAGAAGAGGCCACGTGCTAGAAGTGATGTGGAGTAGGCTACTAGGCTTCCACTGCCTGCATGTTACAAAAGGAGCATGCAAAATTCAAATGTGTTAGCTATATCATGAACATAAGATCTGATCTGTTCTCTAAAATAAAATGGTTGGAAACAGATCTAGTTGCTTTGACTTCAGTTTACTACTGAAGGAGAAAGCACTGTGGGCCCGAAGAGACAGCGTGAAGGTTAAGAGTGTCTCTTGCTGTTTCAGAGAACCCGAGTACATTTTGCCTCTGTAATAGGTTGGCAGAGGCTTCTGACATCTCCGTGTGCACATGTACACACACACACACACACACACACACACACACACACACACATGCATGCACACAGAGAGGAGGGGAGAGGGGAGGTAGAAGGGAAGAGGGAGAGGGAGGGAGGGAAGAAGAGAGAGGGAGGGAGAGGAGAGGAAAGAGAGAGGAAGAGAGACAGAGACAGGGAGACAGAGAGACACACAGAGAGAATATCTTTTCTTAAATAGAGGAAGAGAAATTGATGAGTTCCTTAACTCAAGTAGAAGCATATGGTCCCTTAAAACATCCCTGGCACCCGTCAAACAGTTCTTCAAGGTTTGTCAAACAGACTGTCAAGAAAGCATAAACTACTTCTGGAAATCACAGGCTTTTACATATCCAGGAACCTAATCCAGTACCATGTTGTATGTATGCCTCATGAGGTTGTAGTTACAGACATTCTCTTAAACCTGGCCATATTCTTGTAAACTATTGAGTGAATTTTTTAAGGACACAAAGCCAAAAGTTATCAGTTTTCTTCTTAATGTTCACTTTTTATATTTAGTGACACAGTAATGCTTCTTCGTCAAAAACACATGTTTATTTAATGCTGTTTTATAATAACATCATTCTATTTTTTCTAGTTTTTAATGAAAATAGATTTTTTAATACACCCTGTTCTGATTAAGGTTTCATTTCCCGAAAACTCTTCCTAGATACTCTCCCACTTCTTCTCTCACTCAGATACACACCCTTTCTTTCTCTTTCTCATTATGAAACAACCTTGCATCTAAAAAGTAATTAAATAAAAAGCCAAATAGCAAGCTCAAAAAACAGCATATAGAAGTGCTACACTAATTATCACACATGTAAATCCCATAGAAACACAAAACAAGAAACTATACTATATGTATAAAAGACCTCTGAGATTAAACTATGCCCTCACTAAACATTTTAAGCTATCACTATTTAATCCTTAACATTTATCTCATAGTTAATGCTCACAACATTGAATCAAACTAAAGAGAAAAAATGAGCAGGATTGAATTACACTATTTTACACATTTTCTACTGACAATTCAGTGAACCAATTCACTATTTTTCCAGGAATTAATACAATTCTTTTTATAGGTCTGTGAAGTTTAAAAGAGACGTAGTAATAAGTAGATGTACCAGCAACTTTCTACTGCTGTGATAGGGCCAGGGTTAGTATTGAAGAAAATTATTTTGGTCTATGGCTTCGGAGGATTAGAGTCCATAATGGCAGAGTGTACATAAAGAATGAGAAGTAATATTAGATATAGAGATTTGTATTCTGTAATATTTGGAGCGCCCATTGAATTAAATATATTATTTAACTATGAAGAAAGATTAAAATTGAAGGTAGTTTGTGAAGCAGTACCAAAGCTTGACTAGATTGTAGCTATTTAGAATACATGACTGCCAGCTTGACGCCATTCTCCTGAAAAGGAAGAAACGGGGTTGTGCATTCAGCAACTGTTTATCAAGCTCTTGCTACTGACCAGGTATCTCTTTAGGATTTCAAGCATGTAAGCAAAAAAGCAAACTTCTAGGGCTAAAAGACATGTCTCAGTTAGTAAAGTTATGGTTCTGAATGTTTAAAGACCCGATTTCAGATCTCAGTTTGTACCTATAATCCCAGCACTGTGGGAGGAATATTTTAGCCAAATCAGTGGGTTCCAGGTTCAATGACAGACTCTATCTCAGAAAATAAGGTTGAGAGCAAAAATAGAGGACATTTGACATCAACCTTGGCTTCCATACACATATACATACATGTACAAGAATAATTGTACATGTTTGTGCATGTGCGTGCACACACATGCACAAAAACACACATAAATGCATACTTCTTTCTCTTAAGGAGCTTATCTCTTTGATAAAAACAAAGGAATGAAATATTTTCATGTCAGTGAGAATGTTTTTCCCAAAATTACTAAGAAATGTATGAATTTAAAGTTGGGAAATGGTGCCTGCTAAGACTTTAAAAGAGCAAAGTTAGGGAGAGGGACCTACAGCACCATAAACCCTGAAAAATAGACCTTAGTATCATACACAACAAGTAACAGCAAGACAAAGTGATTGTGACAGTGCAGTTGATCAATATTTTAAAGATAATTTCTTTTTAGCTAAAACATTATATTTAACAAAACACAAATTATACTTCTGGCTTAAATATATCATCTTGGGCAAAGTATTTCAGTTTCTTTTTTTTGCAAAATAAATATTAAATTGATTAATTTTTTGAGACTTCTCAGTCCTGTTTACAACTATTATTTGGCAATCAGGATAAGAAAAATCTAAATAATAAACTAGGGTCATTTTGTTCATTTAATCTTTGTTTGCCTCTTACAGGGCTTTGCCTAAAAGGAAATTCTAGAGGGCAAAAAGTGCATGTTCACAGAGATGAGCACTGAAGAAGACAGGCAAGTTAAGCATGCAGGTATACTTCAAAGCAAAGATGTACAAGCTTCCCTCCGCCTGGAATGCAGGGAATTAATTTAGTTTACAACCTGGTAATCCCTGACTCCACCCATATCACCAAGAATTTATGTTTTACTTATCCTAGGCTCTTTCCCCCTAAAATCTGGAGCATCACTTGCAGGTCATGAAATTTATTCTTGTGAGATATATCATTTGTACTTTACAAAGGCCTAAGGGACTTCTATGTTATTTTAGGGCCAGGTAAAATCGGGACTCCTGTGGGGATTATGTTGACCTCAGTCATTCTCCTAGATCACTATCCTAAGTTTTGAAGTCAACAAGAACCCTTCTTATGTATGGAGTCATGCACATGTTTTGATGTACATGTTTCTTAAGCTTTCTTGAACTCATGGAGCTGAGTTAATTGTTACATGAAAACATTTTTTCCCAAAATTGTGCTATGCTAAATATGGCAAAAATGAACATGCCAATGGTATACCCAAGAAGTCTTGGCTCGGCACTGGTTATCTTAATTGGGCTGATCTGAGTTGCATTATTCACTTACTCAGATTATACTCCTTGCACGCCAACCCTATAGTCTTTCAGTCAGTCATTTTGGACATAGGAATTAAATGATTGAATTCAGTGACTGAATGCCAAATCACATATCAGGCTGGTGATTGGCATGAAAGTACCACCAATGGTGTCATTGCCTAACAATTGTTGATACTAATGGGACGGTTTGGACTTCAATGATGAGAAGAGAAATAAAAAGAATTTTTTTTCCTTACCCTTATATTTTTTCCTTAATACTCTGAGAATTTCTCATAAAATGTGTCATTTTTACAGGAGAAAAATTCAAGGCAGATTGAAAAGTTACATGTAACTACCCTTAAAAGAATGCTAGCAGAGCCAGGCGTTGGTGGCACACGCCTTTAATCCCAGCACTCGGGAGGCAGAGGCAGGTGGATTTCTGAGTTCGAGGCCAGCCTGGTCTACAGAGTGCGTTCCAGGACAGCCAGGCTAGAAGTATATAGGTCATTGAGTGACTTTTAGGAAGGAAGGACTCTTAAGGAGTATGTGCTTAACAAGTGTGTGTTTAGATTGATGAGAGGAATGAATGGAAACTAATGACAATATTCCTGGCCTTGTCAGATCCCAAAACAGCTGGCATCACTAAGTTATGTTAAATTTTTCTGTAGTATTATACAGTAATTCTCTTCTCAGAGCACAAAGGAATAAAGGGATTTTTTTTAATCCCCTACTTAATTAAAAGAGTCAAAGGCTTAATAAACCTGGGCATTGTTTATAATAAATTTGCTTATTTATGCAATTCAGTTTGTAATTTGTATTAGTATCAATAGGATATTAATAAACTTACATCAATCCTTTGACTTGCAGTGGATTTGAATGTGTTAGACACAGTCAACAGAAAAAAATGAATGAGAAATGAACTTGCATTTTAAGCAGCATTGAAATGTTTATTTTTTTAAAGAAAATGTAAACCTATGTGCTAACAAAACATCTCTCAGGGTTGTGTCAGATAGAAGGTATGTATACATTAATAATATAGCCTAGCCACATACAAACACACAAACACACACAGCACACAGTTGGTTTTTGTGGATATGCAGAGTGGGAATATCAGCTATGATGGAAAAAGATACTCTTTTACAATCTTTACTATAACAATTTGTATAGTTTTGACAATTGTGATACTTTTACTAATCTTTTATTCTTTGCAATTTACTTATAATTAGTTTTCATTAAATTAAGATTGCTTCCAGATAGGAAAGCTCAAAATATATGTGATTTGACATAGTTTGAGGCAAGCTTCTAAATTTCAACTTGAATGAAGCCAGTAATGCAAAAACCTTTGTGTATTATAAAGGATGACAGGTAAAGAATATGAAGAATCAATTCATTTGCATGTAGGACTTCAGCCTATTCTCATAATTCAGCTAGAACATGTTTGCTATAAAAATTTGAGGCATAGAACAAATTGTTACCAGATGGTATGTACCTACGGCATAGCTATTTGTGACATAAGCAATGTGAAGCACACTGGAGAGAGCTACAAAAATAGTTGAAGAAACCAACAAATAGGAAAGGCCCATTAAAATAGAGATACAGGGTGTGAAGGGTTTATCTAGTAGAAGGAAACCCAACCCCCCCCCCCCAAAAAATGCTTATAATTAATTGGAGAAGATGTGAAAGACCTTGTGAGGAATATCTTTCTCCCTTTCCATAAGTCATACAAACACATGAATAACACAGTATACCTACAAACAGCACAGGAGCAGAACCCAGTTCAATTTTTCAGATTCCTATTTCTTAAGTCATTTTCAGGAGCTCACTTGCTTAAGTTCCTTCATGCATTTTTGTTGCTTTATTCCATACACCGTTGGATGTCAGCTGTAAGGAATTATGTGTAGATCCTGGGGATGGGTACTCTTGGCACATGGAGACTGAGAGATGACTTAAGAAAATGGAGTCCTCCCTATGCTCTTTTAGGGCCGAGACTATACTGACATCAGCTTCTAATACTACTTGCTCTGAGTGACTCTCTGCGAGAGTGACACTGAGCACAATGTTTAAATTCAACAACAACAAAAAAGTCACTTTTCCCCAAGGAACGTGATAGTCCTTTTGCTAAAAGCTATGTAGTTAAGTAAAGAAACTTGATGACAATTCAATGCTAAGGAATTAAAATTAATAAGCTACCCAATTAAAAAGCCATAAGGCAAACAAATGCAAATTCAAAATTAATATGCTATATGCTATAGCTATCACAAAGTCCTGTGCTGTTTGCTAATATAAAGATGTATATCAATACTTCTACTGAAGATATGGGTAGGGGGCATAGACGAGAAGGTTACAAAGGTATTAGAAATCATGAAAGATCTAATAAGATTTGTTTGATGAAGTTGACATTTGCTGAAGCTAAGGTGACATATGTGTGTGTGTATGTGTGTGTATGTACATTTGAGTATGTGTGCATATGTTTGTGTGTCTGTGTATAGGTGTGCGTTTTGCATACTTGAATCTCTACATGCATATATATATCTGCACAAATACATGTTTCTTCTGTTTGTGTTAATGCTTTTGTGATGTTCTATCTTTTGCCCCATGTTTTTGGGGTTCAGTGTGCTTCTGAAAGTTAAAAGAAAGTCACTTGTCCTCCACTTCAAGTTCACTTATTCCTTTATGCTGCTTTTGTCAGGGTAGTTGACCTGAAAGACTCTGAGGTTTTTGGTTTTACCACCACCCATCTTGTGTTAACAGTAATATAATTATAGATATGTGCTACAACGTCTTGCTTTAGGTAAGTTCTTGGGATCTGAGCTCAAATCCTTATACTTGAGTAATAAACACTTTATACAGTGGTCATTTTTCCATCCTAGAATCTGGCCCTGTATTAATCTGTTTATACTAAGGGATTTGTGCACTCTGGGGTATTCCTGTCTGGACCTTGAGTTAGGCACAGACCACACCCAAACACCAATATCCAAGCATAAACCAAATGCAAAATAGTCTTTTATTAAGCAAAGAGAAAAGGTGGTTGAGTCTGAACTGAATAGAAACAGCAGCAAATGCTTTGTAAGTGTTAATTTTGAGGGGAAAACAGGGAGGTATATGTTAGGAGATAATATAAATTGGTAAGTTTTGATTGGGTATTTAAGTTAGTCAAAATAATGATTTTTAATTTCTGGACTTTGATATTTTGATAGCTGGACCTTGGTGATCACTTTAAGGAATAAGAAAATAAGTAAATAAAGGAATGAACCTTGGTGTCCAGGTTTAAGAATGTAATCTATCCACTTCTAATAACAGTTTTACTTTAAGAATGTAATCTATCCACTTCTGATAACAATTTCATCTTTCCTTCTGTGTGAGATTCATGTGTCCTCCCTTGGACCTCCTTATTACCTAGTTTCTTTGGGTCTGTGGATTGTAGAATGGTTATCCAGTACTATTATGTCTAATGTCCACTTATGAATACATAAATGCATGTCTTTCTGCATCTTGCTTACCTCATCCAGGATGATATTTTCTAGTTCTATCAGTTTGCCTGCAAATTTGGAGGGGGTGATCAGGGGAGCAATGATAGAAATTGGGTGTACTGAGAGGTCTGGTGGGAGTGTGTTAGGTGTGAAAATGGAAGCCATCATCAGGGGAGGCATCCTTGGGAGTAGATAGAGACCTGGGACAGGGAGAGATCTTAGAGTTTATGAGGTAATCCTAGATGAGACTCTTATCCGTGGAGATATGGAGATTGATGTGGCTACCTCTTGTAGCCAGGCAGAACTCCCAGTGGCAGGAGGGGGACACTAAACCACCCAAATATTTAAGTGACCTCAAACTATTAGAGCAGGCTTTGTTTAATTCCAGAAAGGTGGGATCTTTAGTTCTACCCACATCTTGATCAGAGTATAGGATCAGGAATTCAATTGATAAGGAGCAGCCTCAGTTTAGAATGGATGTCCTGAGGAAAGGGTGCCTGGAAGCAGCAGAAGAAATGACTCCAAGTCAGTAATGGGTACCAGCTAACAGCTCTGTCTTCTACTCAAGACAGATCTCTAGAGAGCACATCTAGATAGTTCAGCTCTTCCAGACCTAAGCCCAGTATTTATTTATATAGCAATTCAATCATTGCTCAGGTTCTCTTTGATTATCCCACAAATAAGTATGTTATCACCCTCGTTCCTTGATTCTTAGAAATAGACAGCAAGTATAATTTTTTTTAAATCAGCAAATGAATTCAGAAGTCTACCTGTCTTTAAGTACAAACAATAAGCTAACTGAGTGAGATTACATCCTGAGATCTCCACTCTCTGACTTCCTGGTGTCCCTTTATTATCTAAAGTTTGTTTTGTTTTGTTTGCCTTGCTTTGCTTTGTTTTGTTTTATTTTATTTTATTTTGTTTTGTTTTTAACAATTACTTTGACTTGATCAACACATTAGTGCAGCTACCTCTGTTCTTTTGGGTCTGTGAAGCCCCTCATACAATTTGTATTACAAATCTTTATATTTTATACAGTTGAGAAATCCTGTTCATATATTCTTGAACTCATGTTTTAATAGTCTTCCCCACAGCCTTTGGGGCTATCCTAAAGGTCACAGAGTTCACACCATGTTGAAGAACACTAGACACAACCTTACTTCTCAGACTTGTGCTCTTTCTAATTATCATGCAGTTGTTACATTCCCCAACAACTTTGGCAGGGAGACTATTTCCCAAATAAGGAACATGAACTGAAATATATATATTATACAAATAAGCCCCATGTCAATCAACAGTCTTGGATGTCCATGTCCTTCTGTCTCTGCTCCAGCAGCAGTCAATCATATCAGGTTGAGCCTTCCACGACCATGAAGTGCTCAGCATTCAATGATCAGAATTTAGGAGATCACAGATTATGTGTTTCAAACTGGGAATTTGTATCTAAGGATTGGGAAGGGAAAGCAAAGGTGGGCTTGTTGGGGGCAGAACTATGCAGTTAGCTCTTTTGTTAAATTAACTGCATTTTGAAGCTACATAATCTGCTGTGTGAGCAATACCATCATTTGACTCATATGACTGCCAGTAATGCTGTTTTTCAAATTATTTCTGTTGTGTAGGATTTTTTTTTTAAAGAAGTCTTTTTTGTTGCTCATATCTTTCACTTTCTGTGGTCCATTCTGTCTTCCTGATTTCAAATGTTCCTTCTTTTTTTATCATTTATAATCTTTAATTGTATATATTTCAAATATATTGTATATATTTCAAATAAAAATATTATATAAAAAAATATAATTGTATATATTTCAAATATATATATAAATATATATATATATATATATAATTTAGGAATAATATTTCTGTACTCCTGTATTAGTCAGGGTTCTTCAGAGGAATAGAAATTAAGGAATGAATTTCCTTCTCCCTTTCCCTCTCTTTCTCTTCTATGTTTATATAAAGGGAATTGATTAGAATGGATTTCAAGCTTTAGCTAGTCCAATAATGGTTGTCTACCAGTGTAAGGTACAAGAATCCAAGAATTGTTCACTCTATGTGATTTGATGTCTCAACTGATCTTCAGTACCAACCAGAATCCCCAAAGGTTTCAGCTCTAATGCCAGAGAAGGGATGGACTTACAGTGAGAGTAAAAAAAGAAGGCATAGAGAGTAAGCTTCCCCCTTGCATGTCCACTATGTAGACTGCCAACAGAAGGGATGGTCCAGATTAAAGGTTCATCTTCCCACCTTAAAAGATCCAAATAAAAAGTGGGTCTTCCCACTTGAAATTATTAATTAGTTTAAAAAAATGAGCTTTTATAGATGTGCCCAGCTTTAGTAAGTCCAGATGTAGTCAAATTGACAACCAAGAGTAGCCATCTAAATTCTTAAATATATAAATACAGTATACTTTGTTTGCATAGTATTGCTTCTGTGTACATATTTTCAGGAATGAGCATTTAGTGTTGGACAACCGATTGAAACAGTTTTCCCTGGCAAAGACTACTTTTCCCAACTTAAAGGGAAATGATAGCCTGGAAACCTAGCCTTCTATCCAGGACTAATAACAATCTCAGCAGAGAACATGAAACTACCATACCACTAAAAGAGCATGATATCTAATTCCATTATAAGTATCCTTTCAAAAGATATTAGTTCTTATATACATAGATAACTATAGTTATTCCTCCTTATCAAGGTAATTTCTCTTGGCAAAGGAAGGAGACCATTACAGACAACAACTGGTGAAAACGTGGAGCTGTAGAGCTCAGTTCCAACTGATACAGTTGCAAGCCAACTCCTGTATCTAAGGCTCAGCAATCATTGTGGAAGAGGGATAACAATGATTGCAAGTAAGAGTAAGAGAAACCAGAAGTTGGCTGTGAGAGTGTGTCACTCAGAAATGTCCTAAGCTAGATCCCCGAAACCTTCACTAGCATTACTGCTTCAATATAACAAAGACAAAACCAACAGACAGGCTTACATGGGAGGGCAAAAATCTCAAGTTTTCAACTACAGATCAAGGCAATTGTCGGTTTTTTTATTCTTAATCCAAATAGACATCATAGGCTTGCACTTGCTCTCTTCAGATCCACTCTGAATTTAAAAGCAAACTGTTGTTCACTTGTATATTTTCAGAAAATCTGTTATAGAAAATTTAAATGTCTCACAATGGGACACACTTACAATTGCAATTTTATAATCTGATTATAGACCTGGTATAAAAGGAAAAGACCTTGGAAAATGTTATACAATAGTATATTGCATATTAGTTAGTATTCTTCTAGGATTAGAATACAGTCATCTGATTACAAACAAATTGTCAGTTTCCTTACATGAGATTATGCCTATGTTCTTCTCAGCATTCAGTATTCACTTCAGTCTTGTACTCACTACTGCTTTGACATCAGCTCATTTGACATCACTCCTACATTTAAAAAGAAGCAGATTTAAGTAATTTCTTATCAAAACCGTACCAACCCCCACACCACTTCCTGAGATCCTATGGAAAGACTTAGGTTTCCTGGAAGAAGGAAGCTTGCTATATAGTCTGCTTACTGCTGGTACGTTACTTTGGGATGTACTCTTCCTCCAAATTATGGTGACATGCCTCAATCCTATCTTTTCTACAAATAAAATAAAAAATATATTTCAGGAAAGGAGAAAGAGCGCAGAAACAATTTGATACTCCTGTCCTGTTTAAATCTAATTTCCTGCTCTCTAGGATGCATCCATTAAGGTTTCTGCTTACACAGACCTTTGGCTTTAAGTGTGTCTATTTTTCCTGCTAGCCCTTCCCTGGTTTTCCTTCTTTCACCTGAGATCACACACACTGGGCTGTCTCATGCACAAGGGCAGTGTATTCAGACAGCTGCCGTCCTCTTCAGTACTTCTGAGTGCTGTAAAGGGAAATTCACTCCACTTCTATAAGCCTCAATCTTCTGGCCCCTGGATAGTTCCCTGAAGGAGCTCCCTCTCTAAATGTATCTTCCCACTTAAGAAAGGGATTTCAGTATCAAGGTCCCTCCCACCTTTTGTGTTTCCCTGAAAAGCACAAAGAAGAAAAGGGAGGTGACCTCTTGAGAAAACTCTGAATTTGTAATCTATTTCCTGCTGAAAATGACTTCAAAAGTAATCTCTCTGTTCCTTCTCAGTCAATGTTACCTGTGACTTACCACCTCTCATCTCAATCTTTTTCTTTCTTTCTTTCGTCTCTTCCACTCTGCCCCTGGAGGATCACAGTCCAATCAATTGAAAGCTATTAGAGAGAAATGTGACAATTCTGAAAGCCATAAATGTATATGTAACACAGAAGAGCATTTAGTGGGTGGAAATGGGACTTGATAAAGCACAGTTTGGAAGAATGTGGAGGTGTTAATATTTGTGAAAAAAAAGTTAAATATCAAGTCTCAAATGGGTTTGCTTTGTAAGACAATTTTCAAACATTTTAAAGCACCTAACATATTTTTACCTGTTTAAATCTGTTTTATTTATTATTACTGCTGTTACCACCACCACCGCCACCACCACCACCACCATTAGTACTACTATGCACGCTATGTATGTGTGTGTGTGTGTGTGTGTGTGTGTGTGGTACCTGTATATGTGTGCTAGAATGCATACTGCAGCACATATATGGAAGTCAGAAGATAACATTTAGGAGTAAATCCTTTCCTTCCAGTGGGTTCCAGGAACTAGAACCATGGACTTGTAATACAAGTATATTTACCCACTTAGCCATCTCACAGTCTCCTAAAGCATGTAACAGTGTAGCTGTGCATCTTCTCTGAATACTGCAGTGGACTATAACCTGAGGGAAGGGACAGAATACATACTTGGATAAAGTCTCTAAACTAATTTATTTATAATTGATGAATAAAACAAGAGGAAAAAAAGTGCTTATTGCTACAGATGAAAACATTTCAGTTTCTAGAAATGACCCTGCTTTCTATGCTTAGTAATGATAATGATAATAATAATAGCCCTATTTTATCTGTTCCCATAATAAACTACCAACAAAATGAATGTGAGGCAAGAGAGTTTATATTATTTCCGAGTTAGAAGATGTACCCCATAGTGGAAAATCCATGGGAGCAAACACACAAAGCAGATGACCACATTGTATCAGCACTGAGAAACTGGAGAGGCTAAAATGCATATCTTCAGTTTGCTTTTTCTCTTTATTAAGTCTAAGAGCACAGCATCTTGGAAGGTATTTCCTATATGACAGTCAGCCCTCCTTGCCTGACATGAGGCCTGACTGGCTTGCTTCTTTTCAGAGTCTGAAGTGGGAGGTAGCGAGAAGATGAGAAGATAAAGAGGATAAAAGATAGAGAAGATAAAACAAAGTTTGTGGATCAGAAGGTCTTCACACAAGGTTATTAAGAAGTACAGCACTAAATACTATTTCTGGGAAATAGAATGAAGTCAACAGAAACTATGATATAACAGGACAAAGCCAGAACAATGGTAAACATGCAATGCTACACAAAATGAATGCAGGTATCTCAACAACATTATAGACTGAGTATGCAGTGGCTTTGGAACTGGTAACCACAGCCTCATATGGTGGGAAGAGTTGAGCCAAGGGCCCTAACTCCCTACTAAGGTCCCTGCCTCCAGGCTATTACTGGCTTTGTTAGGCAGGTTCCTGGAGGAGCTATGTTCTTTCTCCATCTATCAGGGTCTCAGGGAAAGTCCTAAGCCATCCCAGCTCCCAACACTTGCCTAGTTAAACCTTTTGGAAACACCCTCTAAGACACACCTAGTTCAGTCAAGTTGACAGGGACAATTAGCCCTGATGTTATTACATGCCAAATAAGGTTGACTACTTTACAATGATAGGCTTCAATTTTATTTGCATCTCCAAATATAGTCTGATGTCTTGTTCCTTCTCTTCCACTCACCCCTCCTGTTGTTTTGTTTGTTGTTTGTTTGGTGGGTTGGTATTTGTTTTTATTTCCTTTTCCTTTACATTCTTGTCCCCTTGCTCACCCCAGTACCACCCAATTATGTTCTACTCCATGACACATGCATTTTCCTGGTATATTTTTTCCCCTTTAATCACTCCTCCCTTAAAAACTTTTCTCCTTCCTCATGATACTCCTTCTAGCTTCATGAGCTATACCCTGAATTACAAATACAGTTAACCATGAATGTAATATCTGGATCATCTAGTGATTAAGTCATTAGTTTTAGTTTTATTTGGGGGGGAGGGGACCTTTATACTAATGTCCATAGCAGCTTCACAAATTTATATTCCTATCAACAGAATGACATGCCTCATCCCCACCCTCATCACCACCTTTATTTCCCCTTTGTTTTCTTGAGGTTAGGCATTCTAATTTGGGTCAGATGGAATCTCAATGCAGTTCTAATTTGCATTAAAAATTCTTTAAATATTTTTGACTATATCTCTTCTTTTGAGAATCACCTAATTCATTAACCTATTTATTGATTGGAAGATAAAGTTTTGCTTTTGAATTTTCACAGTTTTATATACATTGTAGCTTTATATTTACTTGAAATTTAGCTGCAGAAGGTTTGTTATCATTCTGTAGATTGTTGCATCTGCTCTATTAACCTGAAACTTTAAATTTCAGGGAGTGACATGCAAATGTGTAAGTTTCTAAGTTATTTTCTATTCTGATTTTCTCTTTAGAAAGCCATTGCCTGTTTTTTAAGTTTTTCTTTTTAATTTTCTCTATCAATTTCAGTGTTTGAAATTGTATAATAAAACATTGGATTTATTTTAAATTGATTATTTTTAAGGTAAGTTATGTGAATCTAATTTCATCTAAACGTATATATGTGGATATACAATTTTTAGAGTTTCATTTGCATAAGATGATGTCCTTTTCTCTGCATGTTTTCCATGTTCTTGTTAAAAGCTTTGTTGATATAATTTTATAGATGCATTCCTAATTCTACCTTTTTTTGTGCCAATTCCTTGGTGTATTTGGCCTTAAACCCATGTATTGTAATTTGAGGTGAGGTATTGTGATATTGCCAGAATTGCTATTTCTTCCTGGATTAATTTGAATTTTTGGAGAGGGTTTTATATGTTTCCATAAGAGTGTTAAGATGACTTTTTTTTCATGTTCTGTAGAGAATGCAGTAGGAATTTTGCTGAGAATTGTATAGAATCTTTAGACCTCCAGTTGAATAGTCATTTTCACAATATTATCTGGGGAAAATGTATGTGAATAGAATTTGGGCATGTCAGTGAGAAAATCCTGATGCTCTGTATTAATCCCTATGAGAAGCCAGCCTTCACGGAATAAGCTTTAGATCTTCAGCAAGACTGAAGGAATCGGAAAGTTGACTGTGACCAAACTCTACTATTGACCATCCCTGTGCTTTTACATGAACTGTCTACCGTAGATTGGCTGTGCATTGTCAATACAGAAAAAAAAAATACAGGCTGTGGCAGGAGGAAGGAGTGTGGGGCAATTTGCTTTTTATTGTATGTAAGATTTGGTCATAAAACAAAAAAGATTGGGTCACAAGCATAATGTTTGGGTACATAAATGGGTAGATCATTTTTGTAAAACTATTAATACTGTAATTACATTACATAAATGTTAAAAAAAATAGTAAGTCACTTGGGAAAATAGAGAAAACAGAAGTATGTCCTAGCTCACATGACATTACAAATAATTTAGAAGTAGTATGTTATTTTTAAAAACAAAAAATATTAGAATCATGTGAAAACAGTCATAATTGCTACTTTCTGAGAACTTGCAGACCCTAGCACCGAAATATTTCACATTCTAATGAAAACTGTAACTGAAGATCCAAGAAATACATGGATTATTATTATTAAGGTTTATCAGAGCAACAACTCAACTTCTTGACACAAGTGTCTTTACTAATTATTTTTTCTTGCTACAGTGTTGAAATACACAAAAGAAATAAACTATAGGACATTATTTCAGAGACATTATTTCATTACAGAAGAGAAGCCACAGCAGAGGGAATAGCTTAGTTCCTGGTGGAGTCAATTGTAAGTATACTGTCTGATCTAGAGAATGATCTACAGCTGTAGTGCTTTGGGCTTTGAATGAGGGAGTTTATCAAGTATAAAATAAAGAAAGGTGAAAGAATAAATAACAAGTCACAGATAGATAGCAGCAATATAATCCAGAAGAAATCAACTCAGCAAGTCAGTTCAGGCAGCTAGCTAGAGTTCCCAATAGAAAGACTTGTAGGTGGAGCTGAGTAAGGCTTGGGTGAGGCATCCACATAAAAAGAAAAATAATAGTAGAAAATATCATCATCACATCAGGCACTGACAGTCATCTATCTATCAGAAACGGACTGAGGAAGCTGAGGCAGTCAACTCGGAATCCATATAAAATTATCCTCTTCACCGTCTCTAAGGAGGAGCTTCTGGTTTTCCTTCCCCATTACAGGTATTTATATATTATGGGAAAAACAGTAATGACCTTTGCTGAAGTGATAAGCCTTCTATTATATGTAAAGAACAGTGTGTCTTGCAGGGCAGTGGTGGCACATGCCTTTAATTGCAGCACTTGGGAGGCAGACGCAGGTGGATTCCTGAGTTTGAAGCCAGCCTGATCTACAGAGTGAGTTCCAGGACAGCCAGGACCACACAGAGAAACCCTTTCTCGAAAAATCAAAATAAATAAATAAATAAATAAATAAATAAATAAATAAATAAATAAAAAGAACAATGTCTTTAATAACTTGATCTGTTTGTTAGTTTGCTCATTTCCATTGCAGATCCAGAAACTCAACTTGACGAATGACAGAGGAGTTTGGATGACACTTGGCATAAACATGTTTTAGTCTAAAGTTGGAGGTTAAACTCATTTCCAAAGCCAGCAAATCCAGTGACCTTAAACAACATAGTACAAGCATCAATATAATGTGCATGATGCCTGGATGGTAGAACAGGAAGTTGAGGGGTGCCAGAAAAGGGCGACGATATTACCCACAAGGCAGAACCCCAAAGGCCTCTATTTGCAACACAGGCTATATGTCCCAAACACCAATTAACATCCAGGTGTTCAAATATATAAATCTGAGAAACCATTTCCTATTCAAATCATAACAACTACTGAAGATAGTCATGAATCTCTTGGATGTATAAGTTTTTTTATAAAAATAATGATGCATGCCAGGTGTGGTGGCACACGCCTTTAATCCCGGCAATCAGGAGGCAGAGGCAGGCAGATTTCTAAGTTCGAGGCCAGCCTGGTCTACAAAGTGAGTTCCAGGACAGCCAGGGCTATACAGAGAAACCCTGTCTCAAAAAAAAAAAAAAAGATACATAATACATAGTTATATTTATTATCTACTATGGATCTAGTAGGATAAAAAGAATATAGAATATGAAAGTTATTTTGCATATATAATATATTATTTTATGTAGACAGGCTGATGTAAGTACAGATATGTAGATATAAATACAGATATGTACAGATATTAAAGATTCACATACAATAATTGATACACATATAATAATTAGTAAATTGACTTTATAGGATGAAAGAGTGATGAACAGAGGTTGTAAAAAACAGATTGTTTCCCTGGAAACAGACACCTGGGCCATGTGCCTGCCAAGTCTATCCTCTTCTGTGTTCTTGCAGTGACATTGGCTACAGAGAGAGATCATTGTATTCATCAGAAGCTGAATGGAATAAGGTGAAATTTTCCCTAATAAAACTCAGTTAATATTGGGATATTTGAGCTTACACACTTCACATGAATGTACATAAGAATATGGATAAATCTTTTGCCTTAAAATTATCCACTCTAAAAACCACTCATGTTTGTTGAAGCCTAATTTTTCCCTTTTCTCTTTATTCTCCATATGTTAGCCAGATTTCTAATAAAGATTACTTTTTTTTTCTCCTGTTCAGAAAACTTCAGTGGCTCTGAGATTCATAATTGATAAAAGTACACAAACCTTAGCCAGACATGTAAGATTCTTATATTTGTGTATTTCCAAATGCCAAATATCTTTTCTACTAAGTACCTTAAACCTACCTCATATTTCCATTCATTTTATTTATTAGTGGTGTTGTGACCAAGTACAGAGCCTCATGTATACAAAGCATATGATATGTTGCTAAGATATACTCCTAGCCTTCACATAATATTTTTAATTTAAAATTTTCTTTAAAGTAATTCATATACATGATGATGTTGCTCTATAAGTCTATATAAATTATGAACCCATTCATCAAGATAAAAGTGTTATCTCATTCATAATATTTTCAGTAATCAGTAAAGATTGACATAGCTTCTACCTCAAAGACTACATAAGTGAATCAGCAACCTAAATTATTATCTTAGTTGATAGTTTAAATATCCATACAATTCTGTGTGCAATCCCCAACTAAACCAAAAAACTGTTTCTCAATAGTATTACATATTGTTTGCCATGAATTATCACTCTGCATTTGACAATTTTATGTAGAATAAGTGTCTGCTATTTTAACAGTAGGGTGTAAAATTCTATATTTGATATTTTAATAATGCATAACTCTAATTATTCCTTTTACATTTTTTTCATTACAAGGCACCATCCTCTCATTTGACCCACTTTTAAATGAGTAATGTTTATGTGCAAGCTTGCTCATTTCAGTGTGCGGCTTCCTCAAGGTGAATCATTGACTTTTATATGCTCCTGTTCACTGAGAGAAACTGAGTCAGCTCACTGAGTTTATTTCAACAATAAAGTTATTAAACTACTTTGTATGAATGAATAGCTCTCCTATCTACAGGGCACATTCAGAGGAATTATATTTGAGAGCACAGTCTGCCATTTATAAGACAACAAACATATGATCTTCACAAAACCAAGGGCCTCTCCTCCCATTGATGGCTGACTAGGCCATCCTCTGCTACATATGCAACTAGAGACACAGCTCTGGGGGGGGGGGTACTGGTTACTTCATATTTTTCCTCCTATAGGGTTGCAGACCCCTTTAGCTCCTTGGGTATTTTCTCCAGCTCCTTCATTAGGCGCCCTGTGTTCCATCCAATAGATGACTGTGAGCATCCACTTGAATCATTCTTTAAATTGATGAATTATAAAAATTTGATTTTTGTTTGTTTGGGTTGTTTTGTTCTTCTTTTCTCTTTTTTCTTTTATCACATTTCAAACACAAAGTCCCCCTGCTATAAATTTAACTCAAATATGGATGTTTCACAGGAGACATGACATATAGCAAATGTTCTCAACATTTTGAAACAGAAGCAAAGATTGTTAAAGGAGTTGAAAGGGACTTTATGGAAATCAATCTGGACTTGAACTCCAGACCTCCTCACTCAGACTCTCAAGTGCTAAGGTTACAAGAAGGTACAACCATGTCCAGACAAAACCGATTCTCCTTGCTTCCCCCTGCCTTTCAACATCTCCCTTCATTCTTGCATTTCATTGTTGACTGCTATTTTGTCAGTGCACCTTCCTGAATTTATTTTTCACTATGAAATCTCCTGTCAAGAAATATTTATTATTATTTATTAAAGAAATCTCTAGTCCTTTCATAACTATGATAAAGTAAACTTATGAACATTATGAACATTACCTACTGTTTCCTATATTATTATCTCTTTCCAGAATAATTCTTATTTCTAGGCAGTCACATAATAAATGTGTGTTTAATGAATGTACTGATCCTATGATCAAATACTTACATTGGTCTCTGCCAGCTAATACATTTAATTGGGCATTCAAATTATCCATACTGTTTATAGTTAACATTCCAGTGTACTTCTATATAAACACACACAGACACACACACACACACACACACACACACACACGTGTACAAACACACTCATACTAATAATGTCCTTTTTATAACAATGAGACCTTCTGAATGTATATATATCTTTTGTGGTTTTACAACAATGATGAATTTTCTTTGTTTTACTTTTACTCTTGTTTATGTGTATAAGAAAGCATATGTCATGAGCATGTGGGTGTCTACTGAGACAATCAGTGTAAGTTGGGTCCCCTAGCCATGAGCCACCTGATGTGGATACCCAGAGTAGAACTTACATTCTCTGAAAGACCGACAGACTCACTCAGTGGAACTATCTCTCCAGATCTATGAATATTCGAAGTTTTGTTATCACTAAATAATTTACTAAGTGTTTGGGAAGTTTAGAACTAATGATATAAATTGTATTACACATCTTTTTAAGAAAGGAGATAACTTCAGTCTGTAAGCTAGACAAAAATAAATTCAATATTCAAAATGATTTAAAGTTGCCTAAAGTTTATTGTATTTTTACTTTCTTTACGAAGAATGAAATGAATGATGTGCATTTTTAAAAAGCTAGTATTTTGTACAATTGTCTTGATAAGTGCAGTTCACTCAAAAACAGCTTATGAATGAAAAATTCAACGTAAGTTGGAAGATCAAAGGCATTCTTGGAGTCCCATACAATACCACATCTGGAACAGAGAACTAAAGGTTGATGTCAGAGGCTATGAAGGTAAATCAGATAGCAAACAATGCAGAGTCCTCTGTTCTTCACACCAAAGAACTAGTAAAATTTCTAGTAGGATTTAAAGTACTAGATTCAGGAATGCTTCCATCTTCACCTGCCTTAAATCTATCTACATAGGGACCTCCTTTTAAATCAGGCCTGATTACTAGGGAACTGATGGACACATGGGCATTTCCTGTCTCTGATGCCTTTAACAGAGTGATCAGAAGTGTGTGGGTCTTGAGAGACTCTCAGATGCTATTTGCCCTTTGACCCAACTGCTCTGCCTGCCCTGCTTGATCCTTTGGAATTGCCATCCTACAGAACCATTTTTGACTCTCCTTTCTGGCATGGAAGAATCACAAATGGAATTTTTGAAAAAAAATATTTTCCTCTTCTTCCAAGCTTCATGAAATAACATCTCGTCCACAGGGTGAGGCGAGTGCGACCGCCCACAGCCACACTAGGGCTACACTCGGGCTGCCGGGTACTCCAGAAAGGCGGGCTGGGGCTGCCGGGTACTCTGGAAAGGCGGGCTGGGGCTGAGAGAGATTAGATGGTGAACAAGGAAGGAAGGCTTAGACAACATAGCTGATCAAAGCCCCAAGTTTACTAAGATTCTGAGCTTATATAGAGGGAGGAGGCACATCCCCCACCACTCCATTCTTGATGCCCTTCGCCAGCTGAAGGTGATCTGCAGGATGCTGTCTCAGGAAGGTCTCAAGGGTCTCAGCAGGTAGTGATAATGTTTTGGAGGAAAGCAGTGGCAGGTGTAGACAATAGAACCTGCTTTGTAAGTCAGAAGGTTCCACCCCAGGTGTTCCTGTGCTTAGTGGCAACAAGGTCTGAATCAGCCTGCTTCAAGGCTGGGGGAGGCAACAGTGAGGGAACTGTATATAAAGGAGGAGAGATGGTCTCTGCATGTTCTCCTCTAGCATTTTGATAAGCACAGCATCCTCCAAGGTATCCCTTTGAAGGTATACCTTTGAATGCATCTCAGAAGGTGAACTGGGTCTCCCTTTGGTGTCTTGAGAAGTTGCAACAGTCGAAAGAACAATCAGACCTACAGAAGCACATTTGCAAATGTACCTATAAGTTCTCTTTAATCTATTTTGACATTTACCCATTGAATCATTCTGTCTGGCTTAAGTCTGTGACATGTTACTATGACTTTAGGTTTTTATTAGGGTATGCTTTCTCACTCGGTTTCTAGAAATTGAATGAATTTTAGACTTGAAAATGACCTTACAATGATTGCAATGGAATATTATTATAATACCGTGTCATTACGTCGCCACTATAACAATGCAAAGTAAATACGTAGTTATAGATATCAATACATTGTGTTAATATATGTAGCAGAACCTATTCAAATTGAGACTTACACAAACATAACATGGAAAAACTAAATCATCATGATTGCTTTGGCTGAAGCACAGCTGGAGGGAAAGTTAGATTCCCTTTTGTTCTTTTGCACAGCACATGGGCCACTACACAGCCCACCTCTGGACTCTGTTGGATGTTGCTGAGTTTATCCAAAGGTCTCTGTTAAAAAGCAGAGGAGCGAAGTGACCACAGGGCTTTGTCCCATGTGCAGGACTTTTCTTCTCATTCATTTATCTGAGGCATGCACTATAGTGAGAATTTTAGTTCATTTTAAAACCCAGTTACGCTCTGTAAATACGCTTTTGTTTTAATCCTAGGTTTAGGATAAGGGGAGACTTCACATCAATTGATTATGATTTGCCATGTGCACTTGGTCTCGAAGATGTTGTAGCCAACCCCTTCCCCATCAAAACTTTCCACTTCCTGGGTACTCACCCAAGTCTCTCAAGGGTCACGTGCACATCTTCTCTTACTGAGGCCAGACCTGCCAGTCCTCTGCTGTATATGTGTTGGGGGTCTCATATCAGCTTGTGTATGCTGTCTTTTTGTTGGTCCAGTGTCTGAGAGATCTCTGGGGCCCAGATAAGTTAAGACTGCTGGTCCTTCTATAGAGTTGCCCTCCTCAGCTCTTCTTCCTTCCATATTTTCTCTAATACAACCACAGGAGTCACCACATTCTGTCCATTGGTTGGATATAAATATATGCACCTGTCTCTTTCAGCTGCTTGTTGGGTCTTTTGGAGGGCAGTCATGATAGACCCTTGTTTGTAAGCACACCACAGCATCAGCAATAGTGTCAGGCCTTGGGGCCTCCCCTTGAGCTGGATCTCAATTTGGACCTGTCACTAGACCTCCTTTTCCTCAGGCTCTTCTCCGTTTTTGTTCCTGCAGTGTCTTTAGACAGGAACAATTCTGGGTGAGAGTTTTTGACTCCAAACCTTAATGTTTCCTTCACTCCTTAATTTTTATCCTCCTTTCATTCTTTCTGTGCTTATTCTTTCCTTCTTGTTGTTCTGTACCATCTTCTTTTTTAAAATACATTTTAATAATATTTTCTTATTTTACAGTCCAGTTGTTACCCCTTCCCAGTCTGCCCTCCCACAGTTCCACATCCCATTCTTCCTTCCCCTGTTTCCAAAAGGATGTCCCCACCTCCTCTACCCCACATCCCTGCCAGACCTTCCCACCCACTGGGGCCTAAGGTTTTTCAAGAGTTAGGAGCATCTCCTCTCACTGAGGCCAGACCAGGCAGTCCTCTGCTGTCTATGGGGGGTAGGGGGGGGCAAAGGGGTGGGGCTCAGAACAGCTCTGTATGCTGCCTGGTTTGTGGTTCAGGGTTTGGGAGAACTCAAGTGTCTGGATTAGTTTAGACTGCTGGTTTTCCTAGGGGGTCTCCCTCCTCCTCAGCTTCTTCCAGCCTTTCCCTAATTCAAACACAGGGGTCTCTGACTTCAGTCCATTGGTTGGGTGTAAGTATCTGCTTCTGTATCAGCCGGCTGCTTGTTGAGCCTCTCTGAGGGCAGCCATGCCAGGCTCCTGTCTGTAAGCACACCTTGCCATCAGTAATAGCTGCACCATCTTCTTGATCTTCTCTTTGCTTTAGTTTTTCTACAAGTTATTAAATTAATATTTTCATTTTTGATATTATAATTATATCACTTTTCTTTTCCTTTCTTTCCTCTAGACTCTCTATATAAATTTAAACTATAGATACTACCTGATCAATTCATATAATATTACGGAGGTGACCATTTGGTAACTAATGTGCTTTTCCCTGAGGAAGAGTATTTTTCCTTTTTAGTTTTCCTTAGTTGCCTGTAGCTCTTTGTGCTCTTTGTGTATGGCTGAGCCCTTGTGAGCTCTCCCTGCTTCCACTTTACCTATCTATTATTGTCATCCTTTTTAAGATCATGTTTAGGCAACCATGTTGCAGACACATCATGGATGTAGCTACTGACAGTTATAGAAAGCATAATCTCACAGCAAACTTCCTGCTTTTCTGGCTTTTACACTCTTTCTACCCCCTTTTCTACAGTGATCCCAAGCCTTGCTTTAGAGGAGTTGTAGTGTAGAAGTATGCGTTGGAACTGGGTCCATCACTCCGTATAGTGATTAGTGATGCTTTCATGTAATGGTCTTCATCTGTACGAAGGAGAATTTTGCTCAGTCGGGTGTGAGGACTTCACCTTTCTGTAGTTATAAGCACCATAATGGTATTTTTAGAATGCAGTTAGGGGTTGTGCTAGTTTAGTAAAGTGGCAGTTGTAGATTCTCTTCCAAAATCCATGACTTATTCATCCGGGGTAGCTGGCTAGATTTCCACTACTAGGCATAATTTCCTTCTTGTTGAGCAGGTCTTAATTCCAATGAGACAGCTAACACCACATGCGTCACTACTGCCCTTATAATGTTATCACACCATGCTGGCCATCAATGTGACTCAGGTATTATAGATGGGTGGGACTGTTGTTAAGCTTCTCCCCTGGAAGCTTGCATGTCACCTTCTGGTACCATGGCTTTCCCTTTATTTTACTCTACCTTTTCTTTTCCTCCTTCCTTTTACTCTTACTGCCTCGCTTTCTTTGTCCCTGTACAATTGTTTCATTTTTATCTTTAAAAAATCTATTTCTTTCTTCTAATCTCAGACTCTGGCTTTCTTTTTTACTCACCCCTGTCATTCCTTTGCTTTGTTTCTTCCTTTTCTGATTTTCCCTTTTTCCCTCCATCTTACCTTCTTTGCTTCATTCTTACATTTCTCCCTCACCATCTAAACTGTCTCTTTCCTTCCCTTGTGTTGGTTTTGCAAAAGCAGAACTGTGAGAATGTCAGAAGTAGCCCATTCTGAAGTCATGTGCTGAAAAGAGAGCTACCAGAAGTAGAAAAACTCATTTCCATGAGCATGTTTTATGACAGAGGGACAAAACGCAAACAAACAAAGATCTAGGCTGAATTCTTTATTTGCTGGTCACCATTCTTGTGGCATCAATACTTTCCTCCATTAGAGTTGCTGAATGTAAGTAAAATACCTTCATTGTCCACAGCATAGACTCATAAAAAGATGGGAAAGCCATCAATATGAGGGAATTCTGCTTGTACTAACCTATATTTGCCAACTTTACAGGAGTGGATACTATCAATTGAACTCTGGAAGTTGAAAATTAATTATGTGGGAGAAAAGAGATGGGGACAACCCTCTAATCTCAGAAAACAGTAGAAACAACATGGTAACCAAATAGTAAAATATATATGAATGGAGATTTTGGCTGAAACCATTTGCCTTAAACATAAATAAACTATACTGAAGCATCAGAACAAATTCCAGTTATGTGGGGCTGGATAAATGCACAGAGGTTATGCACATATTGCTTTTACAGAAAACTTAGCTTCCATTTCCAATACCTATATTAGGCATGTAAGTATTGGAAATGGAAGCTAAGTTTTCTGTAAAAGATCCAGGTTTTATTTTATTTTGTTTTGTTTTGTTTTTTGGTCTGGGGGGGGTTGTTTTGTTTTGTTTTGTTTGTTGACCTTCCCAAGCACTTGCATACATATAGTGCACAAACAGATAATCACATACTGGTATATGTTTATATACACTCATGTACACACGAACACATTTATATACATGTGTGAACACACATGCTCACAATGCTCACATGTGTGTTCACACAGATACACTCAAAAACAAATAAGTAAAGTTTTCCAACGTCAGCCATGGCTTAGGAACATGCGCTTACAGCATCATTTCTCACTGACTCTTTATAAATCTTCCCATTCCCTTCAGAGAGAAAAGGAATGACTTGGTTATTTAATGGAGCGTACAAAGATATTTCTTTTTTATAGTTTATTTTTAAGATCATACAAGTTAAATGTACCATTGCATAAATATACCTAATTAATTTACATTAATCTCTCCAAAATTTCAAAACTGAACTGTATTTTATTTTGATATGTCAATAAAAGTAATATTCTGAGCATCAAGGCTTGTGGTTATTTTCTTACTATGATAATGCTTAAACTATCAAACTTTAAAGGAATTGGAAAGTGAGGGCCAATTGTAAACTTCTTTCTTACTGGCAGGATGGCTTCGGCTTTGGCAAAGTCACTAAACTTTCATTGACCTCATACAACCTCACCAATATTCTCTAAGTCACAGAGAGTTTGTAGAAAGCTAATAGGAACCTGGAACATTTGGCCCCATTAACAGCCTATATATATATATATATATATATAAAACTGACTGTCCCTTTTATTATGATGTCACTATTATTGTTCCTGTATAACCCCTGTTACTACAGTTTTTATTATTGTGATTAATTTGAGCCATAGATGTGGGAGAAGCATCAAGAAGCATGCACACAGAAAATGCACCTCAACCTGTCCCCATACACAGTGATACCCTCACATGCTTCCAACACAGTGTATAATGGGCTAGGACACACATTGCCTTAGGGTCCAACTGTGCTGAAGCCCAACAAAGCTGGTGCTGAGCATACAGCAGAATGAATTGCCTCTGGCACAGCGTGTACTAATAAAGAGCAGTGGTAGGCTGAGAGGAAGCAAGGAGCAGAGGGAGAATGTATTAATGATGATCCTCCTGCAAGAAGGGAGAGATCAGGGAAAGATTAGTAGAACTGCTGATCTTGCACAGGGAGGCCAGCTGTGAGAGGTTAATGGAACATTAGTAGAAGAGAGAAATCCAAAGACAGCCAGCTGCTACCTGGGATGGTGGCTTGAGTCATCAGATTCCAAACCACCATGCTCAACAGACATCCACAGCTGGAGGCAGAGTTATGACCCCCATCCCTGCAGGGTTTGCTGAGAGGGCAGTTAACACCAGCATGGGAGTGCTAACCTCCAAGAGACAATTGTTAACTCGCCAATACTGTGCAACTCTTCCCTCTTCTCTTGGCTGAATGACAAGCATACCATCAGATAGAAAATGATCCTAATGGCTTGGACTACAGCAAGGCTTATCAGGTTTTCTGCTCAATCTAAGTCATGACCAAGACTTAAGATCTCCAAGACTATGCCAAAACCAAACAAACAAACAAACAAAAATGTGAAAAACCATCTTTGGCATTCGAAATTGTTTTATCTCAGGCTTTTCAATGATTTAAAGAATTATTTCTAAAACTTTGGCATTTTCTATGCAACCCTCACATGAAACTCTCTCTCTCTCTCTCTCTCTCTCTCTCTCTCTCTCTCTCTCTCTCTCTCTGTGTGTGTGTGTGTGTGTGTGTGTGTGTAAGTGTGTGTGTTTGTGTGTGTGTATAACTCTTTGCATCTCCTCCCTTTTCCCTGTCCAATCACAGGTCTTCTGCTGCACTAATATTTTAATGTAATTGGACAGGTAAAATCCTGTTACAGTCTGTCTCTATCTCAAGAATGACAAACTTCGTTAATGGGATTGAGCTAACTTTTGCTACTGTCAGCTGCCAGCATCTACTTCCCTCTTTCCACAAAACACTGAAAATCATTTTAAAAAGAAAAAATTATATTGAGCATCACTTATAAGGAATATATTTACTTTTCTGTCCTTCACCTACATTCATGACCAATATATAATAAATGGTCTGTTAAGCCTAATTATTTTCAGCTGGAAACTGAGCTATAATGGAAGGGCAAAAATACTCTAAATATTTGTGATTTCATCTTAACTCAGTGTACAGAAGATGAAATCTATTAATGTTCTTTGTGTGCCTTTCTATTTCTGTGGGCTAGAAAGCCTAGTATTTTGTCTCCAAGGTGACTGAAGCTATCAATATTCTTTCAAAGCTGCATTGACCTTCAGCCAGCAAGATTTAAAATAATAACAAAACATTAGATATGATTCAATTTTCCTTTCTTGTGTCTAACAAATTCTGTTTTTTTTTTAAAGTAAGAAGCAATTTCAAAACAACATTGAATTCACTACTACACAAAAACCCTCCAAGATTTGTAAAGCAGCTTATATTTGAATGTCGACAATCTAAGGTTGAGTGTTTTCAAAATGAGCTACAATATCATTCCATCCTCCCAGTGTTATCATTTCACATTTAGTTCTAGAATACTTCCCATCTAGGAAAATAATTTCTTGTCTCGACTGTACCTGTTCTATTGGCAGACTTTCTGATCAGGATATTTCTCATTGTTCTATGAGCAGGCTTGAGAGTTGCTTGGACATTGGCACTTAGAGCCCAATTTTGTAAAGGGTTAACTACTCTTGTACTACTCTTAAAAATTGTCATAATGCAAAAAAATAATTGAGGAGAAATGTCTGTTTTGACTCATCCTTTCAGAGGTTCACATCATAGTCCTTGGTTCCACTGATAAATCCGAGCATGAGACAGAACTCCACGGTGACAGGACCATGTGACAGGCTGTTTGTCTCATTGCAGTAAGGAAGTACAGTAAAGCAATGCATGATAGAGTCAGGACAAGGGAGAAGGCTCAAGGATATGTCTCCGGAGACCTACATCTTCCAACGAGGTATGAGGTGACATCTTCCTACATTCTACAAGATTCTGCTGAAGGGACCCTGATATAGCGGCCTCTTGTGAGGCTATACCAGTGCCTGGCAAACACAGAAGAGGATGCTCACAGTCAGCTATTGGATAGAACACAGGGGTCCCAATGGGGGAGCTAGAGAAAGTACCCAAGGAGCTGAAGGGGCAGCAACCCTATAGGTGGAACAACAATAGGAACTAACCAGTACCCCCAGAGCTCGTGTCTCTAGCTGCATATGTAGCAGAAGATGGCCTAATAGGCCATCATTGGGAAGAGAGGCCCTTTGGTCTTGCAAATTTTATATGACCCAGCATAGGGAAATGCCAGGGCCAAGAAGTGGGAGTGGGTGGGTAGGGGAGCAGGGGAAGGGGGAGGGTATAGGGAACTTTTGGGATAGCATTTGAAATGTAAATAAAGAAAATATCTAATAAAAAAGAAAAAAAGAAAAAGAAAAAAAAAGAAATGCTATCATAATGATCAAAGGATGGATCTTTTAATCAGTTCTAAGGTTACAGTGTCTGAGCACTTCCTATAATCTACTCACTGGAAACCAATGTGCCAAAATCTGAGCCTTTGTTGGATATGTCATATTCAAACCATAAGATGGAAAGGATGGGAGAAAATGAGAATGCACCCACACATTAGTTAGCTCAATGTAGCGACTAATGACTCACCAGCTGCTTCTTGAAAATGGGCATGTGAACAGTCATGGCATTTTAGGTTGGGCAGTTAGAAGTAAGTAAAAAAACCACAGCCTTGAATTATATCATTTTATAATGTCTTCTGAAGCCAGAACAAGAACCACTTGTATAAATCTCTCCCAACCCAGAAAATCAAAAGCCAGAAGAACACATATTATTTTCTTCTGTCACTTTGGGGATGCTGTTCCTGTAGCAATGAATGAAACATGTAGAAATGTGTAAATGTTGTGGGAAAAACACTTAGAATAAACTATATCATCTTTGATATGAGGTGGCAAGAAGACACTGATGGAGACATATTAGCACACATTACAGACTTGGAGGACACAACCATGGAAATCAGGTTTGTATGACACTGATGTACTACAAGCTACCATTAAGGGTGACTTTGAGTCTGTCCAAGGATGATCATTGAAAAGATGCTGCCATAGAATCTCTTCATCTCTACCATTCATATTATTTAGAACAAATGCTGAAGCCTAACCTCCTCTTGCCTTTTCCTGCTCTGTTGATTTAGCAATAAGCCATGAAGAAAGTAAGTTATAGACTATGCCATTCAAGAATTTTAAAAATATGTGACAGTCATATACTTGCTTAGTTTAAAAGTTAATCTATTCATAAATCTGCCATTCTAGATGGAAAGGTTCTGAGAATCAAAACTGACCTGTAGACTAAAGTCTAAGTGTGGGGCCAGTAAAATTGCTTCAAGATAAACACACTTGATGTGTGTGTGTGTGTGTGTGTATAATATTCATGTCTTCATAAGAAGTCACTTGATGTGCACTCACTGATAAATGGATATTAGCCCAGAAACTGAGAATACCCAAGATACAATTTGCAAAACCCA
>NC_034592.1:80907379-80908786 GCF_900095145.1 Mus pahari
GGCCCCTAGGTCTTGCAAACTTTATATGCTCCATTACAGGGGAATGCCAGGGCCAAGAAGTAGGAGTGGGTGGGTAGGGGAGCAGGTCTGGGGGAGTGTATAGGGAACTTTTGGGATAGCATTTGAAATGTAAATAAAGAAAATATCTAATAAGAAAGAAATAGAAAAAGAAGGCAGGTGACAGGTTATTCACTTGTTCACCATTCTGTTTTGTAAAAATGCTCCTCTCACTCATATTCATAAAACTGGTTATAGAATTTCTCATAGGAAATAATTTGGCATGACTTATTCTCTCATAAACTAATAAGTGATAAAAAAAAAAAAAAAGCTACAGCAGAAGTGATGAGTGGGGACGATGCTTCTTGAACCCTATTAACTCTTTGAAAGTTTCAAAGAACCGTATAAACCAAGTCTCATAATCTCCACTTTCTGGAAGAAAAATATGTTTAGAAAGGTTAAATAAATGAACCAAGATAGCACCTTCAGAAAGGGCTTTAAATCCCGGTGGCCAGGCAATATTGTTGATTGATGTGTTCCTAAGGCAGTCATTTTTTAATTTATTGTTTTTCTATCCTCTAGAGAAAACAGAGAAAATATGTTTTATTCTTTCTCATGTATGATGATAACATTTGTACCTAAAGCTCCCATTTATTGTGAAATTTCCATTTGAAAGAAAAGAAGCACTTATAGTCAATGGCTTTATAATATAGTTTAGGAAACTCATTATGTGAAAAGAAACATCAAAGGTAGATCTGTGCTACAATCTGCTAGTCTATTAAATAAATATATAAAATGGAGCTTAAAATCTGAGCCTCCAGTCAAATGCCTTCTGCTGCAAACAGACTTGTCTTGTCAGAGCAAACCCCCAGCTGTGCTCTCTTTCTCATCCCTGACACTGCCCTTCTGTCCTGGCTAGTGAGAGGTTGTTTTTAAATCTTGCTCTCTTACCAAGTGTGTTTCATGTCACTGGTATACTAACAAAACTTGGGCTAATGAGCCCATGAAGACATATTTGGAGCATTACGAAATCTTTTCTGTCTTGGTCTACACTTTAAAATCTATCTCTGATTTTATTGATGAATTATATTTATCACAACTAAAAGCTGTCTTTAAGACTAATTCTATTTGAAACAATTATGTGTCTCTTCATTTTATTCTCACAGAACATAGGTTACATATGATTTTATAATTGGAATCTTTTTATACATTATAAAGATGTTATAAAGAAAGGTTATGTTCCTGACCGTCCTGCGCCTCTCCTGCCCAGGAGGGGTGTTCGCCTGGCGGCTGTCCGCAGGCTGACCCAGCGCCCAACACCTTGCCTCCCCGACCGAGGAGGGGTGTCCGCCTGGCATCCAGCGCCTTTCCTCACCCGAGGAGGGGAGTGCGCCCGAGAGCTGTACTAAG
>NC_034592.1:80908797-80910259 GCF_900095145.1 Mus pahari
ATCTATCAATCTATCAATCTATCAATCTATCTATCAATCTATCAATCTATCTATCTATCTATCTATCTATCGCTATCATCTATCATCTTCCTTCCTTCCTTCCTTCCTTCCTTCCTTCCTTCCTTCCTTCCTCCCTCCCTCCCTACCTCTCTCCCTCTTTCTCTCTTTCTTTCTTTCTTTCTTTCTTTCTTTCTTTCTTTCTTTCTTTCTTTCTTTCTTTCTTTCTTTCTACCTATCATTTACCTACCTACCTACCAACCTATCTCTGTGTCTGGCTTTTCTGTCCCTATATCTATCTTCTCATTATCATATCTATCTCTCTCTGTATCTATCTATCTATCTATCTATCTATCTATCTATCTGTCTGTCTGTCTGTCATCTACTATATAATGCATATATATAAATGCATTATATATATTACAAGAAAGTATTGAAGATATTCATCCTTATTTAATAACAAACAATTTTAAATACCATAGACTGCCCCGTCATTTTAGTTTTATATTATCTGCCAAAAGATAGATGCTCATTTTCTCTATGTGGCACTATTTTATAAGATAGCACTGAATCACAGAATAAAGGTATGTTGTCATATACTAAAATCAGAATTATGATAACGCTAATGCTTTAGAATACCTTGAAGGTAAACATTGTTATGTAACTACAGAAAGTAGATAAATCATTGATTAGACATCTGTGCTGAGACAAAGAAGTCAGTAAGTGTACTTATTCTTTTGAAGAAAAGATTGCAGTGTTTGTCCTAGTTTACTGTTAGAAGTTTAAACATTGCACAATTATGTAACATTTCCTTGAAATGAAGGTAATGGCCATTGTTTTTAAATCTGTATACTTATACAACTAACAGAACTAAATGAAAACCAGTGATGCCAATTAGCCAGTGATAAATTTGTGCTAACCAAACCGAACCAACAAGGCTCAAGATAATCGTCCTTGAATGGTGGTTCTATTGGCCATGTTGATTTCATTTTCAGTTATCCCATTAGAAGCCTCATCAACCAGTAAATCTCTAGGGGAAGTAGAGGCATCCCAGAAAGCTTTGGCTTAAATTTTAGGAATCATTTTTTTTTTTTAACTGAATCCAGCTGAAGCCATCCCTTCCTCAGCCATTAACCATGGTAAAAAAGGGACATGTCAATTGTCTAAAGTCAACGGGAACTTAACTTTGCAGTTAGGAAAATAGAAAAGAAACTAGAAGAAGATATAATCTTAAATTTCCAAAGAAAGAGAAAGTGCTTGCCCGGAAGTGTAATGATAACATGATGAGTTTGAAAGAACCACAGTAGAAATACTGAGATACCAGACAGTGGGCCACAGGGTAACACAATCAGCACTATTAAGAAAGATCTTGGGAGGCAGAGGCAGGTGGATTTCTGAGTTCGAGGCCAGCCTGGTCTACAAAGTGAGTTCCAGGACAACCAGGGCTAAACAGAGAAACCATGTC
>NC_034592.1:80911054-80935510 GCF_900095145.1 Mus pahari
TCCTTGAGTACTTTCTCTAGCTCCTCCATTGGGGGCCCTTGTTCCATCCAATAGCTGACTGTGAGCATCCACTTCTGTATTTGCCATTCACTGGCATAGCCTCACAAGAAACAGCTATATCAGGGTCCTGTCAGCTTTTTTTACTCAGAGTCTTGCTTTATAGCATAAGTTGACCTGAAACATGCTCTACAGCCCAGGCTGGCTTCACACTGATGAAAATCTTCTTACATCAACCTCCAAAAGTGTTGGTTAAGTCTTTTTCTAAGTGCTAGATAAGTTACTTAACTTTTTTTGTCTTCCAGACTTTCCATGTATAAAATGAACATAAAAAGATGATCTGACATTTCTAGAACAGTTACCATATGGCTCAAATTCTAAACCTTATCATACATAAACTCATTTATACTTAGAGTAACTTTGGATAGTGATAGTATTACTTTCCTAATTTTGCAGATGGGGAAACTGAAGCAAATGTTAATTAAGTTGCCTATCCAAATGATAGTACTCATTTTATTTACGCATTTATTTTTCCTACAGAAGTTTGGCTCCGACTTCATTTTGTGATTGATCATGGTGTATTTCTACCATTTGCCTCACTGGAATTCTCTCATTTAATTTTCTCAAATGTAAGACAATGTGTAGCTCTACTTCTGTGAAACTTACAAGAATAAAGCAACTGGGTTAAAATAAATTGCTCAAGATCACATAGCTCATAGCTTTTGCTGTCTGCTTTTAAAAATCTGCAATTTGTAAACCTAAATCACACAACCTTCATGTCAATAAAACTTTGAAGCGACGTTTTATGAAAAGTAGACAGGGTCTCTTTCTAGCAAGAATCTCAGGGGTTCTGCAGAAGATTCTTTCACTCCCATGGCTTTCACAAACTCCTGTTTTCTTAGGTTCACTGAGGACTTGCACTACTTGACTTTTACTTCTTGTCCCACATTGGTCATGTCACCACACTGTGGCTGTTGAAAGTCCATCTGTTCAGTGATTGGTACTGTTAATGCATTAGTGATCACTGGATTTCTCTAAAGTCATTTTCCCTCATGCCAAGACTCACTTGAAAGTAAGATATTTTATGTGGTTGTAATGAAGAAATGTGTGTCTGTGTTTATTTATTCTTATCTATGAATTTTATCTATGCCATTTACTGATTCTCATTTTATAGTACTTTCTCCTGATTTCAATATTATGAAATGAAAAGAGTTGCATGGAAGATGTTTAATAGTATCAATGGACATAGCCAACAATAGCTACTACTTTTTTTTTTTTTTTTTTTTTTTTTTTTGAGACAGGGTTTCTCTGTATAGCCCTGGCTGTCCTGGAACTCACTCTGTAGACCAGGTTGGCCTCGAACTCAGAAATCTGCCTACCTCTGCCTCCTGAGTGCTGGAATTAAAGGCATGTGCAACCATGCCTGGCTTCAAAAATAGCTACTCTTGACATTAAATAGGTTTTTTTTTACCAGACTCTGTTACATCTTATACCGATATGTAATGTAAATAAAGAGTTTACTCAGTGGTCTGAAACAGGTTTTTCTGTAACCTGTGACAGATGGTTGTGGATATGGCTATCAGAGGTCAACTTCTATGTATTGTTTTTTGGCTCACTTGGAGACAAGGTCTTTGTTCTTTGTTGTTGAATGTTGCCTTTCAGCTTCTCCAGTTTCTGTCTGCTGTCTCACCATAGAAACACCAGGATTACAGATGAGTGTTACCATGTATATTCTGTATATCCAAATGAGGTCCTAATGCTTCCCTGGCCAGAGCTTTACACACTGGTCCACTTTCCCCCCACTGAGTCATGTTAACTTGCTCTCCCTTAAACACACCACATCCCATAACAGCACTTTAGGAACTTTCCATATTTGATACTTAACCTAATTGCATTTCATTTAAAAATGTCAAACTTATATCTGATTGAAGAGCTTTCTTCTCTCTTATAAAGGCCAGGAAATAAAATTTGCTCTGTAGTCATTTGCTCTGTCTTCAACTCCATAATACTAGCTACTGTCAGTGTTTCGTCTATGGAGGGTTTAAGATTCTTTTAGGAAAAGCCAGAATCTTATGTTTACCTTCTTATTTTCTCTCAAAAATTTAGAATTTTAATATTTGAAATAATTACAAAATGTTTTATGAGCATATGCAGCAAAATTTTCCTACAAATTTTTCTTTCTCCATGTTAAAATTAGAATGCATGGATTTTTTTAACACCTGTATACTCTATAGCCACTTATTTTGTTTTGTTTCTTATTACTAAATCTTTCCCATTTACTACCTCAATTTTAATTCACAAAAATGGAAACCTTCTGATTCATTGTGTTCAGACCGTGTATAACATTAATATAGTTTAAATTTAAAAGCAAATGTGGGTATTTAAAGTAATTCATTTCATTATATTTGCACATGTAATGATCTAATTCAAATATAATTATATTTTAGCTGGTGCAATTACTATGTGTTTTTACCAATTATTACGTGTTTTATACTTATATATCTTTTTGGTGGACTTTGATTTCATGGTTTGATTATCTTTTAGTTTTATATCTTTTAGTTCATTTACTGGTAGTCATACTCACTTTAAAATTAAACATAATCATATTTTATTCCTTTCTTACATTAGGGGGAAATACAATAATTGTGATATTATATTACTCTATATGAGCATTTTAATTTTTAATATGCTATTATCCCTCTTTTTATCATGTGCTGAAATCCAATTATATATTTTAGAGTTAAAGTCTCAGATGATGGTGAGTTTTGTTTGATTTTCATTTGCAGTACTTTACTGCATGAAATTATGGAATTTATGCATAGCTCAATTTTGTTCCTGCTATGGTAGTATCACAGTATTATAGTGTCTTTCTAGTCAATGACTAGCCAACTGATGGTCCCTTCTTCTCTTCATTGACTCAAAATTTTGTGAATTAGTATATCCTATGGCATATTCAGAAAGAACCATTTATGGGGCTTTATGTAATAATCTCTTTAGACCTGTGCTCCCACCTGAAATTAATCCATTAAAAATATTATATTTTTCCATTTTTTAAACATATGTGAGTGTTTTGCCTAAATTCATGTACTGTACACCACTTACATGTCGTTGGAGGTCATAAGATGGTGTCAGATCTCCTGGAATTGGAATTTCAGATGATCATAAATCACCATGTAGGTTCTGGAAATCAAACTCAGGGCTTTTAGAAGAGTGACAGGTGCTCTGAAATGCTGAGCAAAACTTCCCTGTCCCACCCAGCATAGATTCTTATATTTTGGTTGTGAGCCTAGCCTTTAATGGCTGAGCTATTTCTCCAGCACAGCATAAAATCTTTATGATGTTTTAAGAAACCAAAGGTAATTTTGAAATGTACTCAAAGCCTCCATCGCACCAGAACGTGGAAGTAGTCTCATTTTTCCCTGCAAAAAATGCTGCACTGATTGATGGCTTTTCTGAAGAAAGTGTTACTCAAATCTTGTAGGCATCATCTTACACTGCTCACTACAGCAGGGCTTATTTAGCATATCTATTGAATTTCCCTCTAGATTACTTTTAATAAAAAGCTCAAGGTAAAGTTAAAAATTATTCTTTGTTTCTCTTAAAGTATGCCTCCAACATTATAAGAAAGGAAAGCCAATGAACATAGCACACCAATGATGTATAACTATCAAAGGGAACCAGGAGACGTGTTTTTTATTGAGACAATCAGTTGTAGGGAGATTATGTGCATCCAGTTTATCTGTTTACACACACCCTGGGATAGTTGCCATACATGTGTTCTGAATTTAACCTTACCATAATCTATTCCTTTGCTAGCCTTTCTAATATCATTTATAATCATTTTCTCTCTTCCTTCTTGTTTTTTTTTAACTTACCCCAAGATCAGAAGTATTAAATTTTCTTCAGGATACAGGTGATTTAATAACTCCTGGATGACCTTTTAAGTTCATGCTTGTTCCTCAAGATTAGGAATTGATACTTTAAAGTTTTTTCATCTTTTGTCTAGCCTCAAACTGCTACTTAATTTTTTATTACAGTATGAATGAACCTTAAGTTCATTACTGAGAGAGAGCTTTGTCAGAGAAAAACTAGTCACATGATAAGCAATGTCTCCAATTCTTGCACTATGCTGTCTGCCCTCTGACGGGAACAGCTCATTGTAACTTGCAATGATGCTCAGGTGTAAGGTCAAGATACAGTTTTTTCCAAAATACTGGCTTCCATCCTTCAAGGATGGAGTTTTCATATTTAAATCTCTGAAGATCTTGGTGTTAGAATTTGAATAAAACACAATTTTATTTCATAAAATTATAAAATATCATCTTCTGAATGAAATTCAGAATGGGACCATTAAAACATACTCTCCCAGTAGAGTAGAAGGACAAAGAATATACGAGAAAGAGTGAGAGAAGATAAAGGAATTTAAAAAAGGGAGGGAGGGAGAAGGGAGAGAGGGAGGAGAGAGATGGAGAAAAAAAGAACAAGAAAGCTGAAGAGGGCAGGTATATGATGGAATACACACACACAGACACACACACACACACAAACACACACACTGGTTTTTCGAGACAGGGTTTATCTGTGTAGCCCTGGCTGTCCTGGAACTCTGTAGACCAGGCAGGCCTCGAACTCATAGATCTGCCTGCCTCTGCCTCCCAAGTGCTGGAATTAAAGGTGTGCGCCACCACGCCCAGCTGGAATATATTTCAATAGGAATGGGTAAGTTAAACCAATATGAAATTATTTTATTTTACCAAAGTATTTTAAAATTCATATTTTATATTTTTGTCCTCTGCTTTTTAAAGGTTTTGAAATATCTAGTCTCCTTATATGTCATTATTAATGCTGAGCAATCAAACAAATCAATTTCAAATGTATTAGATACTTACAAAGTAGTTTTTGTTTCTGTATTTCTTGCTTTAAGTAGAGAATGCAAAGAAAAAGCATGTGGCCTTTCTTTTCTGTATTGTAATATTTATCCTCTTTCTCCCTCTTCTGTAGCTTTTCATTCATGTAATATTATTGATACAATAATGGGTTGTAAGCTGAGGTTAGAAAATACATCAAATTGCAGTCTTAACTAATAACCACAGTTATAAAAAATCTCTTGCTATAATATTTGTTATAGAGATAATGACACAATCTTGGATAACTTACATTGATCTATTTTGTTTTCAGGAGTAATTTTCATACAAAGCTATATTTAAACATCAATCAGTATGTCAGATTTGGGAAAAGGTATAAGATATCATGGAAAAGGGAAAAATGTTTTTTGAGGAGAAATAGATTTAGGAGAAGAGACAATGAAAACAAAAATTTAAGTTTTATCTATCAGTGAAGACTGATTCTAATCAATGGTTGATACTATCGCCATCATTTAAGCAGAGAAATCATCTATTTTCTCTGAGGCAAAATACCATAAATATTTCCCTTAAATTTCAAATATCTCATTAAAACCAACAACATGAAGGAAACTATTAGTCAGGCTGCAGGATCTCTAGCTATGAAATCTTAGTGTAATGAGAAAAATGCTTCTCCTAGTTAGATGCCTGACATAACCAATTTTTAAGAGCTCCTATTTTTATAGACAATTGTTAGTATATCAAAAAAAAAAAAGGAACTTAAGTTTCAGCTTACAGCTGTTAGGTTATTGTATACTAGACATACTAAAAGTCTCTAATGAGATCAATTTAAACAAGGTTTTACTGAGAACCAACTGCTGCAAGTGCATGATATTATGGTTACCATTTTTATTTAACTATGCTGTTTCTGTATAAACTGAATTTAAAATAATACATGTAACATTTTTCATGATACTTCAGTCCACACTGCTAAAAGCTGATAAAATATAACAATACTTAATAACTATTAGGTCTTAGCAGGTATGTTATGAAGCATTCTGGATACTCTTTTCATGCACAAACCACCATATATATGTTTTAGTAGTTTCAGCAATAGAATTTGCTGATATATAAGAATATGCCATTTTCCTCTTGAAATGCAGAATCCAATGGGAATATTTGTCACAATTTAGAGAAGTATATGGAATTCAGTTACAATACTCACAGACCCTCAAGTAAATAAATATGATGGAGAATAATAATCTTCCCAGTACAAAGTAGATGGAGAATTTTTATTTACAAGCAAATGAATGATTTTTCTGTATCCTTATTAACATAAGTTGAGTAGGGATGCAATTTCTTTGCTTACAGTTTTAGACATAATGGAAATGCTTAAGCTAAGGCTCTACAAGACTAAAACAATTAAATTAGGACTTACTACTGATATACTTGGTAAGAAATTTATTCCAGGTCTGACTTCATTCCTTGTGTAAAAGCCACTTCTGTAGGAAACCAATGTTTCTTGTTTTTAACATTTGATAAAATTTCACAATTTGGAGAGAAACTGCAGACTCAAGAGAAAAGCCAACTACTTTTATGGGGCTTTCTCAGCTGATGCTACATCTGTCCTTGTGTTTATGAGGGCTCTGCCTTGCTGCAGAACATCATTAGTATTTTAGCAAGCTCCCTGTGTGTTTCATCCCCACAGTGTTCAGCTATTGTTCCCACCTGGCACTAGAAATGCAACCCAGGAAAAAGCAACAGAAGAGACTAAAGCAGGAACAAGAAGCTGGGATTTCAGCCAGGCAAGAAAGGATGAACACAAGGTCTTTGGGCTGGGGGAGGGGTATACATTCTCATTTATAATCTCAGACTGTGGGCCCATCATTTTCATCATTCTCTTCCTCTAAAAAGGTTTCTAAAACACAGAAAGGGAATAAGAAGATACAGATAATGCCTCATTAGTTGGCAGATTTAGCTGCCCAACATTATTAAGATTCCTGTGATTTTTAAAACATGCATCGTTCTTAAAAGCCAGGTGAACCAAGGAAAGCAGAGGACCCCATGAGGTAGCCTGTACCATATTGCCTCTCTAATAAGAAATGACATCAGGGAACATCAAGAGAGAAGCAAAGGTAACATTTAGGATGAATTAATTACAAGACTACCGTGCTGAACTCTTGTAGAAATTAAAACTTATCAACATTTAGACTATAAAAACGGTTTTATTTATGAGTAAGTGTACATACTGCAATGATTTCATGTCATCAGAGGGTACTATGCAACAAGCCAAAAGAGAACAAGTAATTAATAGTCCCACCCAGTTATAAAACCATTAAACTGGCCTGACACAACACCCCCCCCCCCAGCAATAGTGGCACTTTTACCTTGATGTAAACAAGACCTATCTAATCGAACTTAAGTGCCATTCAATATGAAGGGATTCATGCCTGATACTATTAAACACTAGCAGGAGAGAACACAGACCCTGCAAAACACTGTTTTTCAACCTGTGGATTGTAAACGTTGGAAAACATCATTCTGATGGTCTTAGGAACCCCAAAAATACATTGATTTTTGTTACTACTTTATAACAGTGATCTTGCTACTGAGCGGTGCCTCAGTTCCTCAGTTCCATCAGAACTATGTGTTTTCCAGTGCTGGGGAAACCACAGGTTGAGAATCACTGCATAGAAGAACTGTCATTTTTCTGCACCAATATAACACATATACTACATACATATGTATATGTAACAATACTTTAGAAGAAAAGTATTGGTTTGGTTTGTGGGGAGGTAGAGATGGCATAGGAGGAATGAGAGTGAGGACAGGAAGCAGTAAAAAAGGATATAAATACAGTATTCATGTACAAATTCTCAGAAATATTTTAATGAGGTCTTATTTTATTCTGATAAGAATAGTTACAGAAGCTGTTTATAGTTTCTGCCAGTTACTACGTCTAAGTATCCTTCATGTTGGAATCCTTTAATTAGCCATAGACATCCAATCCTTGCATCTTTGCCTACAGAATAGTATGGGTTCTGCTTGCTATTAAAGTTCTATGTAGAATATAAGTACTTTGCCTTTTCTGATTAGTACTGGAAGACAAAATATGTCTTGTATTCTGAAAAACAGTTCCAATATCAGTTCAAGCCTATGCCATACTAATTCTGCATCTGTCAAATGCCTTTATAGCTGAGAGGTTAGATTATGTGCTCACCCACACAGGTTATTTCTATTACTTCTAGTTAAATATTTGTATGTATGCATACATATATGGTTATATATAGTATATAAGATAATATTTATTTTTATTTTAGCCCTTTTGAGACTCCTGATAATTATAAAGAAATGCAGGTTTGACAATTATTAGTGTTTCAGAACACCATTTCTTTTTTTCTATTTTCTTATTTTCTTTTGACTGAAAATAGGGTTTTTCATACAACGTATTCTGATTATGGTTTTCCAACACTAGACTCCTCCCAGATCTTCACATCTTCCCTCCCATCAACAGCCACATCCTTTCTTACTCATTGGAAGACAAACAGGCACATAAATTAATAATAAAATATGATAAACTAAAACAAACAACCCAGAATAGGGTAAAACAAACCAATAGTCAAAATAAACAGAAGGAAAAGATCCAAGGGAAAAAACAAAAGAAACACATATACCCACAAAAACACACACATTTGTTCACACACAGAAATACCATAAAAGCATAAACAGGACCACAAGAAGGACCTGTAAGGGTGAAAAAGATACCACTTAGTTCATTTAGTGGTTTGTATACCTAGGTATACCATTAGACTTCATTGAAGAAAGGTAATTTTTCATTTGCAAGCAGTTATGAATTAGAGTTAGCTTCTGGGTTAAGGGCCAGGTTTACATGCACTTTCCCTCTCAGGAACTGGGACCTCATCGGGGCCAGACCTGTGCAGCCCCTGGACATGTTGCTATAGTCTGTGAGTTCTTATGCGTGGCAGTCCTCCTATATTCAGAATGCCTTTTTATTTTGACGCCCCACTTCCACCGTGGTTTTATGGTTTTTTTAATCTCCTCTTCCACAAAGATACACGAGCCTTAAGTGGGAGGGGTTAGATGGAGACATCTCATTTACAACTGAGTGCTCTAAGGTCTCTCACTCTCTGCACTTTATTCAACTGTAGATCTCTGATTTTATTCCCCTCTACTGCAAGAAGAAGCTTCTCAGATGTGAGCTGAGCAAGACCTGATATCGGCTGGTGTATGTTCCATGATTGGTGGTCCAGTGTTTGAGAGATCTCGGGAGTCCAGGTTAATTGAGACTGCTGGTTCTCCTAAAGGGTCGCCCTCCTCCTCAGCTTTTTCCAGCTTTTCCCTAATTCAATCAAAGAGGACAGCAGCTTCTGTTCATTGATTGGGTGCAAATGTCTGCATCTGACTCTTTCTGCTGCTTGTTGGGTCTTTCAGAGGACAGTCATGATAGGTTACTTTTTGTGAGTGCTCCATAGTCTTAGTAATAGTGTCAGGCATTTGGGCCTCCCATTGATCTTGATCCCACTTTGGACCTATCCCTAGACCTTCTTTTCCTCAGTCTCTTCTCCATTTCCATCCCTGCAGTTCTTGAAATTCTTAAAATATTCCTTTTAAGTTGTATTTCACTTTGGGTTTTCTTTGATTGTTTGTTTACTACCATATCTTGAACAATTTCATTATTTTATTCTACTGTTTGTTTGTATTTGCATATAGTTTATTAGTGAATTCCTTCATATTCTCTTTACCATTCTTATACATATTCAGAATAGATATTTTGTAGTCCTTCTTTTGTACCCCAGTTATATTGCATTTCTCAGGACATAGTACGCTAATGTTCCTAGACTCAAGTGGATAATTACAGTCTTGTCTGCTATTGTCTCTGTTTTGTTGCTGGTCATCTAGACACTTCAGTTTGTGATGATTGTAATTCTAGGTGTTGATATCTGACCTTGTCTTTGTTGGGTGGGTAGTCAAATTATTGTTTCTGTTATTTCTTTTGACTATCTGGAGAGTGCTGTGGCTGTGAGTAGCTTGTAGAGAATACTTTTGAGACTCTGCCAGGTATGGCTACCCTAGGTCCCATGAAGAAAAAGTCTCTAGATATTAAGTAAAAACACAAAAGAGTGAGGATAGAATAGACGGGGATGGCTGAGAGACTCCACATGCGGGAGGAAAGATGGTTATTTTTCTATGTTGATCTGTATCATCTCTGGGAAAAGGAGAAAGGAGAAAGGAGAAAGAAAATCTGGTAGTCTGTTAAAAAGCGAGAAATAAAACAGGGAAATTGGAATTGGAGGAATGCAGGGAGCATGAAAATTGATTACCTGACTCCCTAGCCTGCATATATAATATATATATTTTTAAATAAGGCTCAAGTGTCTAAGATGCTAGCTATCCCATTTAGTTATGCAATTCACTTTCAAGAATATGCTAGGAGAAAAAGAATTAAATAGGGGATTTAAGGCCATGTCAGCTATTGATTAAATTCTATTTCCATAGTTCATTTGCTTGTGCTTATTTATTTTGTGGTCCAGAAAGTTACCACTTCTTAGTTTTAATTCTGCATCAAAGTTTTGGTTGTAGTGAGTAGAATGCTGGGATATATTCATTATATAATGTAGCAAACCTGAAATGCCCTGTGTCAGCCACCACTGTACACTGGGTATTGAGTTTATTTCTAGCAATCTCAGGAGAAAGTCTAATTACATCCACTTTTATATTTTTTTAATTGTGTGTGTATATGTTATTATATAAGCTGAATGGAAGGAAAGTTGCATTTCTTCGATTTTCTCTCCTTATAACTGTCATGTTATAAGAACCCTCACTGATCAGTGTTGACTAAGGGCAATGCTAATACTGCCATTGATCACCTCTGTTTAAATACAATGGTTTAAAATCATACATAAGCATAATGCTTTGTGGCTGTTTAGTTTGGATACCAAGTATTTTCATTAGTGTCTTCTGTTTGGACACTTGGTCCATCACTTTTTAAACTATTTTTGAACTGTATTAGAAACTATTGTAAAATTTTTTGGTGACAGAACTTACCTGGAAGAGAGTGGCCAACTGGGTATGGGCCTTTTAAGATTATAGCCAGATTTCACATCTGGCTCTAGTTCTCAGTTACTATAATTTATAAGATCCTGATGCTGAGACAAAATCTCCTACAGCCAGCCTAACTTCTCTGCCTATGGTCTATATCATCTTATATCCTGAGTCCACATAAAACCTTCCTCTGTTAAGGTGTTTGTGTCACTTCACACTACTGACAAATGAAATGGAATAATACCCTTTGAAAATATTCTCTATACATGCTTTGTTGGATCTGATTATGTAAGACATATGGACATGGATATTTAACAGGGAGGGGGCAAGTGAAGGTATACTGAGAAGCTGCAAATTTCATTGAGTTATCAAATCTTTCTATGCAATTTTTAAAATCTGTTAAAATGGGCTTGATAATGACAGCCACATGGTGTGCTTTGAGGAGTTCACACAACAATGCCTTTAAAGCATTGAATTGTAAATGACATCAGAATACTAATAGATGGGACTAAAGGCAAGTCTGTAGCAACAGAAATTAAAGTTTAAATTTTATCTAGCACTCCAGTTGTGTAATAATATAAAGATGATTAGGCAATCCCTAGAGACCCAAGGAGGAGAGAAAAGTAGAGGCAAATTACAGCTCATTAAATAAAGCTTGACTTTTTGAATATGTAGAATATAGCACAGAGTCAGTATGGGATTAAATCCTACCTGAAGGCTTTCTGGTTTTATAAGTAGGGTTTTATTATGACATAGCTATGTTCATTTGTTTATACACTGTCTATATTTGTTTCTTTTTTCCTTGTTGTGACCAGATATCTGAAGAAAGAGGAGAGAGAGAGAGAGAGAGAGAGAGAGAGAGAGAGAGAGAGAGAGAGAGAGAATGAATTGGACTGTGGTTCAGAAGAATGCACTACGGTCCATCATGACAAGGAAACACATGGCAAGGGATTTGAAGCAGTAGTCACTCTGCACACTCACTCAGGAGGCAAAAATAAAGAAAGGATGGTTGATGTTTAGTTGACTTACTAATTCTTTTCCTTTTCTTCAATCAAGGCCTTCAGCCCATTGGATAATAAGACCTATATTCAGGGATGATGTTCAGATCTCAGTTAAACTTCTTTTGAAAGGGTTCTTAAACATATGCCCAGAGTTTTGTTTCTAGTCTGGTTGACACCAAACCCAATGACGTTGACAAGGAACAGTTAGCCATTACATTGCTATAACTACTTTTGTACTAAGATACTATCCTTACAGTTCAAATGAAGACAAAACATGCATACTAGCTAGCCCTTTACAATAGTTTTTGACTTTTAAACTATCCAAAGGGTCATGAGGGAATTCTTGCAGGTAATCATTATGCTATCTTAGTCAAGGAAAATTAATAAGGTAATATACTTATTAACAGTAATAAGTAATAAATACCAGTAAAGGCAATTACTCAAAATTAGCTCAAGTTTATGAGGGTAGGACATGGATATAGAGACAGTTTAGTAAAGACCAGAAATTCAGGACAGGAAGCCAAGTTACAACCAGGTTTAGCACTGGCAGACTATATATATATATATATATATATATATATATATATATATATATATATATATGCAAAATCTTAGAGAGTAACTGGATCATTCCAGGCACAATTTCCCAACATAGGTGTTTAGATAAGTGCTTAAAAGCAAAGTGCTGCTAGCATCGCTTTTTCTAGAATATTATTTGTTGCATTTGCTGCAAGTCTTCCCTTTTCCTTCTCCACTGCTTGATTTTTTTCCATATCAACAAATTGTTGCTAAGATCTTCACTACAAAAAGCCTCCCCTATTCTTTCCAGTGTGTCTCCTAACAGGATTTATATCTGTTACTTTTCCATTTCCATTCCATGCTAACTACATAAAATTTGAGCGTTGTAATTTCAAGCAACTAGTCTGTTGAAATGTTGACATTCATTCTGATACTCCTTGTCACAATTCTTCTGAACTTGTAAGTGAATGATTCTACCAAATGATGAGAGTTGGAGTATAATGATGTTAGAATATTTTAGTTTCAATACAATATTGACATTTCTTTAGATAGTCAACATACTTCATTCAAAATACCAATTCTACTTTTTCCCAAAACAAATCTGTTAGACTTTCAGATTAATTTCAAGGATGTTGCAGTGCATTGGACTCAACTTTGTCCTTCTTGAGTAGTCAATCACATATCCACATGGTCAAATTACAGGTTTAAGCACCTTGAATTCTTCCTTATGTAAATAATTTTTTCTAGCACCCTAACCATAGCTAACAATGTATGATCTCATTGAAACCCTCTAACTACTCTCCAAGGTTTATATATTCCTTGTTCACCCTGAATAAGAGAGAGCTGTTTAACTTTCACCAATAACAAAGAACACTGAAAACTAACTCAGAGAAGACCATCTTCCACCAGCACTCACAGACAGAACAAGATCCTGTATGATGTTGAAAGGAGTCTGAACATCATGAAAGATGATGCATGGTGTTGAACAAGAGTCTGGGATTATGAATTCTTCAAACAAGTGTTCAGTCCATGCTTTTTAAACCATACTCTGATTCTCTTCATCGACCAATATCAAAAATGGATCAGGAAGATGTTTTGAGCAAGATTTCCATGTACCTGACACAGGGGTTAAAATTGAGTAACTGAACCTGTTTCTATTAAATTAAAATATTCTGCGGTGATTTATATTTGAATATTTTCAAATCTGAATTCTAAGCAGGCACTCAGGTTTCCTCTTGCTCTCTTCAAGGAGATTCAAAGCAGCAAAATGATGCTAAAAAGACATTCAGAAACAAAAGGAGTTGAAGTCAGGGATTTAGGTGGTGCTATTGTTTTTTCGTTGTTAGCTGAAGTTCCAGCAAATGAATCCCCATGCATGTGGCAATAATGTCTAAAAATGTCTATGGTTGATGTCACTTTTAGAGCTCTATGAATTTCCTTACATTTTACACTCCCCATAACAGTGTGACCTATGTACCTATGAAAGTAAATCACATGGGATCTGAGGGAAATAACATTTTCTTTGAGATACTTTGAGATTCTATATTTCAAGCCAATGACAAGCAATGCCTAGACAACTGGTTAGCAAAGTTAACTGAATTCACAGAAGTGAAAATATTTGAATGACCAATCATAAATATAGATTGAACTTGGTTTTATGTTTTGACACATATAGGATTTAAAGGAGAAATTTTGGAAATTTGAAGAATGTCATGAGTGAATGACATGAAATACATCCTCAAAAAACAATGTACTGTTAGATTTGAACAGTCTACAAGGAACTACAAAGCAGATGATAGATTACTCCATATGCTTACTAGTGCTACCCTAGTACCTGTAGTCAGGGCTACTTTTCTTCAATTCTTTCTAAAAATCAATAGTTCATAAAACAGAAATGAATTAGTTTAAAAAGGACGTGGAAAAAGCATCAAACATAAGCTATAAAATATGTTAGAATCCATTGTCTTTAAGTTAATCAGATAATCTCTTAAATGACTCTAAATGACTATACCTATCTACTCACAGTTCACCCTCCTACGAGGACCTTGGTAATGAACATTCTAATAGGATGTGCACATTAACCATTTATCACTGGGCAGGACATTTTATTATGCAGTTATTAATATATCTCCTATATTTACTGAACACTGATAAGTTGCCCAATGATGATTCCATATCTTACTCATATTAGTAATTTTGAAATATTATTTTACAATACTACCTTATTGTAAATAATATGATAGTCATATTATAATTAATGATAATATCATATTACAATAAATATTATATTATAATTTCCTCTTTAATTCCATCCAGTCTGTTTTGTCTAGTCTCCCCCTTCTCCAAAACTTATGTAATCACCTTAAATACTACTGAAATACAAGGTAAAAAGATACCCTTCTGGCATGAAGAAAGTTGATAGAGACAGAATTATTTTTTTAGGAGCTAGCAGTTATTAGAGGTGTCATCACATTGTGACTGAGTGAAGAAGGCTTTCAGTCTTCAGTCCTGATTTTGAATTGAAGTGTTAAAGTGCCAGAGGAAGACAAATGTGGGCATTTCATCATCTGTGATGACTATTTCCATTTGACAATTTGACTTTATCTGGAGGGTACTACAATTCAGAAATCAAGGGCACACCTAAGATCCAAATCTTGAGGCTGGAAGACACAAGGCTTTGATCTGGATCTTGGAGCATAGTGTCCATGAAAAGCTTAGGCCCAGGCAAGGTGGTACACTCCTTTAATCCCAGGAAACAGAGGCAAGCGCATCACTGTGCTCAAGCCAGCCCGGAACAGAGCAAGTTCCAAGTAAAGGGCAGCTTAGATCCAGGTGTGGTGGTACCCACCTTTAATCTGGGTCATACCTTCTGCTGGAGGCCTACATAAGAACAATGGAAGATGGGAAGCTTGCTTTCTTGTTTGTCGGTTGCACTTACTTGCCAGCACACATGTTGGAATCTTCTTCAGGATTCCAACTTTATAAAGAAGACCATTTGAACCACCTATCCTCATGGGACTGAGCAACTACTAGATTTTTGGACTTACCATTCACAATTGCCCATTGGGTTAGTGGGTTGCAGACTCTAAGTCATTCCAATTATTTCCTTTCATATATGAAAGAGATCACATGATAAATATATATTATGTATGAAAGTGTTATGGTGTTTTGATTGAGACATTTTCTTTCATGTACTTGTCTCACACCATCTAACTAAAGACTAATGATGACATTAGACTGTGTGACTGCTTTGGATTTTCTGGTCATTTCAAAATATAAAAGTCTTGTTCATTTTTCTTGGATTTTTAATCTGTATCTAAAAGATCTGATGTTCAAAAAGGGCTATGAACACCTTTGTTATTTTATTTTATTATTATTATTTTTATTTTTTGAGACAGGGTTTCTCTGTATAGCCCTGGCTATCCTTGAACTCACTTTGTAGACCAGGCTGGTCTCGAACTCAGAAATCTGCCTGCCTCTGCCTCCTGAGTGCTGGGATTAAAGGCGTGCGCCACCACTGCCCAGCTGTTATTTTATTTTTTAAGATAGCATAGTTACTTCAGTTTATTTACTATATTATATTCCACAAGACATATAATAGCACTTTAAATTTCTTTTTGGTATCCTTCTCTATCATAAGCTAATGAATGCCAGGTCAGAAGACATGGAAAAATGATTTTAAAGATATTTTTCTTAGAATTTTTGTTTATTAGCATATATGTATTATATATGTATTTTTACATAAGTTGTAATTTTGAGAATAAAATTCATTTCCCAGATGACCTATATTTATCTATGTAAAATCAAATATGATTATCCTTGTACCCAGGATATGTTATGCAGCTGGTCTTTTACCACGTTTTGAGTTCCTTTTTTTTCCATCCTTTTTCTCCCAGGTTTTTCTACCTAAAACTAAATAGGAGAGAAAGCAGTGCAGAGTGAAGAGAGATATAGAGATCTCTGCATTTAGCTCTTTCACTTTGTTTCTTCTTTAAACATTGACTACTATCAAACTGCAACCAACCACACGAAATAGCCAAGAGTCCTCATCCTGCTTCTCAGGGCTCCTTTACTTACATGCACTCTGAAAGGTTCCCAGAATTCGGAATGCCACAGGATCTCGGAACTATCTGCACGTGACAAAACCACGCTTTATAATATACTTCTGTGTTTTTTTAAGGAAACCAAAATTCCATAATTGTCACTACCTTCCCCCGCCTCTGTTTTAAGCCATTAATTATGCTGTGTGGAGCAGGAAATTAAAGCACAGAGATTTTCAAAAAAAAAAAAAAAATGAGCAATGTTTGGGTCAGAGTCCAAGACCTTCAGGAGACTTTTCCCTCTCAATTCTAGTGTCTGTCTGTTTGATGGTATCCTCAGCTCTTCGTTTCCTGTGCATATATAAACAAGTCTGCATCCTCACAGCAAAACTATCACTGGACACCATTTTGATGTTAACACATCCTTATAGTTTCTAGGCTGATTTAATCCCACATGTTTTTGTTTGTTTGTTTTCTTTCCTATAAGAATGAATCCCAAGAGAAAGGACTGAAGGAGCTGAGTGGATTTGCAACCCTATAGGAAGAACAATATCAACTAACCAGAGCTTGCAGGGACTAAACAACCAACCAAATAGTATACATGGAGGGACCTATAGCTCTAGCCCCGTATGTAGCACACAATGGTCTTGTTGGGGCATCAATGGGAGGAGAGGCCCTTGGTCCTGTGAAGGCTCAATACCCCAGTGTAAGGGAATGCCAGGGTTGGGAGGCGAGAGTGGGTTGGCAGGTGGGTGATCAGAAGACAGGGAGGATGGGATAGGGGGGTTCTGGAGGGGAAACCCAGAAAGTGGATAACATTTGAAATATAAATAAATAAAATATCCAATAATAGTAATTTAAAAAAAAAAAGAATGACTCCAGAGATTTTAGGTGATCTTGTTCATTTCTTATTAACATTCAGAAAATTTAAAGTTAGCAGAGCATTATTGATTTTGTTTCTGAAGTTTTTTTTTTAATTGTTTCTTTTTGTTGCATATTACTCCTTGACTAAAATAAATCAATATTTAGATTTATATTCTAGGCATTGCCTCTCTCCCCCCCCCCAACTCAGTCTCCTTTCCTACTGTTCCTCATTCCATTCCTCCTATCCCTTGTGTCTGAGAGAGAAGGTGCTCCCCCCCCCCAACACACACCCTTCCTAGACTTCCCCCTTCCCTGGAGCCTCAAGTCTCTCTAGGATTAAACAAATCTTCTCCCACCGAGGCCTGAACAGGCTGATCTTTGCTATATTTGTGCCAGGGGACTCAGATGGGCCGTGTATGCTCCTAGTTGGTGGGTCAGTATCTGGGAGTTCCCTGTGGTCTCGGTATGGATCAATTGTTGTTGTTGTCGTTGCTGTTGTTGTTGCTGCTGCTGCAGTGTCTGTGCCAGGCACCTCGAATATCTCTTTTTAAATATACATTCCTGAAGCCAATGTTGTCCATTGTTGAATGCATACACATCCCACCCCAGGGCTCCTAAGGTCCTGTTTGAGATTTAAGAAAACAGTGCCTCAGCTGGGCTGTGGTGGCGCACATGCACACTGCCTTTAATCCCAGCACTTGGGAGGCAGAGGCAGGTGGATTTCTGAGTTCGAGGCCAGTCTGGTCTACAAAGTGAGTTTCAGGACGGCCAGAGCTACACAGAGAAACCCTGTCTCAAAACACCCCCTGCCCCCCCCCCAAATAAAAGAGAAAAAAAGAAAACATTGCTTCTAAAAATAGTTTGTTCACATTTTGAGTTCAAAGTATTGTGTTTCTCACTGTTAACACAGCAGACATTTTGAGACCCAAGGTTTTCGCTTAGTTATAGTCTCTTTCCAAATGATCATTGTGATGGTATGTATATGCTTAGTCCAGGGAGTGGCACTATTACAAGGTGTGAAGGTGTAACCCTGTTGGAATAGGTAGAGCCTTGTTGGAATAGGTGTATCACTGTGGGCTTGGACTTTAAGACACTTTTCCTAGCTTCCTAGCAGCCAGTCTACCACTAGCAGCCTTCAGATGAAGATGTAGAACTCAGCTCTGCCTGCACCATGCCTGCCTGAATGCTGCCATGCTCTTGCCTAGAAGATAGTAGACTGAACCTCAGAATCTATAAGCCAGCCACAGTTTAAAGTCCTTATAATAGTTGTCTTGGTTATGGTGTCTGTTCACAGCAGTAAAATTCTAACTAAGACTATAATATTTCCCGCAATAGAAGCACTGGGCATTTTGATATAAGCGACCTCTAGCTATGCCTTGATCTTTTATGTTAGCATGGTAAACATTAAACCCAATATTGGTCATATCCCTTATCCATTTGCCCATAGGTGCTACTTATGTCATTAATGGTCTAACAACATTTTGCATTCATTATTCTCGTTTTCATATTCCAAGATTTCTATTACTATCTGCCTTATCCCTTATCAGGGATATGTTGCACAATACTGGGAAAGCTGATGGTGATTTTATAACCCAAGGTTGCCCTTCATCTAACTCTGGCAGTGCAGTTGGTTTGAGACTAACCCTTTCTTTCAAAATAGGCTATTTTATCAAATTTTCCTTCTGCCCTTTCAGGCTTTCTCTGAACTGACTGTCCCCTGTTCAGTTTCTTTCCCTCTTTCCTCCTGTGGGAAAGTTCTTCTCTCTTGCTCAGTCATTGAGACTGAGCTCATTTGTTCTTCTTTTTCCTGTGCTTCTTGCCTCTCCATTGCTTCTAATTCTACTCTCATTTGTTTTCTAGTTGCAAAGCCAACTGTGCTAAGCCTTTCAGAAAAGAGAGAACAGAGTAAACTGTTTTGTTTTCCTATTTTCCTTTTGTTGGTTTGTTTGTTGGTTAGTTTCTCAGGTCCCTTCATTTCCACCTGTAATATTTTCCAACTGCTCAGCCATTCTCCCAGCTCTATTTGAAACTGAGTATAGGAAAAACAAAACAAAAACAAAACAAAACAAAACAAAAAATGAAACAAGCAAATAGAAAAATCACCTCTGGGAGCAAAGCAGGGGAAACCCAGGGGAGAAGCCACAATTAACATTTTGCTGGCCTCTTGAAAAAAGTATCCATTCCTCCTTCCCCTGTCATTTCCCCTACAGCATTTGAAATCAAACTTCTGTTTTTTATCCTTAACTCTCATGCCACACACTGAGGCACCACTTGTAGCTGCTCTTTTTCTGTTTTGTGGGTTCTTCTATTTTCAATCCTTTATTTCCCTCCCACCCACCCCCAGTTTCTTCCCCTAACACTAGAAAAGACAAAAAGAAGGATAGCAGGGGAGGGAGGAGAAAAAGGGGGGGGTGACTGAGATCACTGGATTGTTTTCTTTCCTTTTGTTTCCACATGATTTCTAACACACTGCAACCAAACTCCCTCCTTAAGGGATAATCTCCAACTTCAACTCTCAGGACTCAAGCATTTATAGACACTCTGAATAGATTCCAAATTCCAAATGTCACACAATCGCAGAAACCTTCTGCAGCAGACAAAACCATGCCTTTGTTAGAGCATGAGGCAAGTCATAGTCACCTGTTGCAGACAGTTCAAAGCAGCCACATATCCCCACATGTGATATTAAAAAAAAAACTTTTAAACACTTTTAAAAGAAATACCTCACTACAATCTACTAATAGTTAAATCACATGGCATTCTAGTTGAAGCTTATATATCAGGAGAAGCTTTGAAGCTACAAATAGGTGATGAGACCACAACTCAGATGAGTTGTAGTTTTGCTGAGCACAAGGAAGTCCTGAATTGGAACCTAAAAGCAGGGTAAGAAGACCTATATAATTTATGATGAAACACTTGAAAAGAAAAAAAAGTTACTCAAATTGACTCTAGGGCAGTGTTTGATTGGCGACTACTAGCACTTTCATGATTCTCTCTTGAGTATACATGTCCATCATTTCCTGCTCAGAAGTATAAACAGGTCATTTTGTACCTGTCAGTTGAGACTCAAATAAAGCTTTGTTTATTGTTACACAAAGGCTGGTGACTATTCATTAAGCAAAGTTTTAGATGATACCTAAAATTTATTCATTCCAAAACAATCCATCTCAACAATTGATCAAAAGTTGAAATGTAGAGGACCCAGATGCCTGACTCTATAGAAGATACTATAATAATGCAACATTCAGGTGCTCACTGGAAGACCACATTGTCTTAAACTACAAATCTTAGCACTCAAGTGCTAAGGTCTTAATGGAAGTCAGCCTCTTAATTTATGAACTCACAACCGGAAGGGGGAAATGAAAGAAAGAAAAGAAAAGAAAAAGTTATTTTCTACATATTTAAATTGGGAATTATAAGGCTATATGCTCCAGATGATGTTTTTAAAGAATAAAAGGAGAAGAGGCATATGAAGTATTCAGATTGATTGTTGTCATGAATATTATGGGAGGAAAATAAGGAATTCAAAAGACGGGTAGCTATAAGCATTGCATGGTAACAGAGAGCTTCCAGTTTTGCAATATTTGCATGGAAAAGTTTAGGCTCTTTTTGAGGGAAGAGTAGAAAGTCATCTCATGAAGAATAGGTAAATGGTGTCATTCTTTCTTTAAGAGTCAATGAGTTCTGGGAACAACACAAATTTGTCAAAGAATCATGAGCCTTCATCTTCTTCGGTTTTTACAAAATGAGAAATTGGCATGAATCTCAAGCAGAACATCAGAAAGAAGAGAGGTAATGTCCCTTGCCAAGCACAGAACCAGTTTGAAACTTTTGTTAAAACATTCTAACCATCCCATTGCTCTGAATAATCAGGGCTTATCTTTTATCCATGAAAATAAAATTTTTTGGAGTTTGAGAAATGTCATGTTTTATGGAAAGGAAGTTTCATAAATGCAGCAAGACTGAGTATTAAAGCTATATATAGTGTTTTGAATTGGTCCAAATAACATTTCCAGCAGCCTTCATTTGTAAAATTTAATCTTCAGAAATAAGAATATTGGGATATCAGGATTTACTGAGAGATACTTATTTCAGTATTTATAAGGCTGTAAAAATAAATTGAGATTATGGCTAGAAAGTAGATAAATTAAAGAAAATAATGCATATTATAAAATAGTATTTATTTTTAAACACATTTCCAAATGAATACACATTAGGTAGGAAGTAGAAAGAAGAGAGAAAAGAAGGGGGAAAGAAGCCATACTCTGCATTTGTGTGCTTGAGCAATTATGAAACCTGATTCTCCAAATAAGGAAGACCATGACCATTTTCTGTACAGTTTATCAGAAACGGGCTGTGGATTATCAAGAAATCACAATGTAATTTCAAACTGTAACACGCACTTGATTTCTCCTCCGTGATGTCCTCACTACCAAATGAGAAGTATCCTAGCTTTCCACAAACCTGTGAAGCATTCTAAGTTCTTCAGTATCAGCTTATTTTTAAGTTTCACGGTGTAGCTATTCGTAAATTAGTGGTCCTTATACTAGAAATATATTGAAGGCTCCATTTGAGAATATAGAAGATATAGAAAGAAGACACTATAGAACCATACACTATGCCCCGAATTCTCCCCAGAAGGAGGCCAGGAACAAAGCAGAAGCAAGATGTTGTCAGAGCCATGGTGCTACTTCTGAGTAAGGAAGGGTGGAAGATGTTTGAGCGTCAGATATTCAGAAAAATAAGTCAATACAACTAACTTTGAGTACATTTAAATTGGCGTCTTGATATTACTGATGAATAACTTCTTCACCTAATAACAGATAAAGAAGAAACAATTGGAAAAGATTTGCTTACATATGAATTCGAAAGCCTAAAGTTGAAATAGTGCCAATTAAATAGTATTAGTGTTTCTCTATTAAAATAATATATGGTTGTTTCTGAAGGTAGCAGAAAATTATTACTTAGGCCACCCATATGGTGCCCTAAAACACTTCTTGGTTCTGGTCTCAGAGGATCTGTTGCCTTCATCTGGCCTTGATAAACCCTGCATACACATGGTACAGAGACAAAAATTTAGAGAAACACCAATGCACATAAAATAAAATGGCATTATTTAAAAAGAATAAAAAGTAGAGTGTTTAAAAATGTGTCTCTTTCTGGGAAGAGTAGGAGGTGAGTAGTAACAAAACACATTGTACAACATTCTCAAAAGACTTATAAAAATGTTCGTAAAGAGAATTTGAAGATGGAGAATAGAAAGATGATGAGGTATGAACCTTGGAGAAATTGGGGGAAAGTGGGCTAGTGAAGATCGTCACTATAAAATTGTATGGTATGTTCAAATAAGTATTAATTTACTATTAATTAATAATTAATAGCAGTATATTTATTATTGCTTTATTAAATCATTTAAAAAATTCTTAAAAATCTTTCTATGTACTTTTTAACTTAAAATTTTAGTGTTCTCACTTTTTTTAAATAAAGATTTACTTTAATTTATTTTATGTGTATGAGTACACTATAGCTGTCTTCAGACACACCAGAAAAGGACATCAGATCCAATTACAGATGGTTGTGAGCCACTATGTGGTTGCCTGGAATTGAACTCAGGACCTCTGGAAGAGCAATCAGTGCTCTTAACCACTGAGTCATCTGACCAGCCCAGTGTTCTCACTTATAAACATCCTTGGTAACATATATCTTTTAGTATTCACATTATCGATTGTGAAAATTGAGCTTCAAGAGAATTTAGAAAATATTTCCAAGTCACAAGATGGGGGGGGGGGGGTTGACCCAACACACTACTGTATCTGTTTCTGCTGTACATCTGAGAGAGAAATGCTTGAATTCTACTTCTTTTCTAACACTTATGACTTAAAATCCTCTATAAATTAACTTCTCTTGCTGTACTTTGATATTTTAGAGATTCTCTTTAACACTTAGTGCAGAGGTAACGATGTTATCACTAATCTGAAATCTTCTGATAAAACAGTGGTAACCAACATTTTAGTAACATCAACACTTTCTTCTCAGCCGTGTTCCAGGATTCCTCCTTGCTGTCTTCCTGTGCTGGCATGTTCCTTTTGTTTTGGGTCATCTGACTTCTATGACCTGTTTGCATCTGTCTTTTAAAAGTTGTTTTCCTCTCATGATCTCATTCGTCATCCTGTTACTGTAAAATCTATACTACTTCCTGTGGAGCTGTACCCTTTGCATGCCCTGTCTTCCCACTTGTGAGGACTGTATTACAGTAGACTGCACTGTGACCTAGAAAGTCATGCCCGTGCTCTAGTCTCGACCACCTCTGAACTGAACTTGTTGGGAAATGAGGTTCCTGCAAATGTAATTAAACTAAGCATCTAAAAATGATATCATCTTGGATTTAGAGTGGGTTCCAAACCCAATGACTCAAATCCTTTCAAGAAAAAATAAATAAATGAAAAAAACAGGGAGGGGGAAGAAGACTCAGGATAAAGCAATACGATAACAGAATGATATACTTATCAACCAAAGATGTCACTTACCAGAAAGTAGGGGACATGGAAAACCTTCAGAAAAAGTCAACCCTTTGAAACCTGGTTTTAAATTAGCAGTTTTGGTAGTAATTTGTAACTACCAAAACATACATAGGAAGAAATATAAGATTACCGTGATTAGATTTCCATTTTTTTTCTTTCTTTTTTTTTTTTTTTTTACTATGTCACCTGTAAGAGGAAACTATGAAGAGTCCCTATCCTCAAAACTTGCTTCTTTCAGTGCTCTATATCTGTCCTTTCTGAGACTCTTTCTAGCTTATGTAAGTCTAAATAATCCAAAAACTGCAAGGGCACCTTACAGTAGTTACTGTTACTGATGACTTGCCAACATCAATTAATAATGTATTACCAGACCACTTATGTTTAACACTCCTTTTTTTAACTTTGTTTTATTAGATATTTTCTTCATTTACATATCAAATGCTGTCCCAAAAGTCGCCTATATCCTCCCTCATCCTGCTCCCCTACCCACTCACTCCCACTTCTTGGCCCTGGTGTTCCCCTGTACTGGGGCATATAGAGTTTGCTAGACCATGGGGCCTCTCTTCCCAATGATGGCTGACTAAGCCATCTTCTGCTACATATGCAGCTA
>NC_034592.1:80936713-80943697 GCF_900095145.1 Mus pahari
TTTTTCGAGACAGGGTTTCTCTGTGCAGTCCTGGCTGGCTCTCCAGAGTTTTAATTCAGGCATTAAATCCATAACCTTGTGCATGCAAGACAAATGCTTACCACTGAGTAAAATCTAACTTCTAAATGATATGCTCTTATAGATTTTTTTTTCATACTCAGACTAAGTCAGGCTCACCTATTTTATGATTTCCTCATAGGAGTTTTCTTAAAATCATAGAAGCTTTCAGAGACATCTGCATTTCCTTGTAGGGTGATTAGATAGTATCTGTCTTTTTCTCCAGACAGTGAGGCTCTCTGTCATTATTATATGCTCATTTTGTGGTCAATTCTGAAGCCTCTCAAAACAAAATAAATGATTGCTAAGTAAATGCTTTTGAATCAATGGGCAGGACACATTTTCTGTATGTTAACAACCATGAACACATTGATCTATACCTTGACAATCATAAAGTTTTGATCTAAAGGGATTCTTGAAAGTTGCTACTTTTATTTCAAAAATGGCAATTGGAAACTTGATGCAGACATGCTACTGTGGTGCTGGGTCAGTTGTTTGTCTGTTATCCAGCTTCCACCTGCTTCCTGCAATGGGTGTGAAGAAAGAAACTATGATTCTTTATGGGATGCTACTAATTTACAGAAAGATGCAAAACTCAGAACTTCCTGTATAATTTTTAACTGAGAAATATCTTACTACTTGTGAACAGATTTGTAATAGGAGCCATTATTCAAAAACTAATTTTGTTGACCAGTTCTTTGTTACATGCTTCAGCTACTATCACAGATATTTGTGTTTTGAATAAGAGGAATCTTTCACTCTTAATAACTTACAGCTGGTCCATGATTCAAACCTCAGAAAAGAGGTTGCCAAGCTATGTTGAGAAAGAGCCTCAATTTAATTCCTAAGGGCTTTGAGATTCAGTGTTGTTGGAGGGTTACTAGTTTATTGAGCTAAGAATCATATTTTTGCTGGAAGTCTAGTCCCATAGAGGAAGTAAACCTAGAATTCACTTAACTATTAGTTGTAGCTGAAATTAGGTATCTCCGGAAAATAGAATACCAAATATATCTTAGGAATGTATACAGAAGAAAAATTATAATTGACAGACTTATAAATGAGAAAGTGATTTCTTCCTCTGGTTTTGTTAAAATGCCATGGCAAATTGAGTCTAAGACAACATACAGAGGTCTAGCTCTGACATTCGTCACCTATCCGGTCCAAGTACTTGAATGCTCCATCCATTTCATTTTGCTACTAGTCTTCCATGGTCACAGCAATTTGAAATTTCTCTTTTCTCTTCAGAGTGTTGGGGATTTCTGACATCATGATAAATTTGAAAGTGTAAATTAGAGAAAAATATTTGTTCTTACTCCTATCATGAGATTTAGATCTAGTTAACCATTTAACTCCCTCCAATATAATGCTTATGCATACACTAGGGCAACTTTCAGTATTATTTTTTGAGGCTCAAAGATAATTTTATTATAAATAGAAGCATCTTGAGAACACTCCATGTAAATCTCAGCAGCTGCTGTAGGAAGAGGAATGGAGAATGGAGGGAAAAAAGAAGAATCATGTGATTGAGTTCCCATGGAGCTCCTCCAACATGGCAGCCAGCCATAAGTGGAAAATGAGGCTCCAGAGGAAAAGAAATAAAGAAGCCCATGGTATCAAAAAGTTCTGGACAGTATCCAAAAGAAAAAGACAAAAAATGAAAAACAAGTGTGGGCAGACATGGTACATCTGATGGCAAACTCATGACACCTTGTAAGGACAGACAAATATCTTTCTCTAGGATTTCTGACTCTCCCCTGATAGAGCCATAATACAGAAACAGAAAAGAGACTGTATAAGTCTAAGGAAGATGCTGCCCAGTAGAACGATGAGAAGCAGCATGACCAGAAGTGTTATTTTCCTTTGGTGAATGACTGCAAATTAGTAGCCATTACCAAAGTCTCACCTTTAAAATCCATGCCTCCAAAGATACATACTTACTATGGTCAAAAGTATCCTTCATACCATATTCCTACTGCCCATGTGCTGTTTCTTCATATATAATTATTTTTAAGAAATTAAAAGACTACTAAACAATGACATACAACTGAGGGTACGTCTTTACCGTATGAGGGTATGTTGGGTAACCTTGGGTTTTCTGTTTGTTTCTTCTTTTGTTTTTGCTTGCTTATTTTTGCTTTTAATTACACTCTTCCTTCTGTGGCCTTGCAGGCACATTGTATTACATTGCTTCTTCACTTTATGGTCTCTTTCTAAGATGAGGATTGCAGTGGTTTGAATATGCTTGGCCAAGGGAGTGGCACTATTAGTAGGAGTGGCCTTATTAAATAGGTGTGGTCTTGTTGGAGGAAGAGTATCACTGTGGGGATGGGCTTTAAGACCATCCTCCTAGCTGTCTGCAATCCAGTCTTCTCCTGTTTGCCTTCAGAACAAGGTGCAGAACTCTCAGCTTCTCTGTTACCATGGCTGCTTAGATGCCTGCCTTGGTGATAATGAGCTGAACCTCTAAACCTGTAAGCCAGCTCCAATTAATTGTCCTTTTTAAGAGTTGCCTTGGTCATGGTGTCTCTACACAGCAATGTAATCCCAGTGATAAACACATGCTGTGAAACATGTCTGTTCTAGTCCAACTTAACTAATATTTGAAAAGTATCTCAAAGATGATAAAGACGAAAAAAAGGCCAAGATTCCTTGATGTTCTGATATGGAAAATTCTTGGGCACATCTTATAAGATACAGTTTAGTGGAATAGAAAATCAATTCTCTCCTGAATGCCACAGCTTACTCCAGAGTAAGGAACAGTCTTAAAATAGCTTAAGATAAGTTTCTTTAAGACTCATTAAACTCTAAGAGTGGCAACAGCTAAATGTAACACTGATTGTAACTGTAAGTTGGAGCATAAGTCAGGTCTCACGACCATTTCTCTAGAGATCGGGAAGAAAATAGGGAAGCATTGTACAGCACTGCTTATTTTACATTTTTTTTCCTTTATGAACTCTCTGTTCCATTGACTGATAATAAGAGTTTCTTCTCACCATTATCCAACTAAGTTCTCACTTGATATGTCGGAAATGTGTATTTCAAGAAATGACAGGTTGAGTATAAAATAAAAAATTTCAGTGCAAAATAACAGAACAGTGCCTAAGGTGTAGTGTCTTTGTTTGTTTGTTTGTTTTGTTTTCAAAAATATCGCTGAGTTCCTGACATTTGTTAGATTACCTCAGCTAGCAACTTAAGGAGGACTAGATAGAAAAGGACCTTTGTCCTTCCCCCGATAACACCGTGCTCGGCTGGATGCTCATGCCTTCCATATATATGTGAAAAATTTATTTATGGAGCACAGTGTGATTTGACTGAGTACGGATTTTGTGGGTGACTTTATTTAACATACGAAGATATCCCTTTCTGTTGTGTATTCACTGGAATCCTGTGCACTTTGGTATTGTTATTGTTGACAAATTTACCTGAATACAAAGCAGAGAAGATTCTCTTAGAAATTTGCTAACTCTGTTCTCTTTTGTTGCCTCAACTTAAATTTTATTTGTTTTTAAGCCACTTAGCAATTTAAACAATGACTATGGAGCAGACCTAACGCTATACAGCTATATCTCCTCTGAAGCTTTGATTTCACACATACGACCTCCAATAAAAATCCCAACTAACTCACTCTGGCCTCCACACACTGGCAATTTTAATGCAATTTATTGATCTCACTACTACTTTTATTTACCACATGTGGTACCATATTCTCAACTCTCTCAGAAATGGACTTATCTTCTACATTTTGTCCTGAAATAGCTCTCTCTTATACACAAAGCTAACTCTTAAATTCCAATTCTTGTCCCTCTCATTCACCCTTGTCCATTGAAATCCAACTTTGCAGCTATCCACTTTTTATTATGAATATTAACCTGATGGAAACACATAACCTTGCCCTCAAGTCTTTGAATTTATGGCCACAGTCTTCAAAGGAGAACATGGCATTTGCTGTGAATCCAACTTGCTGTTATAGAAGTTGCAACGAAGCCCGGCAGTGGTGTCATGTGAGATTTTTCTACAGTTTGAAAAGAAACAAAATCTTATACCTGCATATTGATATACCACACTAAGAAAATAAAATTATATATCTTATTTGAAAGCTTAACTGATGAAAATTTGTGAATTGCTTTATTAACATTGACCATTATGTGTTTACATTCAATAGGGAATTTAATCAATTGTTTATCTTCACTCATAATTGACTAAAAATATTTTGTAGATTTTAATATTGTTATTTTCCTGCATATTAAAAAACAATATGCTACTAGGAAAATTTATTAACATGAGAATAAATGTGATAAAAAATCATAAAATTCATTTCATAATAAGTTCTTCAATTAAAAAATGTACTTTCATTTAAATTCCCATTACTGTTTTCTAAAACCCAAAATAAGCAAGCAAGCAAGCAAGCAAGCAAGCAAACAAACAAAATCAGTAAGCTTAAGCAAACTATAATGTTCACTACAAGATCAATCAAAGCCCTGCATGTATTACAAAGCATGTGGCATCCTCCCCATTATAATTAATGAACTGGATCTATGGGCAAGTTTATGAGTGAATAGAAGTCAATGTCTAAAATTAATGTTTTCTCTTTGTCATCACCATCACTTTATTTCTACTGGCTACATCTATCTATAATGTAAATATGCAATAATGTGTTCTATCAAAAAAAAGCTAATGTTCCATGCAGCATTTTTAAGCAGTTGGCCTACTTCTGGAGTCTCCCTTATGACAAAATATCGGAAAGGCATGTCCAACATGAATTTCTTCTACGTTTCCTTTCTTCTTAAACCCAGATCTTGAGTTAAATTATACTTGTCACTGACAATACCATCTTGATATACCCAACTCTCCAGTGTTTGTCCCAGTTGACTTCCCACTAGTGTTTGGCACAATGAAAACATTTCATTATTTATGAATCATACAAATATCCACATACCTCTCTTCAGAATATTCTTGTCCTTCCTCAGAGTTGATCTCCTTAAAATAAATAATTCTTGGGTCATCTACTACATAAACTAAAATCTTTCAGCCATCCAACACTGTTGCATGAGGCAGGGTTTTTACTTTACATTTCTGAGCCTCAGGAGGGATAATAAATGAGTTGTTGTTCTTCCCAAATTTCTAAGGTGAAATTCTTTGACTATAGTGGCATAAATGCACTAAGACAGTTCGTTCAAGTAGCTTTGGGAAAGTTCTTACAACATCTGCACTTTAATTTTTATTTATTATTTATCTTTTCAAAATCAGGACAAAAATACATATGTAATAGTGTTATTGTGACGACAACATGACTTGTTTCACCTGTCTATAAGAGCTTCATCACGTTGGTTTAGAACAGTTGTTTTCTGAGAGTCTCTCAGGAACACATTCATGGCAGCCAGAAACTTACTAAAAATGCAGACTCTACTGTGCCTTCTGACTCTTCTTAGTCAGAAACCCTGGGCATAGGGCCTAGGTCTCGGGCTTGTAAGAGATTCTGAGATTAGCTCATTTGGAAGTGTAAATTCCAGTACTGATTGCTCTCTGATCACTTTCTGCTCTCTACAACTATTGGCTAAACAACAAGAAGAAGTGTTAGTGAAGATAACAGGAAGTTTTACAACCTCATCTTAACAACTACCTAAACTGTACATGTTTACTTAATAAGCAATCCCCATGTTAATTCTGTTTAATGTTAACAAACATTAATGAAAATTAAATGATGAAACCCAAATGAACCTTGTGATGAAACTTATCATTTACTCTGGCTTGTAAAGTATCCACTAATTCTCTAAACATCTATACCTTGAAGGGGGAAAGGAAGATTGATTTTTACATGTAAATGGCTTATCAATAGTGACACAAAATGCTATTTTCAGTTACTTTGAAAACAGATCAATTTCAGAACCTGAGTCAAATCTAATCCTTGTCTGATGTTGAGGCTGAGAGGAGATATCTTAACCATGGCAAAAAAGAAATTCTCCTAGTGATTTAGAAATGTCAGCTGTGGAGTCAAATCCTGGGTATGGCAGCTCCCAGGAGTGCTGCATACAGGGACTGCTCCTCTGAGCTAGCTATCTGATCCTTAAAAAGGGATGAATGGAATAAGGACAAGAGTCAGGTCATTTTCTATCAAACCCAGCTGCCAAGCCATATTTTGTAACATTGTACCAATAATAAGACTGAAAGCAATTGCACTAGACAATTACTCAGGACAGGCAAATCCAAGGGATTTTTTGAGATAAAAGGGATTTATATTTCAATAATCAGCACTTCATAAGACATACTTTAGAATCCACCTTCTCTCCTTTCTGAAGACTTTATTACACACACAAACATATATGCACACATGCACACACACACACACACACACACACTCACACAGTGAGTAATCTGGGAGTTAAAGAGTCAATTCCAAGCTCAAATTACCTATGTATATACAATGATTTGTTTGTGGGAATATGTTTATTATTTTAAAAGAGCCTAAGAAAATTAGTATGGTGCTCTATACACCTGAATCGTTTACATAGGTTTAATACATTACAAAGGCACACATAATAGTCAATGATTTGTAGAAGGATCACAGGTCATGTTTTATTAAAAAACGTCCAAACCAGAAGTTCTTGATTGTCAATGTTAGTGGTTGTACCAAATCCTCTTGTTGGCATTGAAAATAGTGTGTTCTAAAGACAGTGTCCCTGGGCATGTATTTCTGTGGTATTTTGTGTCCCCATAAAATGTACATGCAATGGAGAAAGTCATCTGTTGAAAAGAGAGAGTTGTGACCATAAGAAGTCCACCAGAGAACTCCTAAACCTGACAAACAGCTTCAGTGCAGTAGCTGGATATAAAATTAACTCAAACAAATCAGTNGCCTTCCTCTACATGAAGGACAGACTGGATGAGAAAGAAATTAGGGAAACAACACCCTTCACAATAGTCACAAAT
>NC_034592.1:80945692-80947462 GCF_900095145.1 Mus pahari
AAAAAAAAAAAAGAAAGAAAAGAGAGAGTTTAGTATAAAAGTCTCAGTGAGGCATTTGAGATGTGATCTCAGGTTAATTACTGAATTTCTGGGGTTTGTTTCCTTCTCATAATATGTAAATTAGCTATCATGAGCATTTAAAATAACATCTAATCTCTGTGATCACTATACAATTTTATGCCAACTATAACTATTTTATGATGACAATGACGGTTATTATGATGATAGTGATGGTGATCAAGCTCAAATGAACTGTATTAAAAATATCTTTGCTTCCAAGGTAAGTCAATTTTCAGTACTATTCTCCACTAGAATTCAATACTTTATTTTAAAGGTTGCATACTTCATATTCCCTTAAGCCACTTTCTATGAAATGGTATAAATACTAAACATGAAAAAAAATCAGGCCATGTTTACAACCCCAAAGACAAAAACACTCAAATAAGGCAAGATGTATCTAGTGATGATGGATTGATATTGCACAGATAAGCCCATAGCTTATTCACATATGAATTCTCCTTTTGGAGCTGGAACCTGGCCTCTCATCTTAGATGCTAACACTATGACAGTAATTGATACCCAACTTAAGATTATACATATTAGAAACATCTCATCGCCAAAGAATTACAAAAAATCTTAGATAGAATTACAGATAATTCCTGCTATGAATCACATGGACATCATAACTGCCTTGAGAGATGAACCATATCTGACATTAGATGATTTAGCTTCACCTAGATGATTAACCTTGTATAAGTAAACCTTCACTTCAGTAACTTAATTTGAGTATCTATAGGAGTAACTATAAAATAATTATCACTGTTATATTTCAGGTACTTAAAATTTCACAGGCTTTGTGTTGTGATTTCTTTAGTTTTATTTGATGTGTGTGTGTGTGTGTGTGTGTGTGTGTGTGTGTGTGTGTGTGTGTGCATGTGAGAGAGGGGGGAAGGGAAGAAGGGAGAGGGAGGGAAAGGGGGAGGGAGAGAGAGACACACAGAGACAGAGACAGAGACAGAGACAGAGAGACAGAGACAGAGACAGAGAAAGAAGGGAGAGAGAGAGAGAGTGTGCGCCTGCACCCTCACATACTCTATGAACAAGATATTCTTGGAATGATGTATGGATGATGAAACTAAGCTGTGAAAGATAAATAGATAAGTGTTTTGAACAAAGTTTTATTCTTTCTAGAGTACTTTTAACCATCGGGTATCTATCAGGAACATTGTTGTATGGTACAATGCATCTGGTCCAGGGAGTCAGAGAACTTGTCACCAGTTGTGCTCAACCATTTAGTCCTTCAACTCTTTACACCTGATGTTTTGTTTCTGTAAAAGGAAGGCGTGCATAGCACCTTTATCAAGATGGTTAGAGTGGGATAATCTGCCGAAGTTGAATTCTTACTGCTCCTCTACTCCATAAATGCTGCCTGTGTTGTTTGGTTTTCATTAATTAATGATACAAGTGAAAGATATGCTTGCACAGCTGACCTGGGACAGTATACCTTTAATAATTTACTAACTAGATTACAGGAGAAAAAAATGTGAATAATTCAGAATAGCTGTCTGGATACTGAAGCAATTCAATGTGTGATGTCCACATACTCCATACTAAAGTTTCGTTTTTTGTTTTTCACAGAAACTTTTAGATATTCTGTCATTCTAAGAATTTTTAAAATTACAATGGTGTTCAAACATAAACATTTTGGATTAAAAACATTGCCATGAAGTCTGGCAGTGGTGGCACACGCCTTTAATCTCAGCACTTGGG
>NC_034592.1:80947473-80981282 GCF_900095145.1 Mus pahari
ATATCCCCAGAATATGAACTAGTATCCCCAGAGCTCGTGTCTCTAGCTGCATATATAGCAGAAGATGGCCTAGTCAGCCATCATTGGGAAGAGATGCCCCTTGGTCTTGCAAACTTTATATGCCCCATACAGTTGAACACCAGGGCCAAGAAGTGTGAGTGGATGGGCAGGGGAACAGGGTCAGGGAAGGGTATAGGGGACATTCGGGATAGCATTTGAAATGTAAATGAAGATAATATCTAATAAAATAAGTTAAAATATATCTAATAAAAAGTTGAAAAAAAGAAAAATAGAAACAAAAAACTACAAAAAATCTTGTTAGAAGTGTATGATTTTTCATTTCATACCAAATCTTGCTTGTTTTCAGTGTTTGTATTGTTAAAAAAAATCTTTTCAAAATACATAATCCTCATACTACTGTCATTATTGGAAAGAAAATGAGTCTTTGACAATGTCACTCAGCCTAGCAAACCTGGAGCTTTCAAGAGATTGGGAATTTTTATTATCAATTCTTTCTTTGTTTTCTCTTTGTTTTTTTTCTCTTTCTCTCTTTGTCACACATACACACACACACACACACACAAATACATATTCACACACATTTTGAAACATGCACCCATACATTCTCACACATACACACATACACATGATAAACACATGTACACACATACATATACACAGACAGTTACCAAAATTAAATTACTATCAGGTAATCTACTTAAATATTCCTATAACCTCTAAAGTAATAGAAGCAAAAGTCTCCCAACTAAAAATACCCAGGGCCAAATTGTTTTACTGCAGAATTCTGTCTGATTTCAAAGATGAGTTAATACTCCTCAATTGATTCCAGAAAAATAGAAACAGAAGGAACATTGCCAAAATTATTCTTTTAAGCCACATTCACCCTCTTACCTTAAGCCACATAAAGCCTCAACAAAAAATTGTATTACAGACTAATTCACTTATGAACATTGATGTAAAATATAATCAGAATTTTGCAATCTAAGAACACGTCAAAAACATCATGTGCTATGATCAAGTAGGCTTTATCTGCCTTGGATGCAGGGATGCTTCCAACATCATATTAAATGGAGAGAAACTTCAAGCAATTCCACTAAAATCGCAGCTAAGAAAATGCTGCCTACTCCCTCCCTCTTTGTTCAATATAGTACTTGAATTTCTCTCTAGGGCAATAAAACAATGAAAGGGGATCAAGTGGGTACAAACTGCAAAGTCATAGTATCACTATTCAGAGATGCTATGATAGTATATGTAAGTGACCCCAAATTTTATTTCAAAGAACCCCTAGAGTGGATAAACACCTTCAGTAAATTGACTGGTTACAAAATTAACTCAAAAGTATCAATAGCCCTCCTTTATATAATGGAATATCAGGAAAAATGGTCTGAAAAAGAAATTAAGGGAACAACACCTTTTATACAATATAAAATATTGTGGTATAACTCTAAACAAGCAAGAAAAAGACCTGTATGACAAGAACTTCAAGTCTCTGAAGAGAAATATTAAAGAATTTAGCAGACGATGAAAAGATATCCCATGCTTATGAATTGGAAGGATTAAAATAGTGAAAATGGCCATTTTATCCAAAAGCAATCTACACGTCCAATGCATTACCCATCAAAATTCCAATACAATTCCTTACAGAACTTGAAAGGGCAGTTCTCAATTTTATATGGAGAAACAAAAAACCCAGTATAGCTAAAAACAACCTGTACGATAATGGACTTCTAAAGGTATCACCATCACTGGTTTTAAGCTATACTAAATAATAATAATAATAATAATAATAATAATAATAATAATAATAATAATAATAGATACTGGCATTAAAACATAATAATAATAATAATAATAATAATAATAATAACAATAATAGATACTGGCATAAAAACATACAGGTTGGCCAATGGAAGAGAATGAAAGACCTACAAATAAAATCTTTATGTCTATGAACTTGATTTTGACACACAAACAAAAACCATACAATGGACAAAAGAGAACCTTTTCAACAAATGGTGCTGGTCTAACTGGATGGCTGCATGTAGAAGAATGCAAACAGACCCATATCTTTCACACTGCATAAAACTCAAATGGATCAAAAAACTTATGGATCAAAAAACTTAACATACAACTAGCAACTCTAAATCTAAGAAAGATAAAGTGAAGATCTGCCTTGAACTCTTTAGCACAGGAGACAAATTTCTGAACAGAACACCCCAAACTCAGACACTAAGATCAAAAATTAATAAATGAGACCTTATAAAACTGAAAGCCTTTTTCAAGGTAATATACACCATCAATAGGAAAATTGCAAATTACAGTATGGCAAAAGGTCTTCACCAACCCTACATCAGAAAGAGGATGAATATTCAATATATATAAAGAACTCAAGAAATTAGATGTCAATAAACCAAGTAACTCAATTGAAAAATATGGCATGAGGCTAAACAGAATTTTCAACAGAGCATCTCTAGTTGCTGTGATGTACTCAAAGAAATTTTCAATGTCCTTATTAATCAGGGAAATGCAAATCAAAATGATTTTGAGATTTATTTTTACACCTATCAAAATGTCTTAGATCAAAATCTCAAGTGACAACACATGCTGGTAAGGATGTGAGCAAGTGGAAGACTCCTCCACTGCTAGTGGGAATGCAGAGGTGTGCAACCACTGTGGAAATCAGTGTGGTAGTTTCTCAGATGATTCAGAATAGTTCTACCCCAGGACATAGCTATACCACTTCTGGGGATATACTGAAAAACTGTTCCACTATACCAGAGGAACACTTACTTGCTTAATTGTGTTCATACCAGCTTTATTTGTAATAGCCATAAAATGGAAACAACCAGTTGTCCCTCAACTGAGAGTAAATAAAGAAAATGTGCTACATCTATACAGTGGAATACTATCCAGCTATTAAAAATAAAGACATCAAGAAAATTGCAGGCAAATGGATGGAACTTGAAGATATCATCCTTAATGAGGAACCGAGACCCAGGAAGACATTATGGTATGTATTCACTTATAAGTGTAAAATGCAGGATAACCATTCCACAATCCACAAATCCAAAGAATCTGAGTAATAAGGAGGGCACAAAGGAGGATGTGTGAAGCTTACTCAGAAAAATAAACAAAATCATTACTGGAGATGGATGGAGGAAGGGAACTGTGTTGTAGAGGGGGTAAGGAGAACTGAGCTGGTGATTGGGTGTGGAGATAGTAGGGACAAGAGAGGCCTGGGAGAACGGAAAATGAGGGTGTGACATCCCTTAGACCAACTGAGGACCTAAGACAGGGGAGGCTGTGGGGAGTTTATGGGGGTGACTCTAGCTGAGATTCCTTCCAGCTAGGGTTATAGCAATTGAAATGGCCACCTCCATTACCCAAGCAAGACTTCTAGAGGAGGGAGGAGGACATCAGCCCACCCACAAAACGTTCAACCCCAAATTTGTCCTACCTACAGATTAAACAGGAGTAAAAATGGAGCAGAAATTAAGGAACTAATAGACAATGACTGCCCAAACTTGTGACCAATCCCATGTGTGAGAGACAATGCCCGACACTATTAATGATATTCCGCTATGCTTACAGACAGGAACCTAGCATAACTGTCCCCTGAGACACTTCATCCAACAGCAGTGAATTCCAGAGTCTGTGAAGATGGGCACAAAGAGGAAGGAAGTGGAAATATTGTTTATCTTTTCAAACTAAATCCTGAAGCAGTTTCTCTTTCCTTAGCTTTACTGAACATCAGATGTGGACTAGGAGAAGAGAGGGTTTGTGTTTATCTTGAAATCTGTTCCTAATTCCTCTTCCGCCAAGAGCATAGGGATGTTTACAAACAGGATGCCCCTTTGCATGTGTTGTTTTTAGATAAACAACAATAATCAAACCTGGTTTAGGGTAAATTAACAGTGATCATAGTAATTGCAGCAGTGCGATTAGCAGTTGGTCTGTATGTTTGCAGAAAACCACAAAGGATTTTAAGTCACTAAGAAATTCACACACCACCCCCTGGTGTGTGTGTGTGTGTGTGTGTGTGTGTGTGTGTGTGTGTGTGTGTGTTTTCATTTATTTGGGGAATTGGTTATATGACACAAATCTAAGGTCATAATCTGGTTTCTTAATCATAGTTGTGCTTAATAAACATCTTCAAAATTTTAATTATATAGATGAGGTAGTGTTTTCAGAAACTGCCCATTTCTCTTCAAGGTCAACATAGAATAAAACATTTGATCAGGAATACATTTGTATTATTTCAAGTAATTTAATGCATGGAATAGGTACCACATGATTTCCTGTTTTTTTTTTTTTTCTTTCTGTTGTTCTGTTTGCATTTTGATTGTTTGCGGTTTCTTATAATAGTTTGCTTATGTTGCAAAGGAAAGTTACTTTGATGAGAGATGACAACTATACTTAGCTTTAATTATATGAACAAACAGAATGTATCTAGAAATTAGGCTTATTTAGCATTATGACTGCCTAAATAAGATCTAAACAACACAGAGACAATTGAACATGAGGAAGAGATGTTGCAGTGCCTCAACCTTAAACAAAGAACTACAAGCAACTGGGAGAAGTTGGGTATGTGAGAACTGGTTTCCCCCAGAAAGACCACATCAATCGGTTATCCAATACTAAGGGATAGCCTTGATATTGTATGCAAAAAAAAAAAGGGGGGGGGACATTACATGGACAGAAAACGTTGCATTTATGTATTTAGAACTTTAAGAAAAATGTTTAAAAAGATCACAAACTTGAAAAAGATTTTTAGATGGGATTTTTAAAATTTTGGATTTGTTTTTTCTTATTTGTTTTTGTTTGTTTGCTTGCTTGCTTGTTTGTTTGTTTGCTAGTTTTGACTTTCATTGTTTGTTTGTTTGCTACTTTTGACTTTCATTTTCTGTTTTTGCTTTTGGATTTTGAGAGAGAGAGAGAGAGAGAGAGAGAGAGAGAGAGAGAGAGAGAGAGAGAGAGAGAGAGAGAACATGAATTTAGGTTGGTAGAGACTTGGAAAGGATCGTGTAAGAATTCAGAAGGAAAAAATCATCAAAATAAATTTATGAAAAATAAAAAAGGATTACAAACTCAACTTCTTTGAGCTTAAAAGGCTGTATCTATTGAGAGACACATCTGTCTCTTCAGCTCCTTTTCCTGATTTTCTCTGTGCTGTAGAGTGTCTGTCTCTAGCCATGCCCTTTCTTCTTATCCATTCTACAGACTAATCAACATCATTTATAAACTGTTGTATGACGGTATTTCTGTGGAGGTGCAAACAAATACCTGCACACCCAAACATGGAAGTCGCATAAACCAAAGTCAGGTTCTACAACAGTGCAACTTGGTGAGCTGTGAGGTTTATTTTGCTGACTCTCAAGAATATGAGTGAGGGGTTACTTACAGGATCAGGAGTGGCTTAGTGAGAGTGGAATCAAAAAAAGCCACAAGAACAGTGACATATCAAACAACCTGGAACTCACAGCAGGACTTGTAGGTGGCTCAGCAGATCAGAAACTCTCTCTCTAGGTGACTTCACTAATTTCAGTGTTTCTTCCAAACAGCTTAAATGGTCTTAGACTCTTCCACACAGCTTGACTTGTATGAAAGGGATTCTCTGTTGTCTTTACTGCTCGTATAAACTTGAAGAGAGAGGGAGTCTGTGTATGTAGTCAGTTTCAGTAGCTTATATTTGCCTTCTGAGTTTTAAGGAGGCTCCTTTTAGAACATACTGAGTTTTAATCAGCCTTTATCAAAGACAGAATGTTTTGGCTTCGAGGAAATTGCTATACAACTACATCCCATACCTTTGGCACCACTACTCCCTCCTCTTACATCTTTCTCCAGATAGAAATGTCATCTCATCTGGCAGTTCTCAGCTTGCATGACATCACATTTTAGGGGTTTTTCTGTCTACTCCAGTCAATTGGATTCTCCAGTATCAGCACATCAACTGTTCATAGTGTTTGCATTTCCACATTCAATCAGAATCTTTCACTTTTGTGTTTATTATTGTCTTTTCTTCTATAAAACAATCTAGAAAAAAATTGTCATCTTTAACAATAGAACCTCAGTTCTTAAACAATGATAAAGCCATAGTAGGCAATCAAGACATATATGATAAATTAATGTGTGTATAAATTAATCAGAGAAATAAACTAAATTGTAATCAATACAGAAAAAAACCATTTACAACTGTTATAGAAGCAATATACTTCCCTAGAAAACAGTTGGGTGCATTCTTATAAAACTAAAGATATAATTGCCATATGATATAGCAATTATGCACTTGGGCATTTATCCCAGAGAAATGAAAATTTATGTTCACATTAAAACCCTTACATAAATGTTCATAGGAGCGTGTTTCATAAGCACCCCAAACTGGAAATATGCCAGGTGTTGTTCAGTGGACCAGTTGTGAATCCATGTCATGAAATACCATTTGACAATGAATAGGAACAAACAATTGATTTCTTTTATCCTCTTGGACAAATCTCCAGTAAATTGTGCCGGGGGAAAAATATCTCAAAGGTTATATGCTGGATGTTGTTAGAGTGGAGCAAAGGGTTAAGGTTGATAGATAGGATCAATAAATAATAAAATTAAAAATATTTCCATTGACATATCCTTCTGTGCAGTTACTGTGTTGATGAATACATGAACCGAGATGTACAAGAAATTTACATATAAATAAAGACACATGACATGAACAAGCGTCGAGAAACTTTCGTAAGATGAGTAAATTTATTCAATGTCATCCTGGTTGTTATACTGAAGTATATAATCTTACCTTTGGAAAATGATTTCTCAAATTATTTCTTAAATTTATGAGTTATAATATCTCAAAATGAGAATTATAGAAAGCTATATATGATTGAATTATGAAAGTGTAAAATTATTACTGTTTGAAAATTGATAAACTGGTATCTGCAGACAGTTCTGAAAGAAACCAGACTGAATAACCATGTATTCATCCTAAACAGTGATCTATGGTCCTATTCAAAGAAGATAGTTTCAGTAGTTTTCCTGTTAGAAAGTCATCATTGCCAGGGTTTGGTGCCTGCTTATGGGATGAATCCCAAATGGAGCCAGTCACTGGATTACCTTTTCCTTCAATCTCTGCTCCATTTTTGTCTCTGCATTTCTTTTGGACAGGAACAATTCTGCTTTAAAAATGAGAAGGTAGGTTGGTGACTCCATCTATCCACTGGGGACCCTGTCTATCTACTGTAGGTGGTTTCTTCATCTCCCCACTGTTGGGCATATCAGGAGAGGATGTACCTAATCCTGTAGAAACCTGGGAAGGGAAGGGGAATGCAGGGGGATGAATTGGGTGTGGAAACATGGGTGAGAGGGTAGGTGAGGTAGGTGGGGTGGGAGGGGGAGCATTCACTTAGAGGCAAAGGGGATGGGGATGGTGTGAAGAACTCTTGGAGGGGGGGTAGAAGGGTGGAAGCATTTGGAGTATAAATAAATGAAACAATTTTTTAAAGTAAATGAAATTCTGGGGTGATAGCTGTCAGTAAAGTCCTTTCACTGCAAAACAGAAAGGAGAGAGAGAGAGAGAGAGAGAGAGAGAGAGAGAGAGAGAGAGAGAGAGAGAGAGAGAAGATTCTCATTGGCATTTTTGCTCTTTTTCAGTCCAGAGTTATATCAAATAGTCCCTGATACTGATACTCATATCAAATAGTACCTAGCCAAGGTCTCTAAAAGAGTCTATTTACAACAACTGAAAGGATAACTTAGTGTGATACACCTGTATATAAACACATATTTCCAAATATGTGCAAAAAAAAAAATGAAAATCCCTACAGCTAGACATTCCTGAAATAGCCTGTGGACTACAGGCCAAAAATAGCTATTAATGAGGTCTGACAACAAATTTTAAATTCAGTAAAGTCATTATGAGAGTTCTTATGGCTATTAATTTCTTTAGTAATGCCACTAAACATTCTCAGGCATGAACTTTTTACATGATAATCTGTTACACAATGCTGTCAAAAGACTTGAACTGGGAAGATAGCTCAGTAAGCAAAATGTTTGTCTTACAAACATGAGGACAGACATTTAATCACCAGAATCCAAGTGGTAGTATGGAGTTGTAATCACAATGCTGAGAAGATGAAGCAGAATCCTGGGATTCTCTGCCTAGCCTGCAACACCTAGTTGGGCAGTTTAGGAAGAGATGTTGACTCAGGAGGAAGAGGAGGGAAAGGAGGAGAGAGAGGAGGAGGGGGAAGGGAAAGGAGGAGACAGGGAAAAGGAACAAAAGAATAGAGGAGAAAGAGGATGGAAGAGGGAAGGAAGAAAAGGGAGGGAAGGAGGAATGGAAGAAGGAAGGAAGGAAGGAAGGAAGGAAGGAAGGAAGGAAGGAAGGAAGGAAGGAAGGAAGGAAGGAAGGGAAGGAAAAAAGGAATAAAAGGTCATAATCACTTAAGGAAGAACAACAGAAATTGTCCTCAGACAATTTCTATATGCATACAAAAACACATACATACAAACACAGGTTGGACATGCCTCGACAAAAGAAACTTATTAGTTACCTAAGTTCTTTCTTTGGTGAGTACAATTATAGTGACTAAAGGTAACAGTGTGCAGCGCTTGTGGCTTTAGAATAGCCAGCTTTGCCCCTTGGCATGAGACTTCAGTTTCTTAGCTGAATTTATGTAGGAGAGGAAGGGAATAACACTGAAGTCCTGATTCTAAAATAGTACTGGAATCCAAACCTGTAACTTGTACTTCAAATCTCTGAAAGTCATATTTAATTACTTCTCTGTCTTTTCTGTTTTACATTTTCAAAAGGAATAAGACTTTTCCTCTGAAGCGAGAATGCCTTTGAAGTCAGAAAGAAGTAGGTCTGAAGCCTAGTTCTGTCAATTACTCACTCTCTAGAAAACCATAAGCTAGCCATGTAAGGAAAGCCACGTGCCTCGTGTGTTATCATACATGCTTTTGATGGAGCTAATCATTCTCCAGTCTCAGCTATTTTCTAATGCAGCATGGCCATATTAATCATGTTCTCTGACCATACCCTTTTTTCCCTTCTCCAGAGTTTCTGTGATCTCAAATTTTAACTTTTTTTTTTTTTAAATCCTGGAAAACATTAATTCTTCAAAGTCCATAGAAATACTTTCTTCATTAAGCTGGAAAACTTGAAACAAGCTAGAGTCATCTGAAAGAAGGGAGCATCAATTGAGAAACTGCCTCCATAAAATCAGACTGCAGGGTATTTTCTTAATTAATGATTGATGGGGAAGGACCCATCCTATGGTAGGTCTGAACTCCCCTGGGCTGTTGGTCCTGAGTCCTATGTAAAGGTTGAGCATGCTATGAGGAGTAAAGCAGGAAGCAATACTTTTCCATGGCCTCTGCATCAGCCTGGGTCACCACATTCCTGCATCTGTTTGTGTTTCTGTCCTGACTCCATTTAATGTTGGATTACAATGTGGAAGTGCAAGCCCAAGAAACCAATTCCTCTCCAACTTCCTTTGGGTCATGATGTTGCATCATAGCAATAATAACTTAGCCAAGATATTCATCTTTCCTTTAGTAACACTCTTTTCAGCTTATTTGAATGTCTAGTCTTTCTTTGTGTAGATGGCAGAAAGTATGAGTATACATATATATTTATAACCCAACCGCCTCACTTTTCAAGATATAGATGGAGGCAGATTCAAGTTTTATTTGTTTCCAACATGACACTATCCAATAGTCATGTGACATTCATTAAAAGGACACCATCTTCCCCATAACTCCAGTTATTTTCTTGACTATTCTAGGTGCGCATGTGTGTATGTTGCATTGGATTTATATCCATGTACTATTGGTTTTCTGCATGTTTTAGTTCTCAGCAACATGCCATCCTAATTAATAAGGTTTACAATGTTATTTAAATGATCCATATTAAATCAACATTTTTTATTCAAGAATTTTTGATTTAGAAAATACCCACAAAATGAATCAAGAATACTGACCTGACACCCAATTTCAGAACCAACAAAGAACAGACTATAGATTATACAGAATTAAGCATACAATAATTTCAGGTGCTTAGAAATTTTTTCAATATATTCTTCATAATGTCTTTCACATATTATTAATAAAGACTTTTCCAATGAGGACCTTTTTGAGGATAGATGTACAGTTGCTGTGAATTAATTATCCATTAACATGCTTTACATCACTGAACAAATATTTAATATTCCTTACAGAAGTTTCCAGAATTACTTTAATGAATTCTTCATATAACTGAATATTTTATTTTTCTAATATTTTAATGTTACATTTTATAATATATTGCTTTTGAAACAAAATATGGTACATTATAAGTAACTCTTAAATGTTCACTCAAATTGGTGAAATACCTACAATATTTTTTACACTTTCAGGGACAGATGGCATGAGTTGCTTTATTTTATCAAGGTCAAAAACATCTTATAGCCATTAAGATCAAAAATTCAGGTGACAGCAGATGCTGGCAAGGATGTAGAGAAAGAGGAACACTCCTTCATTACTGTGGGATTGTAAATTGGTACAACCACTCTGGAAATCAGTCTGGTCGTTCCTCAGAAAATTGGACATAGCACTACCATAAGATCTAGCAATAACTCTCCTGGGCATAAACCCAGAAGGTATTCCAACTTATAATAAGGACACATGGTCCACTATGTTCATAGCAACCTTATTTATAATAGCCAGAAGCTGGAAATAATCCAGATGTCCCTCAAAAGAGGAATGGATACAGAAAATGTGGTACATTTACACAATGGAGTACTACTCAGCAATTAAAACAATGAATTTATAAAATTCCTAGGCAAATGGATGGATCTAGAGGATATTATCCTGAGTGAGGTAACCTAATCACAAAAGAACACACATGATATGCACTCATTGATAAGTGGATATTAGTCCAGAAACTTAGAATACTCAAGATACAATTTGCAAAACACAGGAAATTCAAGAAGAAGGAAGACCAAAATTGGAATACTTCGTTCCTTCTTAGAATGGGGAACAAAATACATGGAAGGAGTTAGAAGAGACAAAGTTTGGAACTGAGACAGAAGAAAGGACCATCCAGAGACTGCCCCACCTGGGGATCCATCCTATATACAACCACCAAACCCAGACACTATTGCATATGCCAGCAAGATTTTGCTGACAGGACCCTGATATAGCTATCTCTTGTGAGGCTATGCCGGTGTCTGGCAAATACAAAAGTGGATGCTCACAGTCATCTATTCGATGGAACACAGGACCCCTAAAGAAGGAGCTAGAGAAAGTAACCAAAGAGGTAAAAAGGTCTTCAACCCTATAGGAGAATCAACAATATGAACTAACCAGTACCCACAGAACTGTGTCTCTAGTTGCATATGTACCAGAGGATGGCCTAGTAGGCCAGCAATGGGAGGAGAGGCCCTTGGTCTTGTGAAAATCATATGCCCCAGTACAGGGAAGTGCCAGGGCCAGGAAGTGGGTGGGTTGGGGAGCAGGGTGGGGGGAGGTTATAGGGTTCTTTCAGGATAACATTTTAAATGAAAATGAAGAAAATATCTAATAAAAAATGAAAAAAATTAATTAATAAAAACCCCATCTTATAGCCATATCTAAGGCATGTTTGTTAGCTCTGTCTACAATTCAGAGACAATATTATGGAAATACCTTTCACTTTGACAACACCTTTGAAGATGTCCTCTGTTTACATGCTAGTAAAGCTATCATAGATGGTCATGTTCTTATCATCATGTACTTGGGTCTTATTTACTACTTTCAGAAAATTTTAGATGATCTATAAGGTTTGGAAAGAAATTATAACCAGCAAATCTTCTCACAAATTACTGTGTTCTTTTTAGGGAAACACATTATTACCCTGAAAGAGGAGAACATGGGAGTCCCACATATGCTCAAGAAAATCCCAAACTCTTTTCCTGGTTATCTTAAGTTTATTGCCATGGCATGCCCACCACTTTCTGCAATTGTCTAATAATATAGAATCCTTTGGTCCATTGGACAGAGTTTTCAGATTTTTCATGTGAGATTCGCAGATAGAAAAGGAGAAGGACTAGCTATTGAATTGATTAGCTAGTGAATGGACAGTGATGGAAATCATCATGCTTATATAATGAAGCTTCCACACAAACTGCAACAGAAATGGTCCTATGAGAAACATAGCAACACTTCAGGCATACCACAGATAGAAAAATCTTAAAGAAAAGCAAGCAAGCAAACAAACAAAAAACAAAATCAAAATGAACAAACAAAACAAAACAAAACAAAAGAGGACCACATCATAGTGGTATTCTGATTAGGGCAGGCTGGCTAGTCTGCATGCTCCAGAGATCTGGATGCTTTTATACATACTTGAAGTGAATCAGAATCAGCTCCTTGTGGTTGGTTGTAAGACATTTAACAAATAAATCATCTATATTTTTGTATGACACAACATTTCTGAAAGGAAAATATTCTAAAACATTACATGTTCCATAAAATATAGTTTCATAATGTGTCTTTCAAGTTCAGTGTTCAGGAGGTAAAAACTTTCGTACTTTTGCTGAGATAATTTTAATGCCCCACTCTTTCCTTCTGTGTTCACCATTCATTTACAGCAGGAACCCATAGATGGGATTCTCCATTTATATTAAAACCCAGCTGGGAAGAACTTCATCAAACAGTCAGTCAAGTTTTAAATTAAAGGCTAAAGATACACTACTAGCATTAAAAAAATTACTGTCATTAATCAGTGGTAGAAACATCAGTTAATGTAAATGAATCTAAAACACCAATTATATTGACATAAGTTTATGATTCTGTTAAAGATGTGTCCCCAAAAGATCTCAACTGTAGTAAAAGAGTAGCATTGACCTTAGGATTTGAAAACAGAGTATTTAAATAAATAAATAGCAACAGAAAGCATTAGAGGAAAAATTACCATCTTAAATACATTCTTACACATGTCAGAAATGAACTAACTTTCAAAAGCTATTACCTGTTAATTGGAAAATCGCAAAGCAGATGGAACCAATTAATCTACAATTACTGAATCACCACAATCTAAACAAAAATAATTAACTCATTTGCAAGATATGATTTTTTACTGAAACTCATCTTCACATCTTTAAAATTTAGCAGCAGACAGAATATTGATTATATAGCTACAGAGGGATTTAAGACTTTTCTAGTAACTAAATTTTTCTACAGGATAAAGGGGTAGGTCAAATATGTAGTCTTGACATCTAAAGAATGAATTCAGGCATAAAGTTTAGATTACTTATTCTTATCTGCTATACAGAAGGAACAGTGTTAGATGTTGATTATAAAATATTGATCTCAGACAAATAAGGACTGTGCCATCATGAAACTTGCGGTCTACTATTCATAAGACAAATAAACCACCATCTACTTAGAAGTCAAATACTATTTGCTAGTAACATATTTTAAGAATGGAGGACCTCATATGGATGAGACCCATTGACTGCGATTTTCTTAAATTACAAACACCTATATGATAGCCGAAGAATCATCTCTTGTGATGAATAATGTCTAAAAAAGACAGGGAAAAATCAGTAGAAAGAGAAAGAGATCTAAGACATATGGGGCTGTTGTGCAAAGACATCCCCCCACTGAATGGTAATAATGCTATGGTGCCCAATAAAAACCAGTGTTTGAGTTACAGAAAGCAATGGAAAACTTATTAAGTATATGGGCAATGTTTTGAGATTCACTGCGGGAATACTGTATTTTATTTTAATTTTTCACATTTGTATGCATTAAAGTGTTTTTGCATTCATTTTTCATGTGCACTGCATGTGTGTATTGCCTGAGCAAGCCAGAAGAGGGCATTGAATCTGCTGGAACTGAGGTTACAGAAAATTTTAAACTACAGTGAGGGTGCTAGGAATGAAACCTGGGTCATTTGAGGGAGCAATTAAAACTCTTCGTATCATCTATTCTAGGAATAATTTCTTTTCCGATAAGCATTAAGTAAGAGTTAAATATCAGTGAGATATCACAGGGATTGTGGAATGCAGACTGAATGGTCGGGATTTTGTCTTAATGAGATCTTCAGAGTTCAGATCATTGAACAGACTAAGGTACTATAATAACTATGTATCACATGTTTTCTAAACCAGGGTTTTCTATTTTGACATCCTCCACTTTGAGTTATGTCTTTCATTGAGGATACATCCTATCATTTCAAGCAAGATTTTGTCTTAGAGTAAGCCAGTTGAAGTGTTTCTGCAATATCTGTGAATGTCTCACATTCAGTCTTGCTACACTTAAGCTTACAATAATATCACACAATTTAGGAACATGCCCAAAGCCTTCCATTATCCAATTAGATACCATTATTTGAATCTTATCATTTGTCTTTCTAGCTATAAACCTTGAATTCATTCAACCTTTTATCGATCACTGAGGCACATCCCTCTTTTCTTTCAAGCTTTATATAACATTTATCATTTTCCCTTTTCTTTCCTCCCATATAACATACTACTAATATTTTTGTTTGTATAAACTAATATATATTTACTATTTTGCCTCCTCTTGTCATAATAATGTTCTTTCTTTTACAGTGGGGTGTGTGTGTGTGTGTGTGTGTGTGCGCGCGCGCTTGTTGGGAGGCTGATTGTGTTTGATTTTTGGTGCACATGGATATGTGTACATGGGCATGTGAATAGTATAATTCAATGTCAATTGAGCCAAGAAGATTCCCTTTCTCTGATTCTCTTGATGTATGATAATAGATGTATATCACTACAGCATGCATTTTAAAATGGTGTTGCAGATCAAAACGCAGGTCCTAATGATTGTCTCATAGACATTATAATGACTGAGTTTTCTCTCCCCAGAGTGCTTTTAATATACCACAAATATTTGTGAATAGTGTATATACTTCACGTTTTGCCATTTTCTATGAAAACCCTGATGGTTGTGGTGGTAATACACTTATCTGCCTCAGGTATAGAAGAACTTACCATTATCTTTTGTAAACTGTCATGTTTTAGCAAATATCATTCTACTATTTTTTGGTGATCTTCTTAATTAGTTCAGAGCTGTACACACTACTTAACATCAACAAACAGAGAAGTAGAGATCACAAACACATAAGTAAGTTGTGGTATTCTCTGAAATTGGATAACAAGCTCAGACAAGAAATAATGATATCATGCTACAAAACATCCCATTTTCTAGGTGACAAATTATATCATGAAATTTTGATGCTTATAACCCTGGGGGGGTATTATTTTATGCTCTGGAGCCAGATACTCAAACAAAGATATTTAGGAAAAGAAATACTTTCTATATTGAAGATTAATCAACGAGTCAAAGTCATCTGTAGACCAAAATGAAAAGCAGTATCAGTGTAAGCATGCATTTCTATCTCCAGTCTGAGAAATCTCTAGGCAACCCTGTAGACCTCCTGTCCAATGACTCCACCTCTGCAATATAGATTCTCCTCTGCATGAGAAGCTGACTTTAGATAATCTCCACAACTATGGTTTTATATGTGTTTATATGTGTTTATATGTGTTTTTACTCTCTTGATAATAGATTGGAAATCTGCAGCCAATGTCTAGGATCACTTTTTTCTTTTCTATGCCTCTTTTGAGGTGGGGTGTATATAATGTAGAGGGTATATAATGTAGAAAGTGTGGAGGAAATATAAATATAGAAAAATTGTCATAACTAATAAATCCTATAAAATGGTTGCCTGGGGACTGACATAGCTATGTATAACATTTGCATTCCCAAGGCCCAATTACAAATCCCCCAAACCATATAAACAATGGACATAATGTTACACTTATGTAACCCCAGTGTTAAGTAGATGAAGACAGATAAATCCCAAAGGTTTTCTGGCCATAATCCTAGTATACTTGACAAGTTCCAGGACAGTGATAGACCCTGATTCAAAAAGAAAAAACAAAGATGTACTGTACCAAAGCAATGACATGTAAGTTTATCTTCCCACATGTGCATACACACACACACACACACACACACACACACACACATACACACACTCACACACACACTTCTGATCTACACACATATGTACACACACACACACACACACTTCTGACCTATCCACATACATACACACACACACACACACACACACACACTTCTGACCTATACACACACACACACACACACACACACACACAAACACATTCATAAACACACAAAGACTCTCTCTCTTCCTCTCTCTCATACTCTTATATACATTTCATCCTTTATAAAATTTCACTGGATAACATATAAACTATTAATCAAAATTAACTATGTAAAATTTGCTAGGATATGGCACATTCCATAAATTGACTAAAAGATGATGACCAATGATTGATTTCCCAAGGACATCATAATAACCTACAGAGTTTAATGTCTTGGAAAAAAAGAAAGATGAACTATAGTACTTTATGCCTAAAGATCTCAGTATCTTGTTTTTTATTTTTAAAGAATAGTGATAAAGGATGGAACTTTAAGATATAAATTTCCCTTTCACAAGATTAGTGTTCAGTATTCTTCAATACAAGTAATGCCAAATAGTGTGATCTTGGCTCTGGAAATGAAATCTAATGAAAGGACCAAACCACATGGCTGTTAGCTTAAAAGTGGCTTGGCCCTTGCTGTTATTCTTGGTCTTTGACTCACAACCAAACAGGTGATAGAGTTGACAAAACCAGCCAAGATATAAAAATGCAAGTAGAAACAATAATGAAAACCCAAAGGGAGACAACTGTGAACATAGAAATCCTAAGAAAGAAATCAGGAANCATAGATGAGAGCATCAGCAACAGAATTCAAGAGACAGAAAAGAAAATCTCAGGTGTAGAAGATTCCATAGAAAACATGGACACAAAAATCAAAGAAAATGCAAATTGTAAAAGATCCTAACTCAACTCATCCAAGAAATCCAGGACACAATGGGAATATCAAACATAAGGATAATAGGAGTAGATGAGAATGAAGATTTTCAACTTAAAGGGCCAGCAAATATCTTCAAGAAAATTATAGAAGAAAACTTCCCTAACCTAAAGAGATGCCCATAAACATACAAGAAGCCTACAGAACTCCAAATAGACTGAACCAGAAAAGAAAGTCCTCCTGAAACATAATTATCAGAACAACAAATGCACTAATGATAGAATATTAAAAGCAGTAAGGGAATAAGGTCAAGTAATATATAAAGGCAGGCCTATTAGAATTACTCCAGACTTCTCACCAGAGACTATGAAAGCCAGGAGATTCTGGACAGATGTTATATAGACCTTAAGAGAACACAAATGCTACCCCAGGCTACTATACCAAGCAAAACTCTCAATTACCACAGATGGAGAAACCAAAGTATTCCATGACAAAACCAAATTCACACAATATCTTTCTACAAACCCAGCTCTTCAAAGGAAAATAAAGGGAAAACTCCAATACCAGGAGGGAAATTATGCCCTAGAAAAAGCAAAAAGTAATCCTTCAACAAACCTAAAGGAAGATAGCCTCAAGAAAAGAATCCCAACTCTAAGAACAAAAATAACAGGAAGCAACAATTACTATTCCTTAATATCTCTTAATATCAATGGACTCAATTCCCCAATAAAAAGACACAGACTAAAAGACTGGCTACGTAAACAGGACCCAATATTTTGCTGCATACAGGAAACCCACCTCAGGTACAAAGACAGACACTACCTCAGAGTAAAAGCCTGGAAAACAATTTTCCAAGCAAATGGTCAGAAAAAAACAAGCTGGAGTAGCCATTCTAATATCGAATAAAATCGACTTCCAACCCAAAGTTATCAAAAAAGACAAGGAGGGTCACTTCATACTCATCAAAGATAAAATCTTACAAGATGAACTCTCAATTCTGAATACCTATTCTCCAAATGCAAGGGAATCCACATTCATTAATGACACCTTAGTAAATCTCAAAGCACACATTGCACCTTACACAATAAGAGTGGGAGACTTCAACACCCCACTATCATCAATGGACATATCCCGGAAACAGAAACTAAACAGAGACACATGGAAATTAAGAGAAGTTATGAAACAAATGGATTTAACAGATATCTACAGAACATTTTATCCTAAAACAAAGGATACACCTTCTTCTCAGCACCTTGTGGTACCTTCTCCAAAATTGACCAGATCATTGTTCACAAAACAGACCTCAACAGATACAAAATTGAAATTATCTCACGCATCCAATCAGGTCACCACAGACTAAGGCTGATCTTCAATAACAACATAAATAATAGAAATCCAACATTCACATGGAAGCTGAACAACACTCTACTCAATGATAAGTTGGTCAAGGAAGAAATAAAGAAAGAAATTAAAGACTTTTTAGAGTTTCAGAAAATGAAGCCACAGCATACCCAAAATTATGGGCCACAATGAAAGCATTCCTAAGAGGAAAAGTCGTAGCTCTGAGTGCCTCCAAAAACAAACTAGAAAGAGCATACACTAGCAATTTGAAAGCACACCTAAAAGCTCTAGAACAAAAGGAAGAAAATTCACCCAGGAGGAGTAGACTGCAGGAAATAATCAAACTCAGGGGTGAAATCAACCAAGTGGAAACAAAAAGAACTATTCAAAAGAATCAGCCAAACCAGGAGTTGGTTGTTGTTTTGTTTTGTTTTGGTTTTGTTTTTTGTTTTTTGTTGTTTGTTTGTTTGTTTGTTTTGAGAAAATCAACAAGACAGATAAACCCTTAGCCACACTAACTAGAGTGCACAGGAACAGTATCCTAATTAACAAAATCAGAAATGAAAAATGAGACATAACAACAGAACCTGAGGAAATCGAAAGCATCATCAGATCCTACTACAAATGGCTTTACTCAAAAAAACTGGAAAACCTGGATGAAATGGACAACTTCCTAGACAGACACCAGGTACCTAAGTTAAATCAGGATTAGATTAATGATCTAAACAGTGCCATATCCCCTAAAGAAATAAAAGCAATCATTAATAGTCTCCCAACCAAAAAAAGCCCAGGACCAGATGGGTTTAGTGCAGAGTTCTATCAGACCTTCAAAGAAGACCTAATTCCAATTCTCCTCAAACTATTCCACAAAAATAGAAACAGAAGGTATTCTACCCAATTCATTCCTTGAAGCCACAATTACTGTGATACCTAAAGCACAAATACCCAACAAAGAAAGAGAAATTCAGGCCAATTTTCCTTATGAATGTTGATGCAAAAATACTCAATAAAATCCTTACAAACCGAATCCAAGAATACATCAAAACAATCATCCATCATGATCAAGTAGGCTTCATCCCACGGATGCAAGGATGGTTCAATATATAGAAATCCATCAATGTAATCCACTATATAAACAAACTCAAAGACAAAACCCACATGATCATTTCGCTAGGTGCTGAAAAAGCATTTGACGAAATCCAACTAACACCCATTCATGATAAAAGACTTGGAAAGATCAGGAATTCAAGGCCCATACCTAAGCACAATAAAAGTAATATACTGAAAACCAATTGCCAACTTCAAACTAAATGGTGAGAAAATTGAAGCAATCCCACTAAAATCAGGGACTAGACAAGGCTGCCCACTTTNTCCCTACCTATTCAATATAGTACTTGAAATCCTAGCCAGAGCAATTAGACAACAAAAGGAGATTAAATGGATACAAATTGGTAAGGAAGAAGTCAAAATAGCACTCTTTGCAGATGATATGATAGTATATATAAGTGACCCTAAAAATTCCGCCAGAGAACTCCTAAACCTGATAAACAGCATCAGTTCAGTAGCTGGATATAAAATTAACTCAAACAAATCAGTGGCTTTTCTCCACACAAAGGATAGACATGATGAGAAAGAAGGGAAACAACATCCTTCAAAATAGTCACAAATAATATAAAATACCTTGGTGTAACTCTAACTAAGGAAGTGAAAGATCTGTATAATAAGAACTTCAAGTCTCTGATGAAAGAAATCAAAGAAGATCTCAGAAGATGGAAAGATCTCCCATGCTCATGGATTGGCAGGATTAACATACTCAAAATGGCCATCCTGACGAAAGCAATCTACAGATTCAATGCAATCCCCATCAAAATTCCAACCCAATTCTTCACAGAGTTAGAAAGGGCGATTTGCAAATTCATCAGGAATAACAAAAAACCTAGGATAGCAAAACTATTCTCAACAATAAAAGAACCTCTGACCTCAAGCTGTACTACAGAGCAATTGTGATAAAAACTGCATAGGACGAGTACAGCAACAGACAGATACATCAATGGAATAGAAATGAATCCACAAACCTATAGTCATTTGATCTTTGACAAGGGAGCTAAAACCATCCAGTGGAAAAAAGACAGCACGACTGGTGGTTATCATGTAGAAGAATGCAAATTGATCCATTCTTATTTCCTTGTACAAAATTCAAGTCTAAATGGATTAAGGAACTCCCCATAAAATGAAAGACACTGAAACTTATAGAGGAGAAAGTGGGGAAAAGCCACAAAGATATGGGCACAGGGCAATAATCCCTGAACAGAACAGCAATGGCTTGTGCTGTAAGATTGAGAATAGACAAATGTGACCTCAGAAAATTGCAAAGCTTCTTTAAGTCAAAAAACACTGTCAATAAGACAAAAACGCCACCAACAGGGCGGGAAAGGATCTTTACCAATCCTAAATCAGATAGGGAACTAATATTGAATATATACAAAGAACTCAAGAAGCTGGACTCCAGAAAAACAAATAACCCTATTAAAATTTGGGGTACAGAGCTAAACAAAGAATTCTGAACTGAGGAATACCGAATGGCTGAGAAGCACCTGAAAAAATGTTCAACATCCTTAATGATCAGGGAAATGCAAATCAAACAGCCATGAGATTCTACCTCACACCAATCAGAATGGCTAAGATCAAAAATTCAGGTGACAGCAGATGCTAGCCAGGATGCATAGAAAGATGAATACTCCTCTGCTGTTGGTGGGAGTACAAGCTGGTACAACCACTCTGGAAATCAGTTTGGCGGTTCCTCAGAAAATAGGATATAGAACAACCAGAAGATCCAGCAATACTTCTGAGCATATACCCAGAAGATGTTCCAATTTGTAATAAAGACACATGCTTTACTATGTTCATAGCAGCCTTATTTATAATAGCCAGAAGCTGGAAAGAATCCAGATGTCCTACATCAATGGAATGGATACAGAAAATGTGGTACATTTACACAATTAAGTACTATTCAGCTATTAAAAACAATGAATTTATGAAATTCTTAGGCAAATCGATGGATCTGGAGGATATCATCCTGAGTGAGGTAACCTAATCACAAAAGAACACACATGATATGCACTCACTGATAGGTTGATATTGGCCCAGAAACTTAGACTACCCAAGATACAACTTGCAAAACACATGAAACTCAAGAAGAAGGAAGACCAATGTGTGGATACTTTGTTCCTTCTTAGAATGGGGAACAAAATACCCATGCAAGATGTTACAGAGACAAATTCAGAGCTGAGACAGAAGAAAGGACCATCCAGAGACTGTTCCACCCAGGGATCCATCTCATATACAACCACTAAACCCGGACTTTATTGCATTTGCCAGCAAGATTTTGCTGACAGGATTTTGATATAGCTGTCTCTTGTGAGGCTATGCCAGTGCCTGGCAAATACAGAAGTGGATGCTCACAGTCATCTATTGGATGGAAATCAAGGCCCCCAAGAAGGAACTAGAGAAAATATCCAAGGAGCTAAAGCAGTCTGCAACCCTATAAGAGGAACAACAATATGAACTAATCTGTACCCCTCAGAGCTTGTGTCTCTAGTTGCATATGTAGCACAGTATAGTAGTGCATCATTGAGAGGAGAGACCCTTGGTCTTGTGAAGATTATATGTCCCAGTACAGGGGAATGTCAGGACCAGGAAGCAGAAGTGGGTGGGTTGGGCAGCAGGGCTGGAGAGGGTATAGGGGACTTTTGGAGAGAAAACCAGGGAAGGGTGCTATGTCCACTGCAGTGTGGTCTGCCTGACTATCTGAAGGGCCTGAAGGCAGTCATGAGGCGAGGAGTTTCAAGGAAACTATGCCTCCTGGAACCTTGGCATTCCCATAGCCTGTATACTCAAACCCTGTCCTTGCTTCAGTCTGGTGTATGAATCCATGTACTCTCTTTCATTTTTATTTTATTATAAGTGCCTTTAAGGATTGATTTTTTTTTTTTTTTTTTTTTTTTTTGACATACAGCTTAGCCTCCACCAGTGTTCCAATGGTTCCTAGAGAATCCTTGAAGCTGATGGTGAGCCTGGAATTTAGTAAGAATGTTACCTATTCAGTAACATTCAAATTCACTTCTAGTAGAGACAATAAAAATAATCAGGCATTACAAGGAACAGAGCTAGAAAAGCTCAGGGCTAGTCTGCATAGTGATTACTTAGGACAATAGCCAAGACACACCCAAACACAGGAATACACAATGACCTAACAAATAGGTGGGTTGTCCCATGAAAGAATTAGTGGTTGGGAGTTCTTCTGGTACAGGTTTTTTTCACTAGGCCCAGAGAAATAGCATAATCAGGTATTTACTAAATAACCCCTGGTGGGTTTAACAATAGACTAGCATTGCATCAGAACGTTCACCTGGCCCCATTTAAAGTGATAAATGAGGCCTGGTCCCTGCCATTTTTTGATGTATGCATTCCTTTTGTTTTGTGTCACTGTAACTTGGTGGATGTGTTCACCTGGCTTTTCTTGTTTTTCTTCTGTATAAAAAACGTTTGGTGTTCATTTGGACATACATTCAGATCCAACACACTCTCTTGTGTCTGTTTGTCACCCCATTTGTGCCTACTCTGTGCCCATCTGTCTGAGGCCCTGATTCCCACAGATTGAGGGGGGTCCTACTGGGCCCGGTCCATGGCAAAAGGGGATAGCGTTTGAAATGTAAATGAAGAAAATATCTAATAAAAAATGAAAGAACCTTTTACACACTTTTACATGTCTTTTGAAACATATAAGGACAAGCATAGAAAACTGGCCATCCTGCAAACCACTTTTTGAACTAAGGTAGACTTCTGTCTTCCAGGAGCCAGATCAAACTTAAATAAACCCTAGACCCTCGCAAGAAAAAGTGAACTCACAGAGTGGATAATCTCTATGTGTTACTGGTGTGAAAGCACTGTTTGAGCAAAATGAAGAATCGAAGGTATTTTATTTATTAATATTTAAGATTATAATTGTATATGAGATGTTATCATGCTGGGGATATCGCACTTAACTACGCTCTGAAGGCTGGGTCTGAAAGGAAAACATGCTATTTTGATATTGATCCCTATGCCATTATTGGGGAAAAGAGTATTCCAGAACAAGCGAAAAGTGATGATATTGAACCAAAAAGGATGTAGGGTGAAAACATGGATGCTTTGACTTCAATGATAATTGATGATAATCGCTCATCATGTTTTTAAGAACAAGACATATCAATAATACTGTTTTATTTAAATAAGAGAGTTGGGAATAAAAGAGGGAGATGAAACAGAGGAAAGAAGAAAGACAAAAATGAAGAAAGGAGGATTGAAGAAAAAACAGGAAAGAAAGAAAAAGACAATGAACATTGTCTTAGTCAGGGTTTCTATTCCTGCACAACATCATGACCAAGAAGCAAGTTGGGGAGGAAAGGGTTTATTTGGCCTACATTTCCATACTGCTGTTGATCACCAAAGGATGCAGGACTGGAACTCAAGCAGGTCAGGAAGCAGGAGCTGATGCAGAGGCCATGGAGGGTTGGTCTTTACTGGCTTGCTTCCCCTGGCTTGCTCAGTCCACTCTCTTATAGAACCCAAGACTACCAGCCCAGAGATGGCACCACCCACAAGCCCCCCCCCCCTTGATCACTAATTGAGAAAATGCCTTATAGCTGGATTTCATGGAGGCACTTCCCCAACTGAAGCTCTTTCTCTGTGATAACTCCAGCTGCGTCAAGTTGACACAAAGCTATCCAATACAAACATTATATTGCTATCCATGACATGCGGAAATTAACAGTATCTATGCCAGTTTTTAGACTTCAAGCAGGTGAATTCTAGAGTCCTTTGATTTGAAAGAAGCAGTATTTATTTAAGAATTCCAAAATATACATATAAAAGTGTTTTCCCAGGTTTCACAAAAATATCAAAGACTACCTACCTGCCATAGGACATAAACTAGAGAAAGTAAATATACTCAAAATTACTTGTTTAATGTGACATATGTAAGTTTTTACTTTCTTTCTTTTGGGGGGGGTTGCTTTATATTGTTTTTTAATATTATCTAATCTTTTTTTATTTTGACATTCCAGATTTTATTCCCCTTCTGGTTCACCCTCTGACTATTAACAATGCCATACCTGCTCCCCCAACCCCATGATTCCACGAGGATGTTCCTACCCCTATCCACCCACCAGACCTTTGTAAATTCCTTGGGGCCTCCAGTCTCCTGAGGTTTAGGTGAATCATCTCTGATTGAACCCAGACCTTGCAGTCTTCTGCTGTATGTGTGTTAAGGGCCTCATATCAGCTGGTGTATGCTGCCTCTTGATAGCCCAGTGTCTGAAAGATCTTGGGAGTCCAGGTTAATTGAGACTGCTGGTCCTCTGACAGGGTTGCCCTCCTCCTCAGCCTCTTCCAGTTTTTCCCTAATTCAACCAGAAGGATCAGCAGGTTCTATCCATTGGTTGGGTGCAAATATCTGCATCGGACTTTTTCAGCTGCTTGTTGGGTCTTCCAGAGTGTGGTCAGGATAGGTCCCTTTTTGTTAGCACTCTATAACATCAGTAATAGTGTCAGACCTTGGGACACTTGAGCTGGATCCCAATTTGGCCTGTCACTGGACTTCCTTGTCCTTAGTCTCCTCTCCATTTTCATCCCTGCAGTTCTTTCAGACAGTGACAATTATGGGTCAGAGTTTTGACTGTGGGATGGTAACCCCAACCCTCACTTGATGCCCTGTCTTTCTGCTAGAGGTGAGCTCTATAAGTTCCCTCTCCCTACTGTCAGGCATTTCATCTAAGGTTCCTCCCCTTGAATCCTGTGAGTTTCTCACCTCTCAGGTCTCTGATATATTCTGGAGGGTCCCCCCCCCCAACCTCCTATCTCCCAAAGTTGCCTGTTTCCATTTTTCTGCTGACCACCAGGGCTTCAGTCTCTTTTCCCCCACCCAATACCAGATCAAGTTCCCCTCTTCCCACGCACCCTCATTCCCTTTACCTTTTCTCCCTTCTGCCTTGCTTTCTTCTCCCTCTCAAATGGGATTGAGGCATCCTCACTTTGGCCCTTCAGCTTGTTGAATTTTTTGAGTAATGTGTACTGTACCATGGGTATTCTGTACATTTTTTTTGGGGGGGGGCTAATATCCACTAATTAGTGAGTACATACCATGTATTTCCTTTTGGGTCTGATTACCTCACTCAGGACGATATTCTCTAGTTCCATCCATTTGCCTGCAAAACTCAGCATGTCTTCATTCTTAATAGCTGAGTAGTATTCTATTGTGTAAATGAGCCACATTTTCTGTATCCATTCTTCCGATGTAGTAGACCTAAGTTGTTTGCAGTTTCTGGTTATTACAAACAAGGAGACTTAGAACATGTGGAACATGTACCCCTGTGGCATGCTGGGAAATCTTTTGGGTGTATTCCCCAGTGTTATTGCTGGGTCTTCAGGTAGATATACTTCCAATTTTCTAAGGAACATCCAGATTACCTTCCAGAGTGGTTGTACTAGTTTGCAATCCTACCAGCAATGGAGGAGTGTTCCTCTTTCTCCACATCCTCGCCAACATGTGCTATCACCTGAGACTTTGATCTTAGCCATTCTCACTGGTGTAAGATAGAATCCTAGGTCATTTTGATTTGCATTTCTCTGATTACTAAGGACTTTGAAAAAATTTTAAGAACACATGCTCCACTATATTCATAGCAGTCTTATGAAAATAACCAATCGTCCAGTAATAGCACCTTATGTTGTTTCACAGTTATCTTGGATCTATTGCCCTGATAAAGAACTTAAAGAAAAGTTTCTCTTCCTGACCTGGGGAGAGCATTTTTTTTTCCTTCATGTAGTATAATTGCTAGTAAATCACACACATTCACACGTGGACACACAGGCACACTAACATGCCAGCGCGTGCACACACAGAGATTTCAGATAATTTCTTGGTGTTATCTCTTCTTTCTCCCTCTCCTCTGCATTACCATTCTTTTCTCTTTCCCAGGTATGTCCCTTCCAATTTTTCCCTTTATAGCACCTAAGCCCTACCCCTATGTCTTGTGCCCCTTTCTAGAGCTCCATTCTTCCTTACTTCCACCTCCATGGACTTCTTACTTTTCTAACTTCTGTACTTTCTCCAAGTATATACTCACATCTAATGTTTCAGGACTAGGGTCTACAAATAAGAAGAATGATAGAGTCCCCTCCCCTGCCCCCAGATCTTGGTTATTTTAATAAGTACGTTATTTTCCAATTCTTTCCATTTCCTGAAAATTCTATGATTTTGTTATTTTTTTTTCAGCTAAAAAAAAATGTATGTATTCTCAACTCATTACTTGATTGGTATCCAGACTTCTTCATGGAATATACCTAAAGCATTAAACATCCAACTACAGAGATGTCATTTAATTTTTACCTAGTGTACTGCCAGAAGGGTAAGGTAGTCTAATGCATGAAACTTATACTGTTCCATTGTTTACAAATATGCTTTAATTATGTCTAGTTACCTACACTTGTATTATGTGTTAAATTTCAAATAATCTCTTTTCCATATGCTTGTGACAAAAAGTATTTTCTTGTTGAGCAACTATGACAAGAATGCATTTAAATACTTAATTGTAATTATTAAATATAGGAAAAATCAGAGATGGTGCCTCTAGAGCCTAATTCTAAACAAATTAACTGCCACGGATAGTAGAAACAAATAATAGTAGACACAGAAGAAGAATCTTTATCTAACTGAAGTTTTATCATAACAATTCTTCATTCTTGAGAATTTCATACATATACACAGTGATGTGAAATCATGCACATCCCATACTCGCTCTGAATCCCCTATGTTCCTCAGAAAGTTTCCCTTTACCAAATTTATGTCATTGTTTTTGTTGTTCTTCTTTTACATTTTTGATCACCCACTAAGTCTAATTATAAAGGTTAATACATATCTTGGTGTGTATTTGCAAATCTAAACATGGGCTGTCTACTCATAGGGAATTTTCTGCCCTTGTCATTTGGTTTTTAGTTTCTACCTATGACCTAAAACATAATACTCCCATCCGAAGCAGTTCTAAAAGAAGAAATAAAGAAAAAAAGAGGTAGGGAAGACAGATGACTTTATAATCTCACACTTTATAAATACAGCCTTTATTCTCGCAGTCCATTTACACTATGCTTAATTATTTGTGATGATTCAGTCTTGTGAAGTTTCAGTAGAAAGGTTTGTCATGACCTTCAGATTGGCTAAAATTCTATGGTCCTACAAGTTCCTACTAGAATATAAATTATAATGGGTCTGAACATTCCAAGGCTAATTTTCTAGAATTTATGTGTTAGGCTATTTGAAAATGAAAATCAAGTTGCATATAAAATAATGATTATTGAAGAGCTCATTCATAATAACAGGATTTTCGTGGATTATCTGGGTTTAATTATTAAAATCAAAATAGCCCTTAAAAGGCAGGAGGAAGTTGAAGACAAAGGCATAACTATGAACTAATAGTAGTAGTTCACTAGACTTTGGTTGATATTAAGGGAGGGGAGGTAAACAAAAACAAGATGAGTGACTTCTAAAACTAGGCAAGAGGGAAAAATGGGTCATCCAGTGGGGTCTAAAGGAGGAATACTTCCACACTGATGCCTTGATGAAAGCCCATGGAAACCCATTTAAAAAGCATGACCTCCAGAACTCTAAGAAAATAAGTTAATGTTGCTTTAAACCAGTATGTCCGTGATAATTAGTTACAGCAGCCATGAAAAATAAACGTACCCATGGATGATTGCCACATTTTCCTAGTAAATGAAATGAAATAATATAGAAGCAAGAATGCTGCAGCCCTCACTATAATTATTTGATTTTATTATATTAGGTTTTAATTACCATGAATACTATCATTTAGTATATTAGTAAATATACCATGGCCAATTTGTGGAATATATTAATCTATGTTAATAAACACTGTTAATATGATTTTCTCATTGTATTCATTCATAAAAATATACTACTTGAAAGCATGAATGAATATATGTAAAAACCAGAGATCCCGTAGGCTTCAAAATTGGAAGAAACCCTATACTTAGAGGTTACATTGGGCTGTAGAATTTTTCTTTTATGATAAATATTGTACTTTATTAAGAAAAGATTATTTGGCACTAGAGAGATGGCCCAAAATTTAGAGAGCACTTGCTACTCTTCTAATGGAACCAGAGTTCATTTCCAGCACCTACATTGGAGAGCTCATAACTACCAATCACAACAGACACAGGGAAGCCTATGCTCTCTTCTAACTTCTGCGAGAGGGACTAGTAGGAGGAAAGGAAAGGGAGAAATTATACAATTACAGTACTTTTTCCCAACTTTTATTAGGTATTTACTTCATTTACACTTTGAATGCTATCCCCAAAGTCCCCTATACCCTCCCGCCTCCACTCACCTACCCACCCACTCCCCCTTCTTGGCCCTGGTGTTCACCTAATTATAGTACTTTTAATTCTTTAAAATAATATAATATAAAATAATATAATATAAATTCTTTAAAATAATATAATATAAAATAATATAAAAATGAATTACATAAGGAGACCAAGGGCAGTATTAATAGTACTGTAGTCATTCTACAATGAGTATTTAACTCACTACTCTCGGTATACAAATCTTCCTTCTGCACACTTTTTCTAATATATTTATTAACATATATATATATATATATATATATATATATATATATATGCCACCCCTTACAACTTACAGCTTACACATACAACTTAGTGTGTAGGTGTGTGTGTAAATGCACATAGGTGCATGTGTATGTATGTGTGCATATGCATGTGTGTGTGTGTGTGTGCTTATCCCACCTAGTCAAATTTCAGCTGTCCATATACTTATGGGTATGGGAGCATCATCAACGTTTGACCAAACTCTTAAAGAAAACTGATTCTCCATCCTGGGAAACCATGGGTTATCAATAGCTTACCAGTTAAGGGCAGCACACATGAGCTCAAGTACTTTTCTATGCTATAATGTTGACTGTTTTGATCTTGTGATGGTCTTTTCTAGGCAGCCACAGCTATTTAGAGTTTATGAGCGAAAAAGTCCTATCCTGTCCAGATGACACCATTTCACTCTGGTTCATTCTGATTCTGACTTCTGTAATCCTCCCAGCCCCTCCCCCTTTTGCAATAGAGCCTGGGCCTTGGAGACAGGAAGTATGGCAAATGCTTTGTGGATAAACACTTCATAGGTACTTAATCTCTGAGCTTTGATGTGTCGTAAGTTTCTGTGATCATTTGTCCACTCTTTTATGATAAGATTACACTTTCCATCTTTACACACTAGAAAAATTCTGTAAGCACAAATGACTATCTACAAATATAACTTCTGTAGCCTTCATCTGTCTGAAGTTCGTATTGTGGACCTTAAATCGCATAGTCATGGCTTTAAGACATAGAACCCACTGGGAAATGATTGTCTTGAGTCTCTAAGACAATGCATTTCTTCCACATCAATGTAACTAACACCATGATCAGAGTGACTCTAGATATTATCTATGCCTTTATAATGACATCTGTTCATATAATGTTCAGAAGCCTTCCAAGCTGAAAATTGAAGAAAGGCAATTTTTATTTCACATTCAATGTGAAATTTTATTTTCCTTTTTAAATGTTATTTTGTTCAATCAAGAAATACTATACTTTGTAACATCTAATCATATATTTTAAAATTTCATATTTCTGATTTGAGTCATGACTGTATTAAAGACATCTATTTTTTCCAATTTTTGACACGAGGACCTAGGAAACTAATTTATAGAAAGTAAAAAGGAATGCGTACTGAATATGATCTTTGAAGACACAAACAATCAAGAACTAACAAAATATCAACTCTCTAATTCAACCAGAATCCACTCAGTTGAATTTAATGACCTTGCCATATATTTTTAAAATGAAAACACATCTACAGGTAGCAGATATTAGTAAATACAATAAAATACTTCAAATGGAAATATAATAATAAATATAATATATAATGGAATGAATAAGTCATTCTTAGTAAGGCCAAGATTACAATGGCTGTGGAAGTAGTGTCCTGTTAATAGCAACTTTCTGTGGATTCTCCAAACAGCAGAAAGATGAATATCAGTGTACCCATGGGGACATAAAAAGCCAAAGAAAAGCTAGCTGCTTCTCTTCTACCCTTGGATTAGTGTAGTAATCCATAATTTGTGTCCAGAATCTTAGCTTTTTAATAGTTACTACATTGAAATTTAAGTTTACACTTAAGTCTTATAGGGACATAAGGCTTCAAATTAGAGCACTTATGAAAAATTGTACAACTTTGGCAAGGATCTGGGGAAAAGGGACAAAAATAATTGGAAAACACACAAATAACACTACTTCCCACCCCTCCTTAAGTGTAAGTCATGGTAGTAGTAAGTGATGGTAAATGGGATAGAAAGTGAAATCACAAGCCAGTGTTAACATTTTGGAGAACAACTTGAAATACTTAATAAAATTGCTAGGTACATACAGTGTGAGTCATGCTTATTCATCTGTCTGTACGTCTTACAACAATCCACAACATGTTTACATGTTTGGACAACTTTGCTAATAGTGACAAAGTACTCAAACTGAATACAATGCTTTCTACCAGGAGGGTGAAAAAAATGGAATGTGATCCTTTTGTATAGTTCGATTTTGGCATAAATGAAGAGGAAATAACTAGCCTTCTTTACATCATAGTCAGTCTCAGGAAAATGTACTCAGAGAAGGAAATAATTTAACAATGACATACAGAAAGTGCACATGCAATATAAATATATATGTAATACTATAAACATATAGGCATAAATATGTTAGTCCTCATGTTTAATATCTCTTGAGATCTATCAACAACAATTATTTCATGAGCTCAATCATTCCATAGATACATCTTCTAACAGGAATAGTTTTGAATGAATTAGAACAATAAATATTGAATTTTTAAAAATTAAAAAAAATTAATTTAAAATTTATATTATAATGTAATTACATCATTTTCTCCTTTTATTTTCTCTTTCCCTTGTACACCAGTCCAACCTCCTTGCTCTCTTTCAAAAATGTTTAAAAGTGCTTTGAAAGATGGATTTGTCTTTAAAGAGTCTGGCTCACAGTAAAAATGAAATGGGAACATGCTCTAAATAAAAGACCAACCATATGTAATGAGGAATTTTCAGTCTTTAAAATCTGAATGTATTCTGTTCACTGCAGTAGGCAGATATGATCATCTGAGTAAGAGAACACAGTAGGTATTACCCAGAGGCCTCCTGTACAAACCTCACCCTATTAATTACATCTTCAGTGAGAGAAGTGCCTCCTAGAGAGAAGTAATTATGAAAACGCAGAAGTAGAGGAGAGCCCAAGAGACAATCCACATGGATTCTGTCCTGGGTAATGCAGTAACTGAGTAAGGAAGAAGCTGAAGTCCATGCAGAGGAAGCCATCTGACAAACATTCTCATTATTGGCAGTTACTTCCCTGGATGCCTGGTTGTATAGACCACATAGAATTGCAGGTGCCCCTTCTGGGAACCCAAATTACCTTTTCTTGTTCCAATAACTTTTGCTTCTAGGTAAAAGCTATGAAGTCAGAAGCAATACAAGTTAGCTGTATTCTTCTCTAAGCCAAGTAGCATGGGGCCAAGCACTTTGAACAGAGAGTTTTACTCAGATCTGTATTTCCATCCATCATCTGTCAGATAGATTCCTGGCAACCCGCTCAATCCTGTATCTCCATTCCAGCTGTGCTTTCCATGGCTTTGGCCTCATTTTGATTGATTTCAAAAAATTCGAAGAGCAAAGTTCCTTCTCCAGAGATGCAATTTTTCAGTGTCGGAGGCTTGTAAGGCACTTATTAATAAAGGTTTGAATGAATTAAAAGGGTAGGTCAAGAGGGCTTGCCACCTATCACTACAAAAGGACAACATACTCATAATGAGTGACTGTTATTGATTAAGTGCTTCCGTTGCCCACATCGATAGTCAATCATTGCTAAAGAGTCAGATTTCAAAATATTAAACAGAACGAAGATAAAGATTTTTGCCTGGGGACTGAATTTTGAAAGTTTTGGTGAGCATTTGAAAGACATTTCTCTACACCAAGGTGAACTGCAAGCAATAAATAAAAGTGGGGTGATTGATTAGCAAACTGCTTAAAAAGCAATAGTTGCTGCCTGCAGCACTTGTAATTCACTCTGAAAACATATGTCTTAGGACTTGAGGTGAGCAGATCTGATGCAATGGGCAGTTTCAGCACTGTATAGCTAAAGGGATGTTTTCTTATGAATTAATAACAGAAAGGCAACTATTTATTGACAACTTGTTTCAGATTTAAGGAAGATGACAGTAATTTCTTCTTCTAGTTTTTAGTTGCTTGATTCTGTGCTGTGACAAAATGCCAGACAAAAACAACTTAAGGAGGAAAATGTTTATTTCGGCTTATGGATTAAGAAGGTACACAGTCTATCATCGAAGGAACCCAGGAAAAGATCACTGTAAAGCCCATGGCTGTCACATTGCTTTTACCTACTTTCACAGTTAATAAGCAGAAAGAATAATGCTGCTGGTGTCCAGCTTGCCTTCTGTTTATTCAGTCTCAGAACTCCAGCCCAGGGGATGGTGTTGTGTACATCCAGATACAGGGTGGAGTTTTTTTCTATAGTTATATTTTTTTCTAGAAATACCCTCATAGGCAAACCTCAAGGTGTGTTTCTAGGATGATTCTTAATACCATCATTTTGACAATTGGCATTAAGCATTACACAGACTTAATAATAGTAATTGGGGAATCTTTTTTTTTTTTTTAAAAAAGACATAGCAGAGCTGAATGTCAGGCTAAGAGGAAAGAAGGGGTCAGGTATATGCATGATACATAGTGGGACCAAGAGATGACCATAGTGACTCATTTAACACTCAAACATCTACCTTAAATATTAATGATATCCTCACTTTACTAAAAATGGTGAAATCAGACAATTTTATTTACTCCCTTTTAGCTATTAATAGCATTACTATTATTTTAATTGAGGATGTCTGTCTTTTCACCTTCTAAATAGAGTTTTATTTTGTTTGTTTGTTTGTGGTTTTGTTTGTTTGCCTTTTTAAGGAAACACCCGTATCACCCAGACAATTTACTAAAATAAGCTCTATCTGAGAGTTGCTAATTTATCACATCTAGGACAGGTCCTAAGAATTCATAAGCTAACAATATTCAAATCACTGCAGACACTTCTGGCCACAGATCCCACTGCATTTGGCTGCAGTGTTCTATGTGTCATCCCTTTCTGACTTTACAATTCTGTAACATTCTCATTGCAAACAATCCAACAAATGGATAATTCCTAGACATCCATTCTGCATTCTTCCAGTTATAAGTTCATTTCCAACAATCCTGTATAATTTTATAAATGCATAGATATGGGGAATTGAAGGCTGGTTTCCAGTTGAGCTGAGGTCTGAACCCTGGTGGTGATAATTCACCTTCATGATATGGTAGGCGTTCCCTCATGCTCCTAGAACTCTGACCTCTGCCTAAGTTACC
>NC_034592.1:80981415-80993082 GCF_900095145.1 Mus pahari
CCAGTTACCTAACAACAGTGAAGACCATAAAAAGGGCTGCTCAACCCCACATCACTCTCTTACTTCTTACTCTTTTACCCCTCACTCTCTCCCCCTCTCTCCTCTCCATTTGTCTTCTCTCCTCTCTCCTTTCTCTTTGTCTTCTCCTCTCTTCTCTCCTCTCCCTTACTCTCTCTTTCTCTCTACCCCCCTCTCTCTCTTCCTCTCCCCCCTCTCTCTTTCTACCTTCTCTCTTTCCCCCTGCCTTTCTATAATAAAGCTCTTAAACCATAGAGTCTCTGCTCCATCAAGATCTGCTGTGCACTCTAGACAGTGTGGGAACCTCTTCCCTCATCCCTCTCTCCTATAAATCTGGTGGCTTTAGCAAAGTAGCTCTGGGGTCCCTAGGTTGGGCTGTCCCTGGCCACCTCCTGAAGAGTGGAATAGAGGAATGCCCACACAGGGAGGCATGGAAGGTAGTTAGCAGCCCTCCCATGCCTGACTGACCAGAGAATAGGTGAAACTCTGGCAGGGTGTGGGCCTTTTCCCTTCATCCTCTTTCCCAGGGCCCCTCCTTTTTTAGTTCCCACACATAGACCTTTTTGATGAGTAAACTCGATGGAGAATTTAACAGTAAATAGTTAATTGTATATGACATATCTGTGACTAAGCAAAGTTGATAGACTATACTGTGTTTATGTTTTCCTATCCCTAAGAAGATTGAAAGGAGTCGATATTTCTTTAATAACAAATAGTTATTTAATATTCAAGATCCTTTTCAACCTTTATGGGAAGTTTTCTGAACGAAAATCTATGCAGTACTAAGATAACTGGATCATGACAAAGACAGGCTGAACTCAGTAGCTTCTCGTCATCACAATGTGAGCTTTATTCATTTCTCTCCTGCCAATCAAGAGGCTGTCATACCTATCATAGTCCTTTCCTACATACTGCTCTTCTTTTTGACATTATACATGAGCATTGCCTCAAGTCCAGGCTCCAGAAACATAGAATGAATGAATGATGGAGACATTGACTTTTAAAATCTTGTGCAATGTGGCAGCCTCAGAAGGAATGAATTCAACTCACAAAAACTGAAACTCCCCTGAAGCTCATCAAAAGTTTCAACCAATTCTACTAAGGAAGTCTCTACTTCTCCACTGCTGTTCGTGTTCACAAGCCTCCAAATGGTATTCCATAGAGCAAACCAAACCCATTGAAATGCCTAGAAAGGAGCCTCTCTCTTTCTTAGATCCTCCATTGTTAGAGCTTCACAGTAGTTTGAATACCAAATGAATTCCTATCACGCACAGATGAAGACAACTTCTACCTGAATATGGCGATCCCAAAATTTTTGATAAGGGTAAAGATTTCTGAATGAATAACAACTAAATATTAGTTTCAAAATCAATGTATCATGAGGCAGATGTCTCTATATCCTATGTGCGGTATGTTAGGAATCTATGGCAGGTTTGATTCTGAACACCTAGCATGTGCACTTTGCACTGTGCCTGAATGCAGTCATACCATATAATGCTAACCAGTAATACCCAAAACAAGTCCCTTAGATTCCAGAGTATAGTAGCTAAAAAAAGATAGGAAGAGTTATCATCTCTTTAATGAGCTAATATACTTTTACTTCCTATAATTTCTACCCCATGGCTCAGTTCCTAAAAGAAGTCACAAGGTTCTGTTGTTTCTCTCTCTCTCTCTCTCTCTCTCTCTCTCTCTCTCTCTCTCTCTCTCTCTCTCTCTCTCTCTCTCTCTCTCTCTCTCTCCCAACCCCTTCCTCACTCTTCCCCTTCCTCACGTTGGCTAGAATCTAACTTTATTTTTTTTCAACTTATACTTGGGGTTTCCTTACTCTTTCTCTAATGTTCCCCTCCTCATCATGTGTCTGACTTGAATATCAGCATTACTCAAAAGGCATGCCTTTCCTTTATAAACATCCCCCCCTTTTTTTTTCATTATTCACCTCTGGAAAGCCACCAACATTTACATTTTATGTTTCTTATGTTTTTTCTTTTAATTTTCTTTAAAAAAAACCTTTGCTCTATATTTGCTCTATATACATCTGTGTTTTCTCTTTGAGGAGCTGTGGTGATTTGGATATGCTTGACCCAGAGAATGATCATATTAGAAGGTATGGGTTTGTTGGAGTAAGTATGTTCTCATTGACAAAAGTGTGTCACTATGGGGGTGGGCTTTGAGACCCTCCTAGCTGCCTAGAAGACAGTCTTCTCCTGATTGCCTTCAGAACAAGATGGAAAACTCTTAGCTCCTCCAGTGTCATGCCTGCCTGGATGCTGCCATTCTTCCTGCCTTGATGATAATAGACTAAATCTTTGAACATTATGCCCTTCCCCCAGCCTTGAGCAGGCTACACAGACCCTAAATGTTTGCCACAGTTTGTCTTCCACCTAGAAGACCTAGGGTGGAATCTTCTGCCTTGCCACACCTGCAGTTTCCTACAGGAGCAGACTGTCTGCTGAGCTTGCTTTGCAACATAATCCAACTGAAACAAAGGATGGGCCTGTGGGGTTTCCCCTCTATAAACTCAGAGCTGAAAATTAAACTTTGAATCTTGGATCAGAAAACTTTATCTTGGCTTCATCCTTTTCTTGACCAACTAACATTTTTCATTTCCATCCTCCCTTTCAGGTACCCAGTTCTTTGTGGCTCCTAGACAGCTACAAAACATGTAAGCCAAACCCAATTAAATATTGTCTTTTATAAGAGTTGCCTTGGTCATGGTGTCTCTTCACAACAATGGAAACTCTGACTAAGACAAAAGCACAGTGGTTTAATTTGGGAGAAAATATTTTAATATTCTACTATCATCATTCTATAGCATGTATCAAATCAATACACCTTTGGATTACATACTGTATATGAAACATTGCTGTTTTGATTGTAAGCTGGAGTTCCCTTTTAAGGTGAATTTTGAATTTTGACTTGGGAGGAGGACAGAATTTTCAACAAATTGTAAATGGCTGTAAAACAGTTCTCTCATTTTGTATTGCATTAAGATGTCTCAGCATTGACAATTGTCACATTAAAATTTTATCCAACTCTAGCAAATATTGAAGATTTTTTTTCTTGTAGGATTATATATTACATTGATATTTAATTCATTTTTAAAAATTTATTTATTTATTTATTTATTCTTTCATTATTATATGCTGACCTTAGTTGGCCCTCCCTTCCCTGACCTCCTCCTTCCCCATTTATTTCTCCTCCATCTTCCTTCAGAAAATGTCAGGCCTCCCAGGGATATAATCAAATGTGACATATCAAGTTGCAATAAAATTAGGTATATCACCTCATATTAAGGTTGGTAAAAGTAACCCAGTATAAGAACAAGGATCCTAAAGGCAGGCATAAGGGTCAGAAATACCTTCTGTTAGGCATCCCACAAAACACCAAGTTACAGTGTCCAGCTATTGTAAATAAAGATGCTATGAACATAGTTAAACAAGTATCTTTGTGGTAGTATGAAGCACTTTGTGTTTATATGTCCAGGCATAGCACAGTCTTGAGACAGACAGATTCCAAATTTTCTGAGACACTCCCGTGTTGATTTCCAAGATGGCTGTACAAATTTGAATTTCCAACAATGAAGAGAGTTGGATATTGAAGTCTCCCACTATTAATCTGTGGGGTTCAATGTATGATTCAATTTTTAGTGATATTTTTATTGTTTTTTTCATTTTTTTCAAATGTGATTACCCTTGCACTTGGCACATAGGTGTTCAATACCTGAGATATCATCATGGTCGATTTTTCCATTGAAGAGTATGAAGTGTCCTGATCATCTCTTTTGACTAAATTTGGGTAGAAGTGTGTCTTAGTCAGGATTTCTATTCCTACACAAACATCATGACCAAGAAGCAAGTTGGGGAGGAAAGGGTTTATTTGGCTTACATTTCCATACTGCTTTTGATCACCAAAGGATGCAGGACTGGAACTCCAGCAGGTCAGAAAGCAGGAGCTGATGCAGAAGCCATGGAGGGATGTTCTTTACTGGCTTGCTTCTTTCTTGGTTGTAGGAGGGTCCAGGTGCAATAACTTATCTTTCACTTTAGATGGAATATCTCTGCATGCCCCACACCATTAGACTCCTAAGAATTTCACTGAGGTAGATGGTCCTTGAATTTTGGTTGGATTTATTTCCCATCCTCTGATACGCATATGTGTTACCAATGAGTCCAAAGTGGTTGCTACTTCCTGCTCACTTGGTCCAATCAGCATAATGTCATCAATATAGGGTACCAATGTGATATTTTGTGGAAGAGCCAAATGGTCAAGATCCCTTCTAACTAAATTATGACACAGGGCAGGAGAGTTAATATATCCTTGAGGCAAAACTGTGAAGGTATCCCCTGCTTGTGGACGTTGTACATCGTGGTGCGCACTAGGCTCCGCACCACGATGTACAACGTCCACAAGCAGATACCCATTGAATTTAATTCATCTAATTGAGCAACAGTCTCTCCAGTGCTAAGGTCTGGCACAAGGAAAAGAGCAAAAACAAAATTCTTCAAATGTGCTGGTGGCCTTCTCACCAGTTTGCGTCTTATAGAGCTGGTAAAGGGCATATCTTCCTTCCCATTGTGGAAGATTAGGTTTTACACAAAATATCCACTCTAGCATTGCTATTTCCCTAAGTCTTAAAATCCCTTCATCAACACTAAGCCATGGAATATCAGGCATCTCCAAGTCCTTTCCAGGCCATCTTTTAATAAACACTTCAGCCAACCATTCAAACAAACTTTTGACACCTTTTTTAACTGTGCGAGCATGCGTATTAAACCTAGAATCTCCACTCAGAGGGCCCATGTCAATAAACTCAGTCTGCTCTAGTTTTATGTTCCTTCCACCCTTATCCCACACCCTTAAACTCCATTCCCACACATATTCGCCAGGTTTCTGCTTGAATAAATTAGCAAATTCATTAAGCTCTTTAGTAGTGTAGCGAATTTCCTCATGGACTACACTTTCTACCTCCCCTTTAGGAGCCTGTTTTGCTTTGAGTCTAGTTACAGGTCTAGAAGAAACTATTGGTGGACCTTGAGAAACATCAGTATTGACTTGTCTGGCATTTTCTCCAGTGAAAGTCACTGCTGGTCTACCAGGCTCTGCATAATTAATGTTCTCATTATTTCAAGGGGTGGGGCTGAGGGTACTACTTCCTCAGGTGGGGCAAACCCTTGAGAATCTGAAGATTCAAAATTCTCAGCTTCAACACAGTCTTCCCACACATCCCCATCCCAAGTTATAGGATCCCATTCTTTGCCAATTAGTGCCCTTACTTTAACTGTCGACACTCTGAGGCTGAGACTTGAGTTGTCGCTGTAGTTCAGCCAACCTTACAATGAGAGTTTCAGTTTGATTTTCTGCAACTTGAGCTCTATGGCTGCAGGAGAGAAGATTCTCTTCAAGGACACACTTAGCAACATTTAGATCGTTTACTTGTGTCTGGAGCCTTTCAATTTTATCACACAACTCCTTCCTTTCATTCATTGATTTTCCCAAGATGCTAAGAGCAACCAGCCAGTAAAATCATTTTTCAATTTTTCCCCCATCTTGTAGAAAGCTTTGTACACGGAATCACCTAATTCATCAAGAAAATCAAGGGCNTTAGCTTCTTTAAGTTTGAAATATCTATCTAGGCCCTTCTGACATTTAAAGTTTCCATTTAGAAATCGGTTGTAATTCTAATCGGTCTATCTTAATGTTACTTGCTTGTATTTCCCTCCTTGAATCTTTAAGTATTTCTTTGTTTTGAGTATTTAGTGCTTTGGTTATTTGAACAGTAGACTTTTTTTTTATCTGTTCTCATCTATTTAGTGTTTTGTAATCTTATTGTTCTCTTACAAGCATCTCCTCCTTTAGGCATCACAGTCAGAGAGCGGGGAAAGTCAACTATTAGGGCTCAGGACTTGTGATATAATTGGGAGATGCCAAGACAGTGAAATAGTAGGGGAATTTGACCTGCAAGTATCGTACCTGAATGTTTCTCAGTCTGTTAGGTCTCTAGTATTGTGGGGAATCTCTGCCCCAGACTGGCCTGTGTAGCAGGGAATCTCTGACTGGCTGGGGGCTGGAATATGGCAACTAAGAGGGTGGGGAATTAGGAATAGGGCAGGCAGAGGAGAAGAGTTGAGAATTTTGGTGTATTAGTTAGGGTTCTCTAGAGTCACAGAACTTATGGGTAGTCTCTAAATAGTAAAGGAATTTGTTGATGACTTATAGTCTGCAGTCCAATTCCCAACAATNGTCAGCAGCAGCTGTGAATGGGAGTCCAAGGATCTAGCAGTTGCTCAGTCCCACAAGACAAGCAGGTAGAGGAGAGAAGGAGTATAAATCTTTCTTCTTCCAATGTCCTCATGTAGGTCTCCAGCAAAAGCTGTAGCCCAGATTAAAGGTGTGTGCCACCACACCTTTAATCCCAGATGACCTTGAACTCAGAGATTTCCCTGTCTTAATCTTCTGGAATTCATAGCCACTACGCCTCAAGATCTCCATGCCAAGATCCAGGTCAGAAAACAGTATCTCCCAGCCTCCAGATTAGGATCACTGGTGAGTTTCCAATTCTGGATTGTAGTTCATTCCAGATATAGTCAAGTTGACAACCAGGAATAGCCACTACATTTGGTGGTTGGGCATCTTACTTGGAATTCATCCACTCTGTGAGATCTCTAGTAGAATATAAGCCCCTGTTGGAAGATGGGGTACATTAAGGGGTGAGCGACTGGAATAAGGTATAGGGATGCTGAAATAGTGAGAGTGGAGAATTTTGCAGGGGAGGGGCATTCTACCTGGACTTTTCCCTTCAAAGTCTCTAGTACAGTAAACCAGTAATTAATTGTTCACATAAAAAAATGCATATCATCCTGTTAGTATGCAAATTTTCCTTAATTTTTGATGAAAGATAAATTGACACGTACAATTAGGTATTACTTTAAAATAAATTTCTTTAATGTATTATCAGCAAATGTTTGATTTATTTATTTATTTATTGCTTGTATACCTGAGGCTACAAAAGTTTTCTTAGATGTTATCTACTAAAATTACTGTCATGATATAACTAACCGCATTCTCATTGAGCTACATGTCTGCTCAATAGGAGGAAATTTTGTTTTGGTTTTGGGGTTTTGTGTGTGTGTGTGTGTGTGTGTGTGTGTGTGTGTGTTGTTGTTGTTGTTGTTTTGGTTTTTGGTTCTTGTTTTGTTCCATATACTGAAAAAAAAAAAATAATGCATCGATGGAGAGGTACATAACTGGCCAAAGTAGTCAATCTTTAAAGGAGACATTGACCTTAACCCTACCTTAAACACAGCTCAGCCAATATTGTTGGAAAGAAATCAGAAAGACTTTAGAAAAGTGAGGTAAACCTGTGTTCTCTAGATATAACATATCTATTGTGCAGAAGACCTACACAAAATCTCCTATAGAGACTAGCTGTCCTTCCCTTTTCGTGCTGAACATAATAAATTGACTGAGCTTCTAGATTTTTGAGTAGTTGATGTCACTCCACAAAAGATAACATGTCACTGCACAATATATGCAATCCTGGCTTGGATTTCACATGCACTTAATTACATGCACTTAAAATATCTTCTGTTGACATATCTCCTTGAAAAGAAAACAGTTATGTGGCCAGTTGGGCTGTTGTCTATAATTTCCCTGTGACATATGGAACATGCATTTATGCAATTGAATGAAAACATGTGTAAGTGAAGAAATAATTGGCTAATGTGTGAAATAAATTAACACAGTAGAAATAAAAGTCAATATGTTTTTCTGAAAATAAATTGTTAACAAGCAAGGATGATCACAGGACTGGGGTCATGGGCCTCATAGGTTTAATCTCAATGCCTTCAGCAAAGTTCTTCAACTCTATGAATAGCCATTCTGCCTCCTATCAAAAGCCTGAAGTTTCTATTAGAATTCATTGCTTTAGCCTCCTGGGCTTTTCTGCCTTTAAGGGTTTCTGTTAAATTATAGCTATCTCTGGGATATATAAAATGTAATGCTATTATCAGGTGATCCTCGTGGGAGACTATGTGATGACTGGTTTTTGAGAAAGTACATGTATGGGAAGAAAAAGAAGAAAAGAAGGGAGGGGACATATATTTGTTTATATTTTAAAATGAGAAAGGCTTTATATATGCTATTGCCTTTACTCCTAACACAAATAAAAAAAAAAAAAAACAAAGAAACACAAAACACCTCATCCTCGTAGCTGTTTTGTATTTTTTCCACCAAAGAGAAAGCAAATGCATTGCAGTGAAATCACTTTCCCGAGAAAGCTCAGCCAGTAAAAATAATTGTACTAGAATTTGAACCATTATTTGTCAAGTCTTTTTTTTTTTTTTTCATCAGGCAGTGCCCACTGTCAGAGACCAAAAAGAAATTTCGGATCCGAGAAGACAGTCATTTATATTCACTGCCAGAAATACTAGGGCATTTCCCAGCTTCTTTATCTGAAGTGTCAATATGAAAAAATGCAGCTCTCAGACCAAAGGGAATAAGAGATAATTTCTTCTGGACCCAAGTATGAGTGACTATGGCCCAGGAACATAGATTTGTTTACTACATTCCAGGTGCCAATATGCTAACAGTTTCATGAGGCTTTTATAATAACAGAAACAAGGAAGTCACAAATCAAGTCACCAACATTAAATACACTGGTAACTCCTTCCCATAGGGATTTGCAGCATGCAGAGATACCTCTACTATAGTCTCATATGCAATATGATGACATCGTAGCTTTTGGATTGCTGGAAGCTAGTGGGTTGTTCCTACATTCAAGAAGGATTTATTCAACAGTGACAGGTTATTACATCACACACAGAGGTGGGTAATACATGGTGATTTAGAGTCTTAGACAACCCAAGCTTATTTGGCTCTGGACATGATTCCATCCTCTACAATCACTGAAGTTCTAGTTGTGTAGATGTGGCCTCTTTCTGGAAACTGTAGTTAACAGCAGCAACTGTTCATTTGCGTTCAGGTATGGGGGAAGCCCTAGTAACTTGCCCTAAACAAATGTACCTTCATTTCCCTCTCTGTAGCCTGCAGGGAAATGTCCTCATCACTTCTAGCTTTCAAAAGTAGTTATTCCTAATCTTGTGTTAGCATGAATGCAATCTTTGCATCCATCTTCCCAGGGTCATCTGCCCTGTAATTATATCTTTCTGACTCTCCCTATGCTTGTCTCTTCACATGTCTATTTTCTAATGGAAACTAAGTGTTATAAATTAATGTCAACCCTAAGAAAACTGACCCCTTCTTAACCAGATAACACTTAATAAAGAATATATTTGCAAATCAGGGCCCATTTTCACTTTCCTATGTTCTATAGGAGAACATGAGTAAACCCAAGATCCTATTCATATGATTTAATTGATACACATTTTTGAAATGCAAACTTTACAATGGAATGCAGAGAAAGAAGAACATGATGAAGAACCAAAGGGCTAGAGTGTACTTCTCTAAGAAAGGTTCTTTTATTGTTGTGCTGGAGGCATGGGCTGCCTACATTTGCATTCCAAGTAAAGAGCTGCCAGTGAATTAATGTGTCTGCCAAGTGTGGCTGTGTTTGCTGTGTGAATAAAAGTTTGAGTAAGACCTTTCTGCCTATATTTCCCAGTGAAGCAACTCAAGGTGCTTCTGGCCATTTTGGTGATGGGAACACTTCAGATGAGATTACCTCTACACAACTTCCACATTGCTGATGGAAGTGATTTATTTTTCCATATGTGAAAGATCTTCCAGAATGATAGACCTTCTATTGTACTTGCATTGTTCTCTTATTTACAGTAATGACCGGTGCTGAAGCCAAAGCAATTTCAGTTTCATGTGCCAACATGCAAAAGGACTCTATAATTTGGGGAGAGTGGGCATGCATTAGTTTAGTTTTGCATTTGCAGTATAGACAATTCAAAGATTCTTTCAATCCTAGACTGTTTATGGCAGGAGTAAATCATATACATCGGCATCCTTGTATAAATTTGAGAAGAAAAGTGAGACAAGAGACATTTGTTCAGTGTTCCTATGAATAAGTAAGTGTTCACAACAACCAGTGCAGATTGTAAGGGCCCGTTCTAGGTTGAGAACATTGAATCTTAGCCTTGTCATCTCTTTTTTTAATAGTCTGATTTCTAAGCCTAGTTCAGTTCAAAGACATACATTTTCCATTTAAATTTGTGGACTCTATCTCTAATAGCAAATTTCTGTCCTGTGAAAGATTCTTGAAATCCGCAGATATGAACAAATTTATCTCTTTGGTTTCATTAGACATTATCAAGGAGACATCCAGCAAATATATGGAGCGCCAACATAAAATGGTCAAGTGGTTAATGTAATATTTTAATCAAGGCCGCTTGGAATTTAAGATGTCAAGTATTTGGCTCTGAGTTAAATATATTGCTGCATTCCACTTTTTACGATAGGAGAATTTCTATAATCTACACAGCAGACAATGGGAAGAAAATTAAAAACGAAATAAACTATTATGCTTTGGCTTCAGCATAGGTTCCTGTGCTGACGGGGTGTTCCCAGGCAGTGGTGCTACCTTAGAAGTGGAGCAGATGTTAGAAGGAGAAAGATGTGCCTAGGAAAGAGATCGCTGGTCTCTGATTCCTTTCTCTCTGCTTCGGCTCCCACATGTTTCAATTACCACCATACTTGACCTTGTCACATACTGGTCTAAAGCCAGGCAATACTGTGAAGTGAAACCTGGGAATGTGTAAAATTAGATGTACCTTTCATTCTTTTACACAGATAGTGACTGATAGCTTGTGACAATGACAGAAAAGTGGTTACCTATACCTTGTCACAAATAATCCTATAAACAGAGTAACTATCATGTGATAGACTATTACTAGTTTTGGGTAAGTAGTGGAAGAGTATAACAGAAACAAAGGAGGTTTTAGTAGTGCAGAGCCAACAATATGCTTGATATGTGATGTGAGATGTAGGCTCCATCCTTCTAATCCCTAATCAAAGATAATTTTGTGAAGTTTTCTCCATTTTTCTCCTTTATTCTTAAAATTATAAAAGCATTGTGTAATATGGTTCTTATTCATGGATTTTGTTAACCACTATTATTTTGTCACTTTCTACATTCTAGATAGGACTATTAGTTTTTATGTCCTTGTGTGACTACTGCAAGGATCAACCTCGGTCAGTAAATAACAAGCAAAAAGATTTGATAGTTTGCAGACAGGCTTTCTGGATCATTCCCTTTACTATTCCTATGAGCAGGATTCGATTTCTAGACATTGATTGATCTATCATGTTAGCATATGTCAAGTAGTGACCAAATGGAAATTGACATGAAGTGTAGATGACACTTGCAACGTTATCATTTTGAATTAAGCATAGGTACATTGTTACAGCGGAGAACCTCAGACATCGTTAATACTGCCCTTCCTATCACAGGTTCTGGGGAAACCCAGGACAATATTGTCCCAGCTTCTTGGGCTCAATTTCCAAAGCTGCCTCCAGAATCTGTGCTTTCTCTGGGGAGTGCTCATCAGTTACAGACTTGAGTCCAGGCCACATTTACACTGTGTAGCCAGCTGAGAAAGTATCCACAGGGCACTGTGGAGAGAGAGGGGGGAGAGGGAGAGAGAGAGAGAGAGAGAGAGAGAGAGAGAGAGAGAGAGAGAGAGAGAG
>NC_034592.1:80993484-80997727 GCF_900095145.1 Mus pahari
AGAGAGAGAGAGAGAGAGAGAGAGAGAGAGAGAGAGAGAGAGAGAGAGAGAGATTTGGAGTTATGGAAAATTCCACCAATGTTTCAGAAGAAGCCTAAGTGATTGGGCATAGAAACACAGTGAAACATATGACTGAGATTTAGAAGTGAATCTACATAATGGGGCTACTAGAACAAAGTCACAGAGTCTAAAGGAACAGAATTATCAGTTTTTTGAACCACACACTCTGAAAAGACAGAGGCATGAATAGGACCGTCATAGTGTTGAATTAGTGTAAGCTAAGATGCAATTGGACTCAAGGGTGATTAATGTGAATCAATCAATGAGGCAGAATTTATGAAGCTCCTGTACAGTTTGACCTCCGATAATGGGAGTGCCCTATTAACCACTGCAGTCATCTGATGGAATATTTAAATAATCATATATATGTTTTATGCTGTCACATTTAGAAGGCATCTGTTAGCAGAGTTATCCCATTTGCAAGTGCCAGGGGGGACATCGGCATATGCATCACTGCTGAAACAACTCTCTTTTAAGGCTCCCAGGGTTTCAATAGCATGACCTGAATCAGGCGAATAAATGAATAACGATGACAAACTATAGATACAGCAGGCAAGCATCAGGACACGCTGCATGATAAATGGCAGGATTTCTGCAACTGGTGAAAAAAAAATTGTTACCATTAAGGGACTGTCAAATGGCACAGAGAGCAGACCAGTTATATATTTTCATGGCCTTTGACAAGATCACCTAGAGAACCATCTTGCAAAAAATGAAGCAGTTTGCTGGGGGCAGATGAGCAAGAAAACCATAGAATAATTATAGCAGGTTTCCCATCCAAGACAAATGCGTGTGTCTCAATGTTGTCATTGATTAATACCACACATATTAATCAGTTCATCTTTTCAAGTAATTATTAAGCATTTATTATGTAGTTGAGCTTACAAAGCATTAGCAGTATGTTGATAAATCAAACAGAAAAATCTGGAATAGATACCCTCCATACTCTCAGAAAACGTACAGACCTCTAGAGATGAGATTAGTGTATCGGCAAGTAAACTGATAGTTACCCAAAACAGTGCGGAATGGCACCAATCTCACGGTACTCTCATTTGGAAAACATGAATGATAGCTCCCTGGACTTCACATACTCCAAGAGCTAATGCACTATGTATTGACCACTGACATAACAGATGATCAAATTGCTTCTTTCTGTTTTAATTATTCTAGAAAATACAACTAAATGACATGAATTAAATTTCAGATTAGTTTTCCTGTCTATTACAGGACTCTGAAGAATTTTGAGTGAGGTTTACTAGGAAGGAAAGCTGGTCGTTGTTGCTAATCTCTACATACAGTTTTCTGCTCCCACAGTGAATACTTGAATTCATGCTTCTTACTCTGTCTGTAAGCTATGCTTTGAAATTTTTACTGTAAATATGTTCATTCAGTAAATTAATTTTTCACCCTTCAGCAAAGCAGAATTTTGACACTGTCATAGATCAGATAAGAAAAAAAATTTACAATGCAAGTTGTCAGAAACGTATTTCTGAGACACAACCTCTTAGAAATTTAGGAACTTTACAATATTGTTCACCTAAGACTCAGGTAAGTTGCAATGTGTGATAAATTTAAGACATGGGACTGTGAAAGACAAACTGAAACTTAAGCGCACCCACAAAATTCCCATTTTAACTTCACCAGGTTTACTTTGAAATGAATGAACAATGAAACATAAGCAAAAGAGGAGTTTTAATAGCTCACATGCCAAAAATCCAGAGCTGTTTCTTAAAAGAGCCTTCTTACAGAGATCTCCTTTGAACTGTTCATTTTGAATAGGGAAGGTTTCCACATCACAGTGGGGAAGCATGCAGCCCGTGGAAAGCAGCTAAGGTGCTATTTGATAGGGGTGTCGTGAGGGAACATAATGAAATTTAGTGTTCTTTGGTTAAAGAGTCGGAGCTAGTGCTCATCACCTATACATCTTAGCCTTCTGACCTCTTTCCCAGAGACTGCCATGGATTTAAGAGTTGGCCTTGAGCCTAGATTCTAAAACTTACAGCATAAGGAAAAATTTGTCTTGAACTTCACGTGGAGTGAGACATTTGGGAAATAAATGTGCCTGAAGGGAGCAACCCTGCTCCCGTTAGTGGGAAAATATTGTAACAAACCTTCCCCCACCCCCCAAAAAAAACCCTGTAGATAAAAATCTTCATTTTCTACATCAGTGTTCCCAAAGTGTAGTGTGCCTTAGGGAAGGGATGTGGGCCATAAAGCAGAAAGCATCATCCTGTACCAGATGGTCAGAAATGCACTGGCTCCCAAGGAACGCTGACTTTGGCGTGTAGGAACAATTTCAGTAGAAAACAGTCTCAGGATGGATGGATGGTACCTGTTTCCATGGATGGTACCTGTTTCCATGGATGGTACCTGTTTCCATGGATGGTACCTGTTTCCATGGATGCTACCTGTTTCCATGGATGCTACCTGTTTCCTTGGATGCTACCTGTTTCCATGGATGCTACCTGTTTCCATGGATGCTACCTGTTTCCATTTACTTCTTGTTCTCTGATTTCCAGAATGGATTATCTAGAATGGGGGAGTGAAATGAAATTCCAGAGAAAATTCAGTTAACAGTGAAGGGAACACAACTGGGGAATGGCCCTGTGCCCACTGGCTGGGCCCCAGAGACTAGATTTTGTTCCTGGTATCATGCATGGCAGGGGACTTGGAGGAGAGTGCCTGGTTTACCCTAGGTGCTGATGGTAAAGGAGCACATGTTGTAACAACAATGTAATCAGCAAGAAAAAAATTGTATTATCACTATGTACAGATTTCTTTAAGCAATGACAACAATAAAATGGGTCTTCCAAATTTATATATATTTTAAAAAGCACTTTCACAACATAAGTTAGTACTAAGTTTTAATAACACATGTAAATTTCCTTCTTGCTGATACAGTTCTTTAAGTTTACATAGAAAAATTTCAGTAAACTTCCCCTTATTCCATTAACAACTAAAAGGGATTAATGAAAGCTCCCTATTCGGTATGTCTATATTTTAATTCCTACCTATAAATGTTGCTTCATTTTTCAAAGGAAAAGAATGTCTCTACAGATGTAGTTATGGATGTTGAGATGTCAAAGCCCTAGATTACTGGGAAAGAGAGCAAAAACGACAATGGTAAGTATCCTTGTAAAATACACACAGGAGAAATACACGTAAGAAACAAAGGTCTTGTAAGGCCAAAGGCACAAAAGGGCATGATGAATCTGAACGCCTAAGACAGGGGAGGTAGTGTTTCCTATGGGGACTGTAGCGGGAACAAGGCTGTGGAAATAAACTGATTTGAGTCTTCTGGTCTTCAGAACTTATGAGAGAATCAAATTCTCTTGTTTGATACCATAAGTCAGCTTAACAAAACACTTCTGCAAACTGATACAAACCCAGGTTCACATATTCAACAACCAACAAATCTGCTTACAATCTGTTACCAGTTCTTGTCATTATCTATTGGTGATCTAATGTGTTGCTCTTAAACATAATAATAATAAAAACAATCAGTGATGGAAACAAGGAAATAGAACTCCTGGTATTTTATTTAATTTCAGCCAGAATGTGTTACTAAGGAAAGTTTTATTTGGACTTAAAATTTAAAAGAACATATACCATGTAAATTTATGAGGACAGTATTTTTATTCAGTACATATATGTTATAGCTTATAACTTGGGATATTTATGGTATTTACATATTATTTTTAATATCTAACATTTTATTATACCTAATAAAAATCTAAATGTAGTCATTCAATCAGAAGTTTTATTTTGTTAACATTTCCCCTAGATATATTAATATAATAAAAGTACAAATTGTATACTTCATTGTCTTTGCATAATTATTTTTATTACATGATTTTTTACTGGCATGATTACATATACAGAATTTAATGAAAAGCAGTGTTTACTGTCCACCTCTTTATAAGTATTATTTCTATTTGTGTCATGGCATAAGCACTACTGAAAATAGATCTCATATATAGAGGAAGAGCGTATATGAGAACGAGTTCTCTGGACAGAAATATAAAGTAAGCATGCCCATTTCTGCTCTATTGCCTTATTAAGGCCAAACATAGGGTAAAGCCCTACAGAACAAATGACAAGTACACAACAGCAAAATTGGCATATCTCAAAGGGGCTCTCTTGTTCTAGTATGCTTCTTTTTTTTTTTTTTTTTTTTTTTTTT
>NC_034592.1:80998186-81005129 GCF_900095145.1 Mus pahari
TGGGATAAGGTGAGCTGGCTGTCCTTGGGGTGGACTCACATCCCAAAGGGGTAGTTGCCTGGCTGCAATGATTAACTTTGTTATGTTTTGGATAACTTGGGATTTTGGTCTCTACCAAGGCCAGAGATTTCATCTTCTTGACAAGAAAGAACTAGTTTTCAAACCCTTGATGGGCCTTTTCTTTTGCTTTATCAGAACTGTACCTCAACTCCTGACAATTTCGAAGACATGTTTGTCTTAGTATGGGTTCAACCAACGTTACAGAGGTCAGGTTCAGATTTTACTTGTCAAGGATACCCTGAACAGAAGAGTGTGTACCACTCTGTGCTTCTGCTCAGCCATGTGGTGTGGCTCCTCCCACCATCGACCGGCTCCTCCTCCATCGTCTGGCTCCTCCTCCATCGACCTCTCCTTTGCTCACGGTTATATGCTTCTGAGTAAGCATTCCAAGCACAGCATAGAGACATCATTACACTTTAAGGGACATCAGAACCATAGACTGCTATATGGACACTTGTGTAAACTCAAGTATACAGACAACTCAAATGGGACCTTGGGACATTTAGACCGAGTGGACACAATGCTAGACAGGACATTTTGGGGGAGATTATTTCTATTGATTGTGCTGAGTTCATTGTAAGACTTCTCAAATTCATAAAGACAAGCTGAAAAATGACCAACGACAATACTTTGCAAAAAGAAAGCTAAAATTAGAAAGCTGACCAGGTAGGAGAAAGTTGACATTAATTTTCTTCCGTGTGTACCTTATGAAATGTATATCTGTAAGACGTATTTCCCTTACTGACATTCAGTAATGTGACTTATCTAAAATCTCAGGAGTCAGCAAGGAGAGAAGAGTTTTAAAAGGAGGCCTACCTCACTCTCCGAGTCTCAGCCTTCTCAGGATGCCCTACTATCACTTCAGGAACTTCTCCAAGTTCTGGTCCACAAGCAAGGAATAACCTGGGACTCTAGCAGGAATGGGACTAATTGTGCCCTCTAAATTTAAAGAGGATTCTTTATCCATAATCATCTGATCAGGCTTGTCCTTTATTCACCTTGGAAAAAATGGCATTGTTCTGCAGCAAGCTGAGTTCATACACAAATGTTTTCAAACCTCTGTTCTAACTCTCATCACCTGCCTGACTTCAGAGGAGGTTTCTGTTCACTATTATTAATCTTTTCAATTCTTATTTTTCACTGGAGGAGCATAATAATACAAAGAAAAACACAGAATGAGAATATTTTCATATCCAGGACTTGGAACATAGTAGGACCTTATGAACTGCATATATTTTCTTCATGAATGCATTGTAGGACATTGTAAACTGACGCTTATATCACATCTTCATCAAGCTATTTTTTAAGAGGGTTTGGAGATGTTTTTGTTATTCCCCACACACCGAATGCTAACTAGAACCTAAAAGATGCTAAAGACTGATGTTTTTACGAATCCATTAATTTATTGCTGTTTTGACCTGTTTTGTTCTGTTGTGTAGTGTTTGTTTTCCAACATCCCTGAGAAGTCAGGCCTGCCTGGTGGATACAGACAAGGGTTCAAAGTAGATGGGGTATTAATTTCCTTAAAATGCTCTTCCAGTTATAACTTGCTGATCCTCTCAGCATGAAATTGATTAAGAAATCCACATCACTTAATTCTTTTCATAATCACCTAGTGGGAAAGTTGCAAGAAAGAACTTTCTTTAAAAAAGAGTAATGAGCCAAGTGAAGCAAGCAGAGGGGTAGATTCGGGGATTCAAGTGCAAGTTTGTACTTTCTTATGGAATGCTCGAATAATCAGTAGTCCCTGCTGAGCTTAACATAGTGATCAGAGCTCCAAAATTGTGGTAGTGGGTAAAGACAGTGGCTAAAAAAGATGGCATATGTAACAGGAGGTAACAGATTGGGACAAAGGACAAATGAGCAAAACAAGAAGAAGGCAAAGAGTCTGAAAGAAAGCAGTAGAGAAAAAAATAAGACAAATCAAAACAAACAGATAATAACAACAACAACAACACAACAGAGAATGCCTACTAGAGGAGGCTGTCCACAAACAAGGAGTCTGGTAGAATAATTTCAGAGGAAAATAAAGGGAAAATGTGATGCAGGCAAATACCTGTGATAGAAGTTTACTAAGTCTAAGATTCTCTCCAAGGAATAGAAACAGGAAGAGAGCCGAGAGACAGAGAGTCATGGCATTAAGTTTCTTCTAGTTACTTTGCCCTCTTACTTAACTTCTGGAATCAGTGCCTGTCTCCTCGTTATGCTATCTCTTCACACGTTGGCTGCATGATGAGGGAAACTTTCTACCCTCTCAAGATCAGCTGAAATATACAGATAAAGACTAAATAGAATAAATGGCATGCATACTCCTTAATTGAGAGAAGAGGCAATCACAGGACTGTGACTACCAACATCTTTAATATTTAAAAGTGATAAGCCCCATTTTTCTTTTTTCTATGAAGGCATAAAGAATGGAGAATATGGACAATTTACAGAGCTATAGATGATTATTGTGGAAAAATGATGAACTCTCAACCCAGTCTCTTTTTGTAGCTGAAGGACTCCAAGAGACATTATTTCCTGACAATCTTCCCAGGCATTGCTCAGTCTTTTGAGGTTTATCACAGACTCCAGGGTGAAGACAGAAAGCAGGAAGTTCCCTATTGTAGTTCAGTCTTAATGAAAATCAGAGGAATTGCAGATAAAAACCATTCCCTAGCTTACATTAAATTACAGAATTCATAAGCCTTGTTGGAGTATCCCTGTCTGATCCACAACATGATGATTCAGTGGACCACTCTTCTATATTCATTAGTTTATGGAATTTCCTACCTTTAGGTCTCTCTGTTCTGATTGATATGGCTCACTGAAGGCCTTGCAACATCTGAAATCTGTTTATCCAATATTTATTTAAAGGCCTTGCTTTAGTGACTAGCCTTATTGTTGTGACAGGAGCAACTGACTAACAGGGTCTGGAGAGATGCTTAGTATTTTAGAGCACTTTCTGTTCTTCCATAAGACTTAAGTTTGATTTCCATCACCCACCTGCAGATCATACTTCTCAGTAATTCCAGTTCCAGGAAATATAATATTCTTCTTCTAGCCTTTGTAGGTACCAAGTATGTACATGATTCATAAGGTACATGTAGACAAACACCTGTGTACAAAATCAATTTAATTAAGAGAAAATGCCTTAAAAGGCCAATTAAGGGAAAATGGATTTACTTTTACTTATAGTTCCAAGGAAGGCAGTCTACCATTGCAGTGAAAATATATTGGCAAGTCATATTATGTCAATAGTTGAGAAGCAGATGGTAATGAATTGCTGGTTTCCTTCCTACTTAATCTGGGATACTACCCCATAGATTGGTGCCATCTACTTCACTAACTTAATCTAGGAAGCGCAACAGAGATAGGCTCAGGAATTTGTTTCCAGGGTATTTCTAAATCATAAAATGTTAACAGTTAAGATTAAACCACAAACCAATTAATTGATGTTCAACTACCGAGTGGAGAACTCCACTATTGTGAAGATGAAGTTAGGTATGGTATCATACCATTCAGTTAGGGTATTCAGTGTGCAAAAATGTCAAGACAATGGCATCAGCTATTAACATAAAGCTTTTCTTACATGACTATCATCAAGTAATTGGTAAATTCTGATTTGCTTTTCCACTTGGCTTGGGGAGCTTAGAGAAAAGGGGAGGAACACAGCTACTTGCAGAATGGATAGTGAGATGCTGGAATCATTTTGAGTTCTGTTCCAGAGGTAGATTTGGTCATCATGTCTTGTCATTAGGGAGCCTGAGCCACATAGTGAGTGTAAAAACAAAAACAGAAGAAAACAAAAACAAACAAATCAAAAACAAAGAAAAAGTGAACCAATTAAACAAAACCAAAGGTTTGTTGTAGGCCTTCGGATTTGTTGCTGTTTGGTTTTGATGATTGCTTGTCTCCTCTAGCAGAGTGAAGAACTTCTCACACCATTAATGCTTGTCTGTAGGGATGAAGCTTCTATGTGGGCAATAGCTCAATTTCTCTATATTCAATGACATAAGTAAATTTTATCTTTAGCAATAGGACATTATAATCAGATTTTGAAAGATAATCAATAGCCTGAATGTCTGTGAGGGTCAGTGAGTCTCCTTTGATTCATTAATCAATAAAATGAAACATATTAGTGGTTTTGCTTGATGACAAAATATGTCATTAGGTTATTGCCTCCCCAATTATATGGTGACTCAATTTAATATTTTTTTTTTACAATAGAAAGACATTATATGTCATTTAAAAGGTTTTCAGTGTTAGTTGTCTCTCCTTATATTTTCCCTTTATTCTGCTTTTCCTGCACTATTCTCCATTTATCTTTCTTTCTAGTTTTCCATTTATTGTTTTATAACAATATATTCTATTGTCCATTCCTTGAAATATTGCCTCATCCCCCTATTCTCTATCTTACAACCTAACCTGAAATTGTTTACATTGAAACACACATAGCAAAAGCTTAAAGTTAACATTCACATATAAAAGATAAAATATTTGTCACTTTAAGGCTGGGTTACCTCACTCACAATGATTATTTCTAGTTCTAGTCATTTGTCTTTAAATAATTTTACTTTTCCTAAGTCTGTTGTGCAAAGGTACCATGTTTTCATTTTCCATTCATTAGCTGATGGACATCTAGGATATTTCCAATTTCTGGCTGGTAAGAACAGAACAGCAGTATACATGATTAAACAAGTAATTCCTTAATAAGAGATAAAGTTTTTTAGATATCTATTTAAGAGTTGCATATGTGAATCTTGCGGCTGCTCGATTTTCAACTTTTTGTGATTCTCCATACCAGCATCTATAGTATCTATATTAGTTTATAATCCCATAACACTAAATGTTTCACTTTCCTTGTATTGTCACCAGCATGCACTTTTATTAACCTTGGGCATTCTGACTGGTATAAAATGGAATCTCGAAGTACTTTCAATGCACATTTCTCTGACATATTTTTACAACAGTAACACAAATTTTATAAGTATAACCAACCACTGTTCAATTGGATTTAAGGTCCCCTCTATACACAACACCACTAAAGTTGCCAGAATCTGAGAAAAGATAAGTCAAGAGCCTAGAGTAAAGCCTACTGATATTAAACTACCAAAGGCGCATAGCAATAAAATTGCTCCTAATGACTTTCTGCTAGACCCATAGATCACTATATCATTTAACCTTCATCAGAAAAATTTCTCCTTGCAATAGATGATAACTAACAAATAGATCTATAACTGGATAACTTGTAGAGTTAGCTGTTGGAGTACTCAGCCCTAAATGGGATATCTTTATCAAGCCCAACCCCTCAAGACTTAAGGACTTTTGTAGAAGAGAGCTGTAAAGATTGTAAGAGCCAGAGGTATAGAGTGACTCCAAGTAAACAGCATATTCTAGGCATACCAGGATCTGGCAAACATGAACTCACAGGGACTGTGATAGCATATATAAATCCTGCACAATTTCAAATTGAAGAAAATCAAAGCATTTGAGGAGAGGAAGTAGACATGAAGTCCCAAATTTAACCAAGTATTTATTTGAATTTGAGCCTACTGGGAAAGAAAAGCTCTGTTTTTCTAAAGAGCTTTAGAGCATGTCTTATGTCCAGTTATAGTTTGGTCAACCTAAAATGGATTGCATGTTTTCCTGTGTATGTGTGTGTATGTGCATGTGGGCATGCTTGTGTGTGTTTATTTTTTGTCTTATTTGTTTTGATTTTTTGAGAGAGAGAGAGAGAGAGAGAGAGAGAGAACAGGATGGTAGAGAAATTTAAAGAATCTTGGAAAAGTCAGGTAAAGGGGAAAAATATGATCAAAATAAATTCTATGCAAATACCTTTAAAGAAAGTTTACATTTATTTCTCCAGAGGAAGCTTGTGTTTTTCCACCTGAACAGGCTATTCAAAGCTTGTCATGTCAGGAGGTCATTGACTGAATGAGGGCTTCTTCTGCACGTGGCCATTCTTGAACTGCTGCTTTCAAACAAGTCTTGAAAAGACAATTTAAACACGTTGTTTTTGAGGGATTCATGACCATTTCTGTTTAGGTCTTACCCACATTGAAATGTTGTGAGTGGCCAAATTATTGTTTGATTGCTAGGGACATGCAAGTCCGACAGTTATGACTTCTGTTTGTCTCTGGTAAGAGTGGCTCAAGGCTCACATTCATTCTTTAGTCCAAAATTCTCAGGGTCCTTAAAAATGTACCTGTACTTAATAAACATTATTTTCTAGATCATGCTGTTAATTCTTAGAACCCAACATTTCTCTCTTCTTTAACTTGGACATAGATTACAAGACTGGATCTGTCTGATGGACTCCAGTGGTAATTCTGTAGCATTTTTTAAACGTTCAAGTAAAAGAGAAATTGGCTTCCAGTTTTCAGACTCCTAATGAAAGTTGACAAGTTAGTAAAACAGGCCAAAGAGCATCATCCATTAAGGGGCAGGGACTAAGAGTAATGAGAGCAGCCGGGAGGACCATGTATAGATGGAGAGCTTGAGGAAGGTTAATTTGTCTTCACTGTGCTTAAATTACCTTGGCAAACCTCCTTGGAAAAAAAGAGGACACCTCTAGATTTTAAATTTATGCCCAGTTGAAACCCAGTACCCAAGACATGCACTGGAAGTTGCTTTGGACCAAACTCTGATTGCTGAAGGAGTCTTTCTTATTTGGAAGATCAAGAAAACAAGAAGTTTTATGTTCTTCCTTTACGGCCTTCAAAATGCTCTTATTTGCAATCAGAAAACTTGGACACTAATGGAAAAGTTTTGTTTCTCTCCTGCCTGTAAATTCTTGGTTCAAAGAATTGCGCCAGGCCTGGTAGCGCAGGCCTTTAATCCCAGCACTTGGGAGGCAGANGCAGGTGGATTTCTGAGTCCAAGGCCAGCCTGGTCTACC
>NC_034592.1:81005243-81013228 GCF_900095145.1 Mus pahari
AACAGTAACAATTTGAAAAGAATCACTTATCCGTAATAGAAATGACAGACTGCTAAGTACTTAGCTGTGATTTACCATCAACAGGTTGTTTTATAATGAGTTGTATTAGTCAAACACTTGTATATCATGCATAAGTCCCTGGTTTCGATTCTCAGCACTACCAAAAAGGTCTGTGAGTCTATAGAGCTTGCTATCTCTGTGTTATGTAAGAGAAGAGGCACTGGCATAAGAGAATATGCCAGATCTAGAGTCACAGGCAGCTGTGAATCACCTGACATGAATACAAGGAAGTTAACTCAGGTTCTCTGCAAGAGAAATGCATCGTTAAACTACTGGGCTCTCTCTCCAACCCTGGGTTTTAAATGTCTTTTCTAATGAAAGAAGAGCAATTATTAATTGCCATGGCAAGATGAAAAGGGCTTGATCACAGAAACTGAAACCTTTATTTTATTCAGTCATCTTTATGACATTTGGTAAATGTATGTCCTATGAGAAAGCACTAGTCGTTGCCATTTGAGATCCTTATATTTAATGAAGGGGAAAACAAAACATAGTGATACATGCCTGTTATCCCAATGCTCATAGTGGAGTTGAGTTTACAAAGACAGACTGGGCTCTACAGTGAGAACTTTTACCCCCACCAAACTCAAACAAACAGGATGAACTAGATAACAATATACTGCAGTATTTTCCCAGTTGCTTTCAGAAATAAAAATTATTATGTAACATCTAGAAGGCATAGTGACCTATTTTCCTTCCTATATCTTGATATCTTCCAGCATGGTGCTGTATATTTTATATGTACATTGTATGCACCAGTCCAATGATAAACACTTGTTAGATTAAATTTAGTTGTTGCAACATAGAAAAAAATCTGTAAAGAACAATTGTATTGCACTCACTATTTCATGAATCTAGAATGAGAGTGGAGCAGCTGTCAAGTATGGTGATAGTCTTCTCATAAACTTTCACTTGTGGTCATTAACACCCAATGTGACAGTATTTCTAATACTAAGGAAGTGTTCTCATAACATTTAGGTTCATCAAACTTTCCTGCTAAGTTACACATTGCTCGTTCTTACCTTCTGTTCAGAATTAGAGCATTTCTGTTATTCCATCCATGTTTGGTATTGCCTGGGACTTTATATAAATACAATTCTTTACTTACTTAAAAGTTAATCCACTATAGATGGACAAATAAAAGGAAAACCACATCTTACACTTATTCTTTTAAGGGGTTTATTATTCTAAGACATTGTATGAGTATATTTTAACACAGTATTAATTTTATACCATGCATTTTCTAAAATGGAAATTAGGTTTTCAGTTTTCTGTCTCATCATTTTACTTTAGATGATCATATTCTCGTAAATTAAAATCACATTTCTCTTTGGATTTCTGAGTACTTTTGTCTGCTCGGTTTGGAGATGGAATCATTAACCTTTTGCTACTGATGTATTTTCATGTATTCAATACATCACACCTTGGGGGAAGGGAGTGGGTTGGTAGTAATTGACAGAGAGGCGTGTTGTTCAAGGGAGATATATTTGATTAGAAAACACACACTGTTGCCTGCCTCTAGAGTATTTCTGTATGTGTTTTAATTAGCTATACAATTGTAACAATTCTTATTTTATGTAAGAATCTGTTATACATTTAAATAAAAAAAAACATGGCATATCAGTGTCACACAATCTAAGAATAGAAAAATTACAAGAAGCCAGCACCATCTAACAAGTTTTAGGTCAGTCAGGGATAAATTATGAGATCTGTCTCAAAAGAAGACAGAGTATTAGGAGACTAGCAGTATAGATTAGTGGGAAAAAGTTCTAGAAGCCAAGACTAATCACTTGAATAGAAAGTTAGAAGTATTTTTCACAAGTTGTCCCGTGACCCTCATGTGCCATAGCATGACTGCTGCCCCTCACAAATGTAAATTTTTAAGAACAAATAAAGAAAAATATATCTGCCTTATTTGTTGGGAGCCACATCTTAGCAGAAAGTGGCTATCATCTCTGTAGCCATCTCGGGCTATTTACTTACAGGTGGTACTTTTCCACCCACCCTGAGGAGAGACTTGTTTTCCTAGCATGATGTTTTAGAAGAAGCCCACCACAGCTGAACACACTCTGATAACATCTTGTTTTCCTCCTGTCTCCAGCTGCACTCCCCAGAGAGTGCATATATACCCATAGTTGCCTTTCAATGAAAAGAGACTTGATCCTTGAGCCTTGAGCCTTGAGCCTTGAGCCTTGAGCCTTGAGCCTTGATAGCCTCTTTTGTCTGCTTTCTTCCTTTCTCTTGCCTCTCAGTCCCCACTCTCTCTTGCAGACCCTGTTGAGTGACCCACGCACCAGATCACTTATTTGCACAAATCTTCATCTCTTTGATTAGATACTATTCTGAACTTTTAAATGATAGCTGCATCTATGTTTTATTTAAATACTTATTACAATATAACTGAGTGTAATTCAAGAGTGTTCACTCAACACTCTATTATAAAATTATTCCCACATTTTCATAGCTGTCAAGGGCCTCTTTTCAGCACATTTCTACTTGAGTTAATATGTTCATTGGGCAGAAATGTCAGTGCAAAGGAAACAATAATTTCATGAAAAATTTCAGCGTATTTGATATTTATATTGCCAAGGTTAATTGTATGTAATAACTGAAAAGCTTGTTGTTACATGCTAAAGTAACAACAACTACAACTATCTGGCAAGTAATTTCCTGCAGACAGATTCTATATTTCATATAAAATATACATTTTGTAATGGAGCCAACTCTTAAAATGAGAGTATCATGTTTGGAAGAAATAAAAAGAAGACTAGTGTAGATTTTGAAATGTGGTTATAAATCCTGAGATATGAATGCTCAATATTGTTTAAATATATTTGCAGAAGCACTCAAGGCTTGTACCATGGTTTTTTATATATATATATATATATATATATATATATGTATGTATATGCATATATTCAATGCCTGGCTTTGTCACAATCTGATTACTTGACTTTCTGATTTCAAATATTAGTTCTTTGATTCATTTCATGTACTTACCAAATTATCCTTTGAAAACATAGTTCTGATGAGGTTTACTATACCTAACCCTCTTGTCTGGATTCCCATGACATATGTCATACACAAAATCTTTAGAAAGGGGACTAACAAAGTCTTCCATGGCATGTTGTCTGTCTTGTATGTCTATGATGAAGTTGGTCACATATCTGCTTTCTCGACAATGTAGAAGACCTCCTCTCCCACCCTGTAGATCTCCTTGCTCTAGGATGAAAAGAATTTTTAGAGTTGAAGTCAATCATTGGTGTCACTTCTAAGATATTCTTTATAGAAATCTTGCTTTTGTCTTGATTTAAAAATAGTACAGAGAATTCTTAGTTTCATTTTCTTTGAATTTAGAAGTTTTGCTACTAAGTTTAACCTATGCCTATGAACATGTACAAAGTGCTACAAAAATAATTTTGTTTCAATGAACTAATTCTGACAGTTCTTAATGAATAACCTTTCTCCAAAAAAAAATATTGAAAAACAACTTTATTGGGATTACAGGTAACAAAGAAAACCTCACTCAGTTGGCAAAGATATAATCATCAAGTAGATGGCTGCTTCTTAGAACATACATATTTGAAATAATCACTATTACTGATTAGAATAGTACTTAGTAAAATCATCTCTGCCTTAATTTATAAACTGCTAGTCTAACATTATACAAACTATATACTCATCTTATAGAATCCCATGTTTTGAACCAAAAGTAGGATCCGAAAACTGTAAAGTCAAAGCCCTTTTAATTCATTAATTAATTTATTTACTTTACATTTTCATTGTAGCTTCTCCTCCCTCCTTTCTTCCCAGCCTCTCCTTCTCACCTCTGCCCTTATACTCCATTTCATTTCTCCTCAGAGAAAGGGAGAACACTTATGAATATCAGCCTGCCTTGGCATATCAAGTTGGAATATGGCTGGATGCATGTTCTTCTCTTGATGCTAGACAGAACTGTCTAGAAATGGGAAAGGGATCCAAAGGCAGGCAACAGAGTCAGAGACAGCTCTTGTTCCTGCTGTTAGAGGTCCCATGTAAGTACAAGTTAGAGCTGTACATCTGTTACATCTGTATCAGGGGATGAGCTCCACCCATTGCATGCTCTCCTGTTGGTGAGTCAGTCCCTGTGAACCCCTTTGTGCCCAGGTTAGTTGATTCTGTAGTTTTTCATGTGGTATCCTTGCACTGTCTGGCTCGTTCAATCCTTCTCTCCTCTCTTCCATAAGATTCCCTAAGATCCACCTAATATTTGGTTATGGGTCTTTACATATGCTTTATCAGCTGTGGAAAAAGCCCCTCAGATGACTGTTATTCTAGTCTACTGTCTGCAAATATATCAGAATATAATCAATGTTTTTAGGGGTGAATTCTCTCTCATGGCATGAGACTCAACTTGGGCCAGTCATTGGTTATCTATCCCCTCACTCTCTGATCCCTTTTCATCCTGCACTGCCTATAGGCAGAGAAAATTGTAGATCTACAGTTTTGTGTCTGGGCGGGTGTCCCCATCCTTCCATTGGAAGTCAGGCTTAGTTACAGGAGGTAGGAGTTTCAGCTAGGGTCACCCTTATAGATTCCTGGGTGTTTCTGTTTCCCTAGATTTCTATCTACTCTCAAAGATACACCCCACTGATTCCAGTTCTCCATTCTACCATCCTCCCCACACATCACTTCTGTTTTCCTCCCTACACCTTCTCCAGCCCAGTTCCTTCCCTTTATCCACTCCAGATATCTATTTTATTTAATATAAAAGCATTGTTAACTAGAAATTTGAAGCTAACACATAATAGTTATTATTCTGAAGTATCAGAGCATTGCTAAAGTACTGTTGCTATCCTAGAAATTATATTATCAAGAAAATAATTATAATTCAACTCTGACTGTGGTAGTTTTATGAAGCATATGTGATATGTAAAGGAATTAAGGCTTAATGTAACAGAATGCTCCCAAAATATGCTAACTATGTGTTATGGGAGATCTAGAGAAAACTAAAAGCCATAATCCCTGACTTCAAGGGATTAAACAGATGTGCTAATAAGGAAGCACGCACATGAGACCAGGGAAGAAACTATGATGAAGAGAGAATTTCATTGTGCTAACATATTCTGCACAATTAGCACTGCAGGCAGTCAACTAAGTGAGAAATCAGTAGTGTTGAGTATAGTTGCCAGAAAAGGTTTAGAAAAACTTACAAGGTAATACGTCTTCATAGAAGTCCATGTTTTTTACATTTTAGTTTTGAAAATGAAAAATAAAAGAGAGGTGCCAAAGGCTGATCATATCTTTTAATTTGTCTTATTTCAGATCAAAATATTTATATAAACTTGAATATTATTTTAGAAATATCCCAAAATTTGGAGTACTCAAGTTGTAAGGTTTTATATACTATGTAAACATTTTCTTTATGCAGTAATAATAGTTTATGTTAAGCAATATTAACTATACTAACTACTATACATTAATTCATGCACTTTTCTCACCCCAGCTGTTTGAGGTTGTAACAGAGCTTATCTTTTGATGCCTGCATGCTTGAACTTTTGAATTATGTACTATTGGTATTTCTGTTATAGAGTATATGTTATGTAATTTTCAAAGAGATAATATAATTTCCTGAATTAATTAATGGTTAACCAATTGAGGGGAGGCATATATCATATCTGAATTCTGATGGGTTCTGAAGGATATATACAGAGACGCATGCTAATAGCCAAACATTTGGATTGAGCTCAGGGTCCCCAATGGAGGAGTTAGAGAAAGGACTGAAGGAGCTGAAGGGGTTTGCAACCCCATAGGAAGAACAATAGTATCATAGAAGCAGGGGAAGGGGGGATGGCATGGGGGTTTCCAGAGGAAAAACAGGAAAAGGGATAACATTTGAAATGTAAATAAAGAAAATATCCAATAAAAGAAAAGAAAAAAATAGTGATATCCATTGAATAGTTCTATTATGTCATTATGGAGAAGCCTAGTGTTACTGTGCCCTGGACAGCTCTCCACCTGACCCTACCTGCTCCTGGGGATTGGGGGCAAGTTTGTGCAGAGACAGCAACACAGACAACAGGAGCATGTGAGAAGTGCTGCAGCAAGCTCATCTGAGCACCACTGCAAGCTCCTTTAATTCTATTCACCCAGCCCCCATTGGTTCCAAGAAAGTATCTATTCTAAACCGTAGTTCCTAATTGACTGACACTATTTGCATGGGCAATCTTTGCTCTCTCAGGCAGTCCTCAATTAGGTCCTCCTGCAGGAATGCTGGTGTCACAGGCAGTCTTCAGTTAGGTCCTCCTGTAGGAGATGCTTTTGCAGGTCATAGCCCCCAGTGTTTACATAAATGTAGCCCTGCCATTCCTGCTACATATTGACCCTTTTGATTTTAGATTTTGACAGCCTAGGGGAAGCCAGGGTGCCTTTGCCTCAACATTGGTGACACCATCTTGGGGGATTCCTAGGATATTGGACTGTGTATGTCTTAGGTTGTCCTGTCTTTCAGGGTCTTACCTGTCATTGACTACCAGACCTCAAAGAAATATCTCTCCAGAGGCATCTCACACAAAGAGGACTTGAGGAACAGCCTACACGGTGGTCTCACAGATCTCAGTCATCCATGCTTTGATCACTTCCTTAGGGAGGATAAAATCATGGTTTTTGAGAGCCATCAGCACTTGGAGGGTCACCTTATCTATGGAATGCTGACTAGAGATATGCTGTGTGAGACACTTAAACAAAATAATTAATAATTTAATAATTTATTAATTAATAGTTTATTAATTATTATATATATATATTATAGCATCAGTGGCTATCAAAAAGGAGTCAAACAGCCTCTTAATATTGTCCCATTAAAGAGACAGCCACCCTGGAGGAGAGTCAGGGGGCATAAATCAAGATAATTCAAGTGGCCACATAAATCCCAATTGCTCATAATGGGTTCATATCAGTATCTAATGGGATTTCTGTTAACAAAGGGAGTAATATTGGGAGCATCATGTGAGATAAACTTCCACATACCAAGTGTGAGGTTAGATGACAATATCGGGTAGTCACTGTCAAAGTGTAGATGTCTCCTTCACACAGCCTCATCTGCTTTTGTATGATTGAGGAGGCATACATGACAAAATGTGGCCACAGCTTTTGCTACAAGGGTATTCATCACAGTTTGGAGGACAATATGGTAGTTACGTTGTGGATAATATTGACCATCTATATCCTAATTTCTTGGTGAATGAGCTCATGATCAAGATAACCTTGATTTGGCCAATGTCAACCTCGAGTTGGAATTACTAGTTTAGGCTGTCAGTGCTCCCAAGGGATAGAAAGTCCAGCAGAAGTGGGCATTTAGGGGATCCTTGGACAGCGAGGCAGGGGTGAATGTGATATGCTTGAAGAAGCCTTATGGGCAGCCACCACTTTCACTGGAAAAGAATTATTAAAACTGGTGATGACTGCAAGGAGGATGGGGACAGAGAACAAGGGAGAGATAATCCTCATGCTTTCAGGCAAGGAAGAGAACACGCGTCGAGAGGTCAGAGTCCCACAAGTTCTCCAGGTTTATCCAGGAGGTCAATATAACAGCTTCCTCCATTGCTGGTGGGATTGCAAGCTTGTACAACCACTCTGGAAATCAGTCTGGTGGTTCCTCAGAAAATACCCAGAAGTTCCAACTGGTAATAAGGACACATGCTCCATTATGTTCATAGCAGCCTTATTTATAATAGCCAGAAGCTGGAAAGAGCCCAGATGTCCCTCAACAGAGGAATGGATTCAGAAAATGTGGTACATTTACACAATGGAGTACTACTCAGCTATTGAAAACAATGAATTTATAAAATTCTTAGGCAAATGGATGGATCTGGAGGATATCATCCTGAGTGAGGTAACCCAATCACAAAAGAACTCACATGATATGCACTCACTGATAAGTGGAT
>NC_034592.1:81013698-81028927 GCF_900095145.1 Mus pahari
CTCAGAGTCATCTATTGGATGGAACACAGGGCCCCCAATGGAGAAAGTACCCAAGGAGCTGAAGGGGTCTGCATCTCTATAGGAGGAACAATATGAACTAACCAGTACCCCCTGAGCTTGTGTCTCTAGCTTCATATATAGCAGAAAATGACCTAGTTGGCCATCACTGGCAGGAGAGGCCCTTGGTCTTGCAAAGATTCTATGCCCCAGTACAGGAGAATGCCAGGACCAGGAAGCAGGAGTAGGTGGGTTGGGGAGCAGGGCAGGGGGAGGGTATAGTGGACTTTCGGGGTAGCATTTGAAATGCAAATGAAGAAAATATCTAATAAAAAATTGAAAAAAACTATATAACAGCTTCCTCTCAAAATTATTCCAGGTCATGAGTCTTTAACCTTCAGACCACAAGTAACAAGATAGATTTTCAGAGCCCTAATCTAGGGTTCCTTGGTGGTAGAGGGGAGGGAACCTATGATGATGAGCACAAAGAAAACAAACTGAACAAATCTGACAAAAATGACAGAAGAGGCAACGAAAGTCAAGGCGCACTAAGCAGGGGACTCCCTCAGGTATAGCTCAAAGGCCTTAGGCCTGTATGGTGTCCCCAGGAAGGAAAAGGCAGTCAGGAGCTGATCCCTGGTACCACAAACTGGGGAACCAGCCTCAGTGTCCAGTATCGGAATGAATTCAGACAAGAAGTGAAAATGAGCAGACAAAGACAAAGAAGACAGAAAAGATAGCTGCCTCACACTATGGCAACACGCTCACTCAAAGACAAAGAAAAATGAAGAAATGGCAACTGCATGCTCGCTGCATGCTTGCCTCAGGCTTGCCTCACAGTTGCCTCATGCTCACTGCATGCTTGCCTCATGCTTGCCTCAGGCTTGCCTCATGCTTGCCTCACAGTTGCCTCATGCTCGCAGCACGCTTGCCTCAGGCTTGCCTCACAGTTGCCTCATGCTCGCTGCATGCTTGCCTCACACATGCTCCATGCTTGCTACTTGACCCATGCTTGTTGCATGCTCACCCTCAAACTGAGATCAAAAGCCAGATTACCGGAATAGACAGGCAGAAAAGACAAAGGATGGTCTTTCCTTCAGTCTCTGCTCCACACTTTGTCTCTGTATTTCCTCCCTTGAGTATATTGTTCCCCCTTTTAAGAAGGATTGAAATATCCATGCTTTGGTCTTCCTTCTTCTTGAGCTTCGCGTGATCTATGAATTGTATCTTGGATATTCTGAGCTTTTGGGCTAATATCCACATATCAGTGAGTGCATACCAAGTGTGTTCTTTTATGACTGGGTTATCTCACTCAGGATATTTTCTAATTCCATTCATATGCCTAAGAATTTCATGAAGTCATTATTTTTAATAGCTGAGTAGTACTCCACTGTGTAAATGTAACACATTTTTCTGTATCCATTCCTCTATTGAGGGACATCTGGGTTCTTTCCAGCTTCTGGCTATTATAAATAAGGCTGCTATGAACATAGTGGAGCATGTGTTCTTGTTATATGTTAGAGTATCTTTTGGGTATATGCCTAGGAGATGTATAGTTGAGTCCACAGGTAATACTATGTCCAATTTTCTGAGGAACTGACAGACTGATTTCGACAGTGGTAGTACCATCCTGCAATTTCACTTTCTCCACATTCTCACCAGCATCTGTTGTCACCTGAGTTTTTGATCTTAGCAATTCTGTCTGACTGGTGTGAGGTAGAACCTGGGGATCCATCCCATATACCAACACCAAACCCAGACACTATTGTGAATGCCAAGAAGTGCTTGCTGACAGGATCCTAATATAGGTGTCTCCTGAGAGGTTCTGCCAGAGTCTGACAAATAACAGAGGCAGATTCTTGCAGCCAACCATTGGACTGAGCACAAGGTGGAGGAGTTCGAGAAAGGACTGAGGAGCTGAAAGGGTTTGCAACCCATGGGAAGAACAACAATATCAACCAAACAAAGCTAAACCAATAGCTCCCAGGGATTAAACCACCAACCAAAGAATACACATGGAGGGACCCATGGCTCCAACTGCATATGTAGCAGAAGATGGCCTTGTCAAACTTTAGCGGGAGGAGAGATTCTTGGTCCTAGAAATGCTCAATGCCCCAGTGTAGGGGAATGCCAGGGCAGGGGGGTGGGACTGGTGGGTAGGTGGCTTGGGGAGCACCCTCATAGAAGCAGGGGGAGAGAGGTTGGAATAGGGGTTTTCTAGAGGGAAAACCAGGAAATCAGATAACATTTAAAATGTAAATAAATAAAATATCCAATTAAAAAAAAAACAAAGAAGACATTAATTAGGTTCATAGGCTCACCTTCACAGGATACACAACATAAAACACTAAGGGGCCAACTCATCAACCAAAGTAGTACTATGAGGAGAAGTAGAACAGATCAGGCCAAACCACAAGCACATTCCTTGCAGCAACAGGCCAAAAGTAGGTTCCCAACAGTTCCTCGACACATCATAAGCTCAACTGTAGGTAGACTACTTTTGGGGGGTCAATTTAAACCATATTACATAGTTATTTTCCTATGAATGATATGAAAAGGATATTTAGAAATAATTCTATTTTTTTTTCTTTTTTTCTTTTTTTTTGGTTTTTTTTTCGAGACAGGGTTTCTCTGTATAGCCCTGGCTGTCCTGGAGCTCACTTTGTAGACCAGGCTGGCCTCGAACTCAGAAATCCGCCTGCCTCTGCCTCCCAAGTGCTGGGATTATAGGCATGCGCCACCAAGCCCGGCTAGGAAATAATTCTAAATGTTTATTACTTTAAAATAGTTTAGAGTCCCTATGAAGATATGGACTGAGACATTTAAGTTCTGCTTCTGTGCCTGCCTTCCTTTACATGTTAGATAAATGAACGCATATGTAGATAGGTAAAGATAGATAGCAAAATGAATAAAGAAAATAAATCATAGGTATATTAAAGGTTGTTATCATGAATTCTTCCAGTTTATGTCAACAAAATATCTGTAGGGCATGTGTATAAATTCCCATCTAAAAAACAATTAAATTTTAGTTTAAGTGAAATCATCACATTATTATATAAGTAAGACATTACATAATAAGTCACACCCTCTTCTTCACGTATATTTTTATTCCTCTATTTCATACTAGTACCAGATGTTGTGTCAAAGAGGAGACTTAAAGAAGACAAAATGCAAGGGGTTGTATAAGAAATAGCAATTTCAGCTTTTGAGAGTCTGATACTGAAGGAGTGTAAATTGAAGTCTATCTTGGAGTATATATTGAGTTTCTTTCTCAAGAAATTTTAAAAATTGAAAAATAAGCATATTAAAATGATTTTTCTCAGGAGTATTTTGTGTCACAAAGCTCTCTTCAGACATTGTTTACCTTACTTCTCTTTGCTTATCTATTATGTTTCCTAGTTATGTGTTTCTATGGGTTTTGTATGTTTGTTTGTGTGTGTGTGTGTGTGTGTGTCTGTGTGTGTACATGTGTGTATGTTTCTTTCTTTTTCTTTTTCTTTCTTCTTTAATTTTTGTTTCTTTGTTTTATTCTGTTTTTTTTTTTTTTCCTAATTTACCTATTTGTTCTTTTTCAAGAGAAAGATAAAGAGGAGGTGGATTTAGACAAGTGGAGCCATATAGAAGATCCAGAATATACGGTACAAAAAATATTTTCAATAACTAAATTTTCCCAACCCATTTGCCATATAATGGTTAATTATGGGAGAAAATACACAAAAAGTATCAAAACTTACCAAGCTCTAGGAAAATGCTGGAGTGTAATAGTAACCATATGAACACAAGACACATTCCAGTGTGTTCTATCGTCTCTGACTACACAGAGTTACAGAATTGAAGTGTCACAAGTCACCTCAGCAGATACATGGCTTATCCATCTGTGCCTACTTCCTCTCACTTCTCCTTTCACTGCCAACCCCTGTACTGGCACACTTAAGAACCTGTTTTTCTTTAGTGAGGATTTATGATCATTGCTGTAAAGCAATCCAGAAAGGAGGCCTAGAAGCTCATTTTGCTCAATACACTGAATATATACATGCCACAAAATCAGCTACCTAGTGAGTTAAAACCCCATAATTGCAATAGCAAGAGGGAAATTACTCAGGCAGATTTTGTTAGCCACAGTAACAAGACTTACAACCTTTATGAAGGCCTTTGGGCCCTAATTATTCAGCAGCTGCTGCCAGAGCTAAAACATACCCAAGTCTCCAACAGTTAATTTGCATTTCCTCTTCCCTTAAGCAAGCTGCCTTTCTACTGTGTTACCTGACCTATTTTTAAGCACCACCTTTTAGTCAATAACAAAGCATTCCTTGTGTTCTAACTTAAACAAGAGACTCTCTCTCTCTCTCTCTCTCTCTCTCTCTCTCTCTCTCTCTCTCTCTCTCTCCCTCCCTCCCTTCATCCCTTCTTTTCTTTAAAGAAATACATTCTTCTACATTAACCAGAAATTCTGGATATCAAGAAATCCTTACATCCTAGAATCCAATGTAGCCAAGTGCTTTTAGAATATAAGATTAAAACATAATACATGGGTATCGACATGAATCTGACATCTTTTTATCTACATTGCTGTTTTGACAGAAATACATGAATCTATACTTATGTATGTACATAGATATACAAATATAGGAGAGAGAGAGAGAGAGAGAGAGAGAGAGAGAGAGAGAGAGAGAGAGAGAGAGAGAGAGAGATTGCTATATGCATATTTACTGGTGGGATGAAGTACATAATTTTTTGAGACCTTATGGAAATTTTTGAAAAGTTTTGATTAATAATATTTAAAATCAAAATTAAGAGTTCACGTTCAAGGATAATCTGTAACCGTGTTTGAGTAATACCTCAGTAGCATTATTGAATCAGCCAGTTGGGTTGGGTGTTTAGGATGCTTCAGAAAAGCTCATGCACACTATAAAAAGAAGCAGCGAGGACCCAATGACTTATCAGAACCAGTGATGGCTCAATAGATAAAGGAATGTGCACCCTAAATATCTGAATTCAATTTCTGAAGCTTAGTAATGATGGAAGAAGAGAATTGTTTTCACTGTGTTGCTTTCTGACTGCAACCTGCGCACTTTGGCATACATCACCACCATCTGTACATAAATTGATGATAAATAAAATAATCTGAAATGATTCATGAAGGTGATATTCACAAGAGTATTTCAATTATAGTCCTGAGATCCATTAGTTACTTAGTATGGCAACAGAGCTGGGGGGGGGGGGATGCTCTTCTTGCTTAGACAACAAGGATGAAGAGTTTGTTTGTTTTATTTTTGAGACAGGGTTTCTTTGTGTAGCCCTGCTGGCTGTCCTGGAACTAACTCTGTAGACCAGGCTGGCCTCGAACTCAGAAATTCACCTGTCTCTGTCTCTGCCTCCCAAGTGCTGGGATTAAAGGCGTGTGCCACCACTGTCCGGCAAGGATGGAGTAATTCTGTATGTATCCTGACCTTCTCAATCTTGGTGGAAATGATAGTTGTACATGTACACTAGTTCACTGCACAATAATTGCCTAGATATTTTATTGGGTAAAACAAACATATATATATATATATATATATATATATATATATATATATATATATATTTGCAAGGTGATGAGAGAGAGAGGGAAATATAAAGATGGAGAAGAGATTCAGGGAAAGGTGTCCAGTGACCAACCCAACTTGGGACCCATCTCAAGGGGATGCTCCAAAGCCTGACACTATTACTGATGTTATGGTGTGTTTACAGACAGGACCCTAGCATGGCACTTCTCTGAAAGGCCCAATAAGAAGCTGTCTGAGACAGATGCCAATACTTACACCCAACCATTGGATTGAAGTCTGGGACCCCTATGCTTAAATTAGGGAAAAGCTGGAGGAAGCTGAGGAGGAGAGTGACCCCATAGGAACACAAGCAGTCCCAACTAACCCAGACCCCTGACCTCTCTCAGACACTGAGACACCAACCAGGCAGCATACATGAGCTGGTCCAAGGCCACCCAACAAATATACAGCAGAAGACTATCAGGTGTGGCTTCGGTGGAAGAAGACATGCTTAACCCTGGAGAGACTTGAGTCCCCAGGGAGTGGGAAGGCTTGTTGGTAGTGGGGAACATCCTTTTGGAGACTGGGAGGGGAGGGAGGAGGAATAAGAAGAAGAATTGTGGGAGTGCAGAACAGAAGGGCAACAACAGCTGGATTGTAAAAATATTAAGTATTTTTTAAAAAGTTAGATATTACTACCTCTATTGCTATTACATTTACCAGAAGGACTAAGAGTTTGAAGCCCTAGGAAAAATGTGCATCTCTTCTAAAAAAAAAAAAAAAACAACCCAGAAGACAAATAAACAAACAAATAAACAGACAAAAGAATTTTAGACTGGTACAGTGGAATGTTAAACCAACATTAAACAGCTCTGAATTACTTCACTGCTCACAAAATCTCTAACCAGCCCAAACTATTGTATTCTCTGTAGATACTAGTTAAAAGGACAGGATCAAGTTAACTCTACTCTATATGTTGGCTTGCTGAAATAAATGGCATGAGTTAAGTAAAAGTGAGATCTGTCAAAATCTAGCTTATTATTAATGTTAAGCTAGGACATTTTGAGACATGGGAGAAACCCTTCTAATTTACAGTGAGAACCTTTTCCTTTGGTGAGTGTACACTGAGTGTAAGAAGAGAGAAAAATAAGGCTGGTCCTGCCTTGTCAGGGGCTTAATTATTTTCCCATCTATGCTTGCTTTTGAAGTTTATCAAAGTAAAAGTACTGTGGGCAGCCCAGCTGTCACCGTTATCATTGTGGCTTGAAGTGTTATAGTCCTGATTCCCATTGTAATGCAATTAATCTTTCGCTTTGCACTAATGGATGAACAAGCATATTTACTGCAGCATAAAATTCTAATTATTTTTTGAACAGATGCACAAGGAGTATAAATTAATGGCAAGTGACAATTGTGATAAATGTCTACTATATCTTTAAATGTCAGGATTCCCAAGCTGTAATATGAGCCTGGGCTTGAATGTACACGCTGTATGGGCTGCATTTACCTGGGCTAGGACAAAGTCATCATCCTAAACAATCTCTTATTACAGGATGGCTTACATGCACACTGCTCAATATTGCACTGGCTAGGGTGTCTTCTTAGAGTGTCCTTCTCCACGGGCAGTTTTTTAGCTACTATTCCTCCAAAGGTTTTAAAAACCATTCATCACAAGTGGTTGTAACTTAATGGATGAAACCACAGCAACACAGTGGACTTCAAGTTTTTCTTTATTGTACCTTCTCCTAGCTCCCCATGAAAGTTTTCTCACTAAAAACCTTGAAAATGGCATTATAATAGAAAAATTTAAGCAACAAAAATGTATCTAAAGAAGCCAATGTGTAGACCATAACAAATGATTTTATTTATATGTCTAATTTATTTATAGCTAAAACATTTTTCTTTCATTGAAAATAGATATTTTTCTTACAATATAATCTAATTAGAGTCCCTGTCCCCCTACTCCTCCCAGTTCGTCCTTATATCCTCTCCCATCCAGTTTCATTCCTTTTCTGACTCTTATTAGAAAAAAAAATCAGACATCTAAGGATTAATAATAAAGTAAAATTATATTGAACTCATTGGTACAGGAAAATAAATTTTGTACAGGACATCAACAGCTCAGTACATTTGGTAAAAGGGGCCTGATGAAACTGAAAGGCTCCAGCTTTCAGACGATGTAACAGCCCATAGCATGGGAATAAAACCTGTCACAAAAGAAGAATCCCTCCTTCCGAGTATGCCTTCTAGCCACCTTCCTTGATGCTCCTCACAGACTCTCTAATCTCCGTCCTTCACAAGTAATCATAGTCTTTACAAATTTATCTTATTTTATTTCATATTGCAAATTGTTTCCTTCACAGGAATATCATAATAGCCTCTGCAGTATCTCATAAGAAGACAGATAAAGATGTACTTTCTTCTCTGCAATGAAAGGACACGTCATGGGAAGACAGACATGAAAATTTGCGGAAAGGAAATCTAGCAGATTTTCACTGGTGTGTATTTTATTTACAATATTTCTTAGATCGATCCCAGAGATTCTAAAAGAAATCTAAAATCTAATAGGGAGCAAGCTGAAGAAATTCATCATTTGCATTGCCTGTATATGAAATGTCCCCCATTGGCTCAATTGTTGAATGCTCAGTTCGCAGTTGTTGCTGTTCTTCTAGAAGGTGTTGGGAACTTGGGGTGCTTGGACTAAATAGAAGTCATTGGGGGTATACATCTGCAGGGTTTATTTAGATTCCGTATTTTCATCTCTGTGTCTGCTTCTTGTGTAGCATGAGGTGAATACTCTTTACCACAAGTCTGTACTGTCACATTTTTGCTCATTATGGCTCCAGAATCATTTTGCTTCAAAAATTGTTAACCAAACATTGATTCCTATACTTCTGTTGCTACCAAAAGTATATTGCTCACAGCTGTGAGAAGTTAAGTCCTATGGAAAGTGCTAATTTTGAAAGGACACAGAACTTTAGGTTGAGCTAGAGCCCACCAACATCTTGGCATTAAATACAAATGATTGAGAAATAAGTGTTTCCTCTATGTGTGTTTACCGTCCTATGTGTAGAAATTAGTCACACAGAGTCAAGAAGATCGCTAAATGCTTGGAATGTCTTTATAAAGCCAACCACATAAAGTACTATCCTGAAGTGAGCATCATTTCACAAATAAAATAGCTCTGTAACATTTGAAGGTGTCTGTGACTTTTCAGTCCTTCTACTGAGATGCTTCATAGTATTCTGCTACCTTCTCACATTTCAAATTCATTTAGGGCTACTGAAAGGCAGTGAGAAAAGAAACGCTCTTTGTCAGAGGTTCAGAATGGCAGGCATTTTCTACCCATTTTGTATGTCAATATAAAAATGTAACCAATGTATATCCCATACATTTTATATTCGTATGCTATTTGTTCCTTAAAATGTAAAACATTTAATCATATTTTAATTGTCAATGTACCTCATATGACACAGTGTTCATCCAAAATATTGCAATGTTAGTACAGTTTGTACATTTAATATAGTTTGTACTAATAGCTATTTGCATGTTTTGTATATGAAATGTCCCCTAAAGGTTCATGAGTTGAATGCTCAGTTGCCAGCTATTGCTACTGTGTTAGGAAACAATGGGGCCTTTATATTTATATTCTTATGTAATTTCTGTACGTATGTATTTTAAGTAACTTATGTAAAATTTATGCAAGTAAATTAGTACAATATTAGTTGAGTGAGGTATAAATATGGTTTCTATTTTATTTTATTTGGGTTTTTATATTTTTAATAACCTATTGAATACTTAAAAATGTAATAAAAATTAAAGTAAAATAGAACATGAAATATATACAATATGTTTCTCACATGTAGATTTATATAATGTCATTCTCTATTTACCTTAGAAGCTGAGATGGCTAGTGTTTACATTAACTTGACACAGGGTGTGGTCATCTGGGAAAGGGGAACTTTAGCTAAGAAAGTTCCTCTATCAGATTACCTATGGGTAACCCTAGGTAAAACATTTTTCAATTTTTTGATAATGATTGACATGGGATGGTTCAGCATACTGTATTCAGTGCCATCCCTGGGCATTTGGTCCTGAGTTGTATAAGAAAACAGACTGCGGAATCAATGATGAGCAAGCCTGTAAGTAAACCGTTACTCCAGGCCTACACTTCAGTTCTGGCATCCAAGTTCCTACCTGGAGTTCCTGCCCTGACTTCTGTTTATGGTAGAGTGTGTTTGGGACAAATAAATTGAAATAAACCTTTTCTTCTTTAAGTTGGTCCTGGTGCTTATCAGAGCAACATTATCCTTACTAAAATATAAGCCTTTTTAAGGTATTTTTCTTTTGATATTTAAGTTCTTCAGATCATATTTAGATGGAGCTAAGCTAAAGCCCTGTTTAGAGAAGAGAGACTCAGAAGTGAACATTGGTCAGATTCTCAGCTGAATTTTTAATACTACTTGAGAATATCAATAGATTGTGTGGTCAGCCTTTGGGGGTGTGGTTCTACTTGCTGATTGTAATTGATGACATCTCCCTAAGAGCTCCCCAAGAGTGAGAAACACTGGGCTCCTCTGCTAGATGTCTTCCTGGAATAGATAAGTTGCCTGTTTTATGAAGTGTAACTTTGAGAATGGGATTTAGTTCTATCTTTAAGTGACATCTCCTGTATCTTATTATAGGACTCTCACCAGTGGCAGAACCCAACCAATTACATGAATTGGTGTTTGGCCATGAACAGGAAACTCTTGTTTTTGTTTCTATTGGGTTAGAATGCTTGATTTCCAAAAAAAAATTCAGTAAAAAGATCTCATTGAACATGCACTGTGAGACCAGTCTATTATAAATTCTCTCTGAAAAAATACATTCTTTTTGTTATGGTAAGACTACACTATTATATCAAATTTGTGTTGGTGAGTCATATTGTTATATTTCATCATAATTTTTAAGACTTCAATTCTCCTTGTTTAGTTTATAGATAAACTACCTCTTAGCTAAGTGTTGTGTCTAGTTTTATGTCAATGTGATACACTTAGAGTCATTTAAAAGTGAAGAAACTCAATTGAGAAATACATCCTTAACATCCTGGTATGTATCTTAAATTATGATTATGATGGAAGGAGGACACAGCCCACTTTCGGTGATGCCAACCCTGGACTGGTAGTATTAGGTTATAGAAAAAAGCAGGCTTAACAAGCCATGTGGAACAATCCAATGAGCAGCAACCTTCCCTTACCTCATCATCAGTTCATTCTTTCAAGTTCTGGCCCTGCTTGAATTTCTGCCCTCACTGCATTTGATGATGATCTGTTCTATGGAACTATAATTGAAATAAATCCTTTTCCCTCAAGTTGCTTTCAGTCATGGTGTTTCACCATAGCAATAGTAATCCTAACTAAGATACTAGGCAGGTGTGTCTTTTATTTTGAAACACTACATCTAGAATGAGGCTAATACAGGTACAGTATGATTAGTGGTCTTCCTATGACTTTGCCTTGCATGAGTAGTTATGCCAAAATGGCTTCTTTCAATATTAATCGGTTACATAGCCACTATAGACGGATCAGTTGGAGGTTGTATTAATAAACTCCCCCTAACTATAATTTAACACCTAATATAACAAGGCCCATATGCTTTATAAACTAAAAGATCCCCAGAAAGCCCTATCCATCAGAACTTTGATCACTTCCAAACAGCATGAGGAATAAACATCTAATTTTTGAGCATTTGAGAAACACATCCAATAAAAGATACCTCCTAAATATTAGTAAATAAGACTTCATATATCTGATTTTTCCACATAAAAGTGTCAGCTGGAAAAAAATAAACATATATATATATATATATATATATATATATATATATATATATATATCACCTGTTTAATCACATAAAAAATCCTAAACATTTTTCTCATTAATGCTCACTGTTATACTAGAGATGATGACTGTAATGAGTACAAAAACTCAGTTAAGCTCTAGAATGTATCCATTCTGTATTATTTGCTGATTTTATACATAGAAGTTGAGCTTTCATATAGATTTCAAACACACTGTCCCCTTTTACAAAAAAAAAAAAAAATTCTAAGTGTTAAGTAGAATCACTTTTTAATTTTTTATTGGTTATTTTATTTATTTACATTTCAAATGTTATCCCCCTACCAGTTTCCCCTCCATAAGCCCCCAATCCCCTCCTCCCCCCGCTGCCTCTATGAAGGTGTTCCCCACCTGTCCACCCACTCCTGCCTCAGAGCATTCTCCAACCCTGGAGACCAAGGGACTCCCCTCCCAGTGGTGCCAGATAAGGCCATCCTCTGCTATATATCCAGCTGGAGCCATGGGTCTCCCCCTGTATACTCTTTGGTTGGTGGTTTAGTCCCTGGGAGCTTTGCAGGGTCTGGTTAGTTGATATTGTTGTTCTTACTGTGGAGTTGCAAACCCTTTCAGATCCTACAAGTCCTTCCCCTAACTTCTCCATTGGGGTCCTTATGCTCAGTCTGATGTTGGGCTGCGTACATCTGCATCTGTCTAAGTGTCAAGTAGAATCCTTTATAAGGTGAAACTAATTAGGTTTGTTGATCACTGTGGTTAGTCACCAAATGAAGTAGATAATTTTCTCCAAAGTATTAAAAAAAAAACAGAATAAAACATTTCTACAGAATAAATGAAGATATATATCATTAAAATGCACACATTTTTCTCATTGTACAGATGACTATATTTTTCCATGATCTACATGTTTCTGATTCATATTAATTTGAATGATGAGGATTCTATTAATAATAAAGCAGATCTCTCATCTAGAGGTCCTGGAAGCCCCATGTCCTCCAACACTCTATGAAAGGGTTTAGGACAATATGTAGGCTTAATTGTTTCTGAATTAATCTAAGCCACCATATCAAATTATGTGAACTCAGTGAGTAAATTTATTGTTCTGTTTACATAAAGGTACTACTTTCTTAGAAGGTGCTGTGTTCTACAGATAAAGGTAGAACATTTTTAAAGTATTTAAGGCTTATTAATCACTAGTCAAATCTTAAAAGTAAAGGCATTTATGAGTCACTGGGGTAGATAATCAATGTTCCATATTTCTGTATGATACAAGTTTACTATGTAATTATACTTTTTATTATATAATAAATATAAGTCCATAGTTCCTGATAGGATACTAGTGATTGGTAATTATTTTGAAAGCTGTGACTATAAACTCAAATTCCCAACTCCTTTATTCCTGTCTCCTGTATAACACATATTTGAAATTTTGGTATAGAATATTATATATTACAGCTTAATGTGAGAGAATAATTTCATCTTCATCTTATCACATATAATTCATATGCCCTAAGTTCGAAACACATGGGATATCTGTCAATACCCACACTTCTCTCTATCACCCATCCTATGAGCTTAAGATAAGCTTTTAAAATATAACCTCCAGAGCACATGTCAAATACCATGGCTTCACCTCAATTCCGCAGAATAGAATGGCTTTCTGTGGATTATGTCAGAGGTCAGAATCTGTCTCTATTTTTGTGACATGTGATTTCAGAGGAATTTTTCCCTCTTTTTTTTGTCATTTACTGTCTCTACTTGGAGCTGCATATAAAAAAGAAATATTTTTGCCTTACAGCAACTTTCATCTGTTATATTCTCAGATATACTTAACGAAATGGTTCACAAAGAAAAGGTTAAAGTAATTTAAATATAAATTAACCAAGCTGATATTCATATGGCAATATACAATGTTTAAAGTACTTCTAGAATATTCTTGCTGATGTAATTTTGTAGCTGTAGTTGGGAATTTTAGACTGAAGACTAAGTACAAAGAAAGTTATAGAGTATTATTAAGTTTTAAGATAATAATTTTAGTCATTGATGAAATAAGGACGTGAACTATCTATCCAGACTGGCATCCCAGAGAGTGCTTCAGGAACAGTTTACTGACACCTTGTATGAAACAATGTCCCCTCCTATTTCTCACTGGCTCATAAGCTGTTATGAAGTACAAGAAACTTTTTCATATATTTTTACACATGAATTCACACAGGTGACTCAGAAGTAAGATGGTTCATCTTCTTAATAGTTCAGGAAAAGTGATTGTGTTACAATTATTATATTCATATAATTAAAACATGTATAATTCATAAATGTTGGCAATCAAAGGAAGAGAGACATGTCTGAAAAGACAAATTGAATAGATTTTTTTTTATGGAAAATATTCAACAGATAAATTTGGTCATTCAATGTATTAACTTACTATTTATTATGCTTTATTAATTTTAAAAATTCAATTATATAATAGATTCACAAAACTGTACATATTTGTCTTGTACAATGTGACATCTTGAAGCATATATATGTTTATATATATATATGCTTATATATATAATTATTGGAAGCCAAATGCATCTAATTAAAAATATATCACCACATGTAATTTTGTTGAGACTATATAACATCCACTATCTTAGTATTATTCAAGAATACACTATACCATCACAGGTTAAATAACCTAATTAATAGAAGGAAAAAGTTAATGAGATTTATTTTACAGCATGTCACTGTAGCTAGTGATAATATAGAGTAAGTGAACACTTTCATAAATATAATGTAATAATTGCATTGGATGGTCAAATGGAATGAATTAAAAAATACTTTAGAGCTTTAATGAAACATGCATTTAAGCCAACAAGATATGTCAGCTAATAAAAACAATTGCCACCAAGCATAAAGACCATGTTCAATATGAGGAAACCACATGGTGGAAGAGCGGAACAGAATCTCAAATGTTCTATGATCTCTAAACCTGTACCATGGCAGGCACCTACCCCTTCAAAAATCAATCAGCTAAATAACTAATGAGACAAAACTTTGGGAATGTTAATGATACTTTCCAAGAGTTTTGTTTAAGAAGAGAAGACCCACTTTAAATAGGAGGCACACCAATCTCTGTGTTTGCATGTTAAACGAAAGGAAAAGGAGGAAAGGTGAAAATCAGAAAAGTACCAGATTTTATATTTCTCTTCTTGTTGGTCAGCACGGAAGACCAAGCTGTTCTCACAGACATGCCTTCCTCTATGTCATACTAAAATCCTCTGAACAGTTACCCAGATTAAACCCTGCTTCCCTTAAGTTACGTCTTATTAGGCATGTGGCCATAACAGTGAGGAAAGTAACTATTACGTATTGTGTATGCTTTTTGAGAATGAATACTGGGAGTTTGCATGAAATAGAAGCCAATACCAGTACATCACTGACATATAAAATATATCATTTCCTTCCAATGGTTTGTACCAGGAATTCAAACTAGAGGAACATAGTTTATTCTTACTTATTAAAGAAAATAGCTTGAATGATATTTGATATAAGCATAATTTTGAGAGTAAGTTGTAGAGTGATTTTTGGCTTAGTATGTACATAGAAAGCCCCCTGTGTGCAATTGTAGCATATATATCTTGGTAGTAACCAGCAGCTCCCTAATTGGACTTCATGCTTTCTCAAAAAGAAGGAAATCATACCGTGTACTAGAAACCCTTCCAACTCCCCAGTGTTAACAAAGTCATAAGTTCAATGGTCATTTTACTAAATCAGCGTAATCCATAATTATTCTTCTTCTTCTTCTTCTTCTTCTTCTTCTTCTTCTTCTTCTTCTTCTTCTTCTTCTTCTTCTTCTTCTTCTTCTTCTTCTTCTTCTTCTCTTCC
>NC_034592.1:81028967-81052604 GCF_900095145.1 Mus pahari
TATATATATATATATATATATATATATATATATATATATATATATATATATATCCAAAGATAAATACTGTAGTTTCAGCTTGCATTTAGAAAGTTTTCTCTGTAGCAGGTAGTGATGATTTCAAGAAGTCACAACCAGTCAAAATGCAGAGTTGTGAAACACAGTCCCAAGAGAAATGTCTGTAACTTAGCTCTTTCACTAAACCTCAGTGATCTGTGATGTGTGGGGGTGATGGACAGATCATTGTTCCAGTCACAGAAAAACAGAAAAATTTAATTCAAAGTATGTGATCTCCAGAGTTTTATTCCTAACATACTCAAGTTAAAGAGCTGATCAAGAAGGTAAAATGATTTATAGAAATATATTTGGAGTGGATGCTCACAGTCATCTATAGGATAGAACACAGAGACCCCAATGGAGGAGCTAGAGAAATTACCCAAGGAACTGAAGGGGTCTGTAACCCTATAGGTGGAACAACAATATGAACTAATCAGTACCCCCCGAGCTCATGTCTCTAGCTGCATATATAGCAGAAGATGGCCTAGTCAGCCATTGTTGGGAAGAGAGGCCCCTTGGTCTTGCAAACTTTATATGCCCCATACAGGGGAACTCCAGGGCCAAAAAGTGGGAGTGAGTGGGCAGGGGAGCAGGGTGGTAGGAGGGTATAGGGGACATTCTGGTTAGCATTTGAAATGTAAACGAAGACAATATCTAATAAAATAATTTTTAAAAAAAGAAATGTATCTGGATCTCAAAAAAAGAAAGAAAGGAAGGAAGAAAGGAAGGAAGGTAGAAAGAAAGAAAGAAAGAAAGAAAGAAAGAAAGAAAGAAAGAAAGAAAGAAAGAAAGAAAGAAAGAAAGAAAGAAAAATGTATCTGGAAACAAAGAAGTGAGGATTATCATCCAGGGAAGAAGAATTATTGAAAAAATTATCAAAGAAAGAGATTTCAAACTTCTGTATTAAAATGTACAGAAAACAGAAACTTGGGACTCAGAAAAATAAGACTTTGAACAGATGTCAGTTTACCTATCCCACTAATATCTACTATTAAAATCCATATGATTTGATTATTCTTATGTTACTGCAAGAAGCCACCATGACTAAGGCAACTTATAAAAGAAAGTAATTTTGTTAAGAATGAAAAAAAAAAAAGAAGAATGGAGGAGTTGGGGAGAAGGAATAAAATTGTCAAAATGTAATAAAAGTTAAATTAAGTAAATAAAGGTAGGCACAAATATTAATGTGAGTTAATAAAAAAATCCAGAAATCAATCCTCATATGCACAATGAATTCATATAACATTGGACCAAAAACAGTTCAGTAGTAAAATGATAAATCTTTTTTAACAATGGAATGCCAATCATCAGATGCTGTTATCCATACAAGGAATCACAAAACAACGGAGCATCTATCCTATGGCAACTAACATAAAATTTTGCCAAATGGAATTTGAGCTTAACTTTAAGGCAAAGAATCTTTGTAAAAATATGTTGATCCCAGTGCTAAGATGAAATGACCCTTAAAACATGACTTGTGTAGTAGAAAATTTAAACTGGAGCTTCATTAATGTAAAATTTGGCCTCCTGAAAATCTTCAATAAAATGACAAACAAAAAAGCTACAAAACAAGAAAAAAAAAGGTTAGAACACTAATATAAGTTTAACAAATAGAAAATATGAAAAACTACAAACTGAAAAAGAAAAATAATCAAATGATTTAACAAGGTCAGGATCCATACATTATCAAAAATTAATAAATAAAACAGAGCACAAAATAGAGAAATTTTAACAGGATAATTAATTTTAAGGATACTTGGTGTAAAAACTATTTATCATCTCTCTCTCTCTCTCTCTCTAATCTATCTATCTATCTATCTATCTATCTATCCACACACATATATAAACAATACATAAAATTATTCATATCAGACTCATTAAAATTAAAAACTTTTTAAAACTTAAAATATTTAAAATATTATCACAGCAAATACTAGCATAGATATAAAGTGGGCCTTCATATATTTTTGGTGGGCATATAAAATGATTCATGTACTCTGTAGAACAACTTACCAGTTGTTTAAGAATTATCCATAATGTAGCAACATATTTAGTGAGTATTACATTCCAGATGGAATTTGCCAGCCAGGTTCTGCTTCTGCCCTCAGGGTATCTAGGTACCACTACCCACCGGATGAGGCAGAAGATTATTTGGGAGGGCAGGTTCCAAGGATCACTACTGTCTTGAGTGCTGGGAGAAACAGCCATCTCCATGGTGATTTTCACTGAAATAGCTCTCCCTTATTGGAGGGTGGGGGAGAGGAGGTGGTTAACAAGGGCAATATAAAGCTTGAAGCATGGAAAGGGGGTTTTCAGGGTGAGTATACATTATTGGCTGATAAAGTGGTGCTGGGAATTCTTCATTTCCATGAAGAGGAATTTCTGGTGCTTGCTGGACTTGTCATCATAGGGAGAAAAGCATTTAAACCTGTAATTTGCAGATCAGCCTATGTGACTACATTAAAGGTGGCAGAGATAGGGATGGTACAGGCTACATGCAGCAGAGCATGCAGACCCAGAACAGGGAAGGAGCAGTTCTTAACCCTGCCAGTATCAAGAGGAGAGTTTTAGGGTTTGGACATGTCTTGACCTCACTCTTGCTCCAGGCTGGCTCCCCAAGTCACATGGCTTTCAGGCCCCACATCTTCCCACTTTTGTTTTATAAAGGGGAGATGTCATCATAACCATCAGCCTCTATGTTGGGAATGGTTTGATATTGAAGCAGAACCAATTGGCACTAAGTTTTCCAATGTTACTTATCTGCCACTTTAGAAATTGGATGTGACAGGGTGCCAGGATGATTATGGCCCCGTTGGCCAAGAAGTAAAAGAAACCAAGTTACCAGTGGGTATGAGTACTATGGGTTAAGTGTTTGGTGTGCATCATATGCCCAGATATCTCACCAGCGATCTTTGAGCATTCATAAGTTTTGTTCCACAAGTTCAGACTCATTGACATAGAAACAGCATTCCTCCCTCAACACAATGTAAATCCCTTCCTGTTCAGCCGTCATTAACTCCAGAGCTTTCTGGTTTGGGGGAACAGTCCCCCAAAGTGAGATGATCTGTCAATGCAGGAACTCAAGACCATCCATGGTGGAAGCCATGGTCTGGTCAAGTTTATCCTGGAAGTTGTCGAAGACCACAGTCTGTTTGGATGAAGATTGCTCTACTTCTGCGGTGATGCAAGAATGATGATGAGACCCAATCTGTTGAGTGGAGGGATGAATATCTGCCTTTTCTTCCATTCTTGTCCCAGCCATAGATTGAGTTTTTAGGGCTCATAGAAGTAAACATGGAGAACAATAATTACAAGAGTGCAGAAACATGGAAAAGCATCTTTAATGCAGGAGCCAGTTATGTTGTTGTTCCAACATAGGTTGGAGGTTGGAAGAGGCATTTAATGCACACTGGCTTTGAGACAGTGATGTTACAGGAACATGTATGATGTGATCACAAAGAGGGCCTTAGGAGACAAAGTGGGAAGGACAGATGGAAGAGAAAATTGTTTTATAACTTCCATCTGGGTAAAGATACCATGGGGTTTATGAAGGCAGAGGTTAATGAAAACAGTTGCCAATAGTGCCCAGGAGACAGAAGCAGAGGAAAATGTATTGAGAAGAGTTGGAATGGATGGTTAGGGGGAAGAGGTCAGCTGATCATTGGATGTGTTGTAGCTAGGAGAGGTATGCTCTGAGCTCCTGGGTTTGATCCTTCTGTTGAAGAATGATAACATGGGTAAAGATGACTTGCCAGCAGAGACAAGCAGGCAGAAAACGTGTAGGTTAACTATGGGTTACTAGGCATAGCGGTTGGGGTAGAGCTTACCCACAGCTTCCATTCACCATTATTCATTCCTGGGATCACTGATAGAATGTTGAAAATGAGTTTTAAGTTTGGCAAGCATGGTGCCACCATGACTGGTGAATTCAACTCAGTATGCCCAATGTCTAAAACCTCCATATATGGAAGCAGTCACCTGTGTTGAGGTAAGGAAAGCAAAGGAAAGAGCTGGAGAGAGTGGAGACAGAATCAGGGTGTTGAGAGAGCTCAGTTCTGATCAGCAATCCTTCAAATGAGCAGTTCTATGTTCCTATGGTTTTTGTTCTGTCTGTTATAAGTCACCTTAGCAAAGAATTTCCTTGAAGTCCTGTTGAAACAAGAGAGAAAACTCACAATGCAACACAGCTCTTGACTTTTATTTGTGGGTTAATACATTTTTAAGATGGATAAGCTGACTTAATTCAGCAGTCCTTTCTAAAATCCAGTGTATTTAGTGGCGGTGTCACCTGACTCATTGACATTTAAGACATTTTGAAGTTAATAAGGTATCATTTATCCCACCTGCTTAGAATAGCTGAGAAAGGAAACACTATGCTAACCTACATGTGACCTGTGTGGAAAAGCCTGGAAATGTCTTGCTAAAAGGCAGCATTTTGGGGGGAGTGGTGTTGTTTCATGCTAACCGTTTAAGATTAACTGCACAAAACTCAGAAACTTTAGAAACTAAGTCCCTGAAATTGATTTTTTTTCATGAAGGAAATATCTTTGTTTGAAGATTGCTAACTACTAGGATGTGTCATAGGCAGTATTATTAGAAAAATTATATACAAGAAATGACATGATGCCAATATACAGTATTTTTTGAATAGTCAGCAACAGCTTGCCTGTATAAAATAAACTGGTTCAATCAAATGGTCTTGCGTCTATTACATTAATTGAAGACTAAATAATAGAAACAAAATAAAAGGATCAAACGTACCTCACTATTAATTTTATACCAATTCCATATTGATAGAACACATTAGATATATTGGTAAATAAAAAGAAATATTCTAGAATGATTTTCACCTATTTTTGTTAGCTTTTAATATGTTTAATAAAAAATAAAAATTGTATGTAGTTTAAATTTTATTTCTATTAAATGGCACTGTTTAAGAGCACAGACCTTTAATTAGGTTGATTGATACCAGAGGCAAAACTGTTTATGACAGCATGCTTACAGAGAATTTCTCAAGAGCAATATAAAGTAGATTAGAATCTGGGCAGCTTTTATCAATCATGATTCTGTGTTTTTATTAGTTTGGTAATTATAGATTGCGTTTCAAAAAAAAGGTTAATGTATGAGCTAGTTGGTTAATTTTGCATGAACCTTAGTAATTTTAGTTCTAAATGTAAAAAATGTTAGTTTTATATTAACCAAAGTATATTGATCAAACTAGCATGAACACTATTCAATAGTTTCTTGAAGAGAACACTAAATCTATAGTTGCTAATAAATAGAATTTCTATAGGCAGATATTCTGTAGTCCATTTGACCAGGGAAAGATGCATCCAAGATGATTCTCTATAGTTTACATGAAGTTTTAAGTCTGTTGAAACCCATTGTGGTTGTTTGAATATGTTTGGCCCAGGGAGCAAAACTAATAAAGAGTAAGTATGACTTTGTTGGAGTCAGTCTGGACTTGTTGGAGGAAGTATGTCACTGTGCGGGTGGGCAAAGTGCACTTCCTCCTATCTGCCTGAGGATGCCAGTCTTCTCCTGACTTCCTTCTGATCAAGGTGAAGAACTCTCAGCTCCTTCTCCAGCACCCACCATATCTACCTGGAAACTGCCATGCTTCCCACTATGATGATAATGGACTGAATCTCTCCAAGTGTGAGCCAGCTCAAATTAAATCTTTGCCTTTAGAAAGAGTTGCCTTTGTCAAGGTGTCTCTTCACAACAATAAAACACTAAGACATACTGTAAAGAAGACAGTAGATGTAAACCTTTGTGTCGTGATAACAACTTGCAGAATGGTTTTGGGTTAAAACCATGAATATTCTTTCAGCTCGACTGCAAACTGGGAAAGAGGGACTTCTTCCCTCTAACCAGAAGACTAGATGTATATAAATTTAGCATAATGAAAAGTATTTTGACTCTATACTTAAAAGACAACCAAAAGAAACTTAAAATCCTGAGAGTATAACTGTGATAGTACCAGAACTCCATTGATTAATATAAAGACTGAACTTTAACCCTTTGCTGTAGCAAACAACTCTGGATTCTCATCATCACCACAGAAAAGTCCATATAAAAGTAAAATATTGAGATTGGTGGTTTTCTTAGTCTACAAGGAGATACAATAATATTTTTAAACCACTGATTTAAACCTTTTTAATATTTTAAACATTTTGTGTTAGTTTGAATATACTTGGCCTAGGGAGTGGCACTATTAGGAAGTGTGGCCTTACATAAGTCCATATGACCTTCATGGTAGAAGTGTGTCACTGTGTGGGGTGGGCTTTGAGACCCTCCTTTTCGGGAGTCATTCTTCTCCAGTTTGCCTTCAGAACAAGACGTAGGACACTCAATACCTCCAGGACCATGCTTGCCTAGATGCTACAGTGCTTATGTTAATAGATTGAACTTCTGAACAAGTAAGCCAGTCTAATTGAAATATTGTCATTTGTAAAGTTGCCTTGGTCATGCTGTCTATGTCTAGCAATAGAAACCCTAACTAAATCACTGAGGAGAAATCTTCTGGGATATATTTTCTGAGAGCACAAAGAAACTGTGCTCCAGAGACAGCCAAGGTTGTACCTCGTGCTTCACCTGGACTTGATATTGTTTATGAATCACCCAAGTGGTGCTAGTTGGTAAGGTAAAAGGTGTCATGGAGAACAGCTGAGCCTTGGCACTGTGAGAGGCCAGGAAAAGCCATTGGTGAAGGTGCAACCTAAGTTGCAGTTGTTGATCCAGAACTGAAGGGGTCATACAAAGAAGTTGAGGCTCAGTACCATGAATGAAGCCTGTGAGAGGCCATTGGTGAAGCATAGTTGCAATGGAAGACTCCAGCATAGTAGGGATACCAGTACCATGGGATAACCATCAAGAACAGCAGCAGCAGTAGAATGGATCAATTAGAGCCTAGAGTACTATAGAGGACAGAGCTAGAGAAGTGACCCCTTTGGAGGAACCCAGAAGATCATATGTGGATCCCAGATATTGAACAAGATGCTGTAAAGTAAAGTTGCTTTAGATATCCCCAAGATGTTAGAGATGTCAGAGTTTTGGGATAGCTGCTGAGGAAATGTGATAAGAGAGGCAGAACCAGTCTAAGAGAAAGAAGCTGTTGTATTCTAAAAAGATGAAAAAGTTCTAGATTTTTAAGAACATTTTCACATCAGCCATGGAGACTCTGAGTTTGGAGATTGCCCAGCTGGTTTGCTCTCTTGTTTTGTTCCAGAATTTCCTCACTATGACATTTGAGAGTGGTAATGTATATCCTGGGATATCAGAGGTCTGTGATTTGCTTTTTGCTTTTGCTTTTTTTAGGGGATTATCGAGAAGTAATTGGATGAACCTCAGAAGAGAATTTGAACTTCCACATCCATTAACATAATCCACTATATAAACAAACTCAAAGAAAAAAATAACATAATCATCTCCTTTGATGAAGAAAAGGCATTTGACAGAGGCAGAGATAGGCAGATTTCTGAGTTCAAGGCCAGCCTGGTCTACAAAGTGAGTTCCAGGACAGCCAGTGCTATACAGAGAAACCCTGTCTCAAAAAACAAAAACAAACAAACAAACAAAAATCTTAAGTTTAAAAAAAAAATAGCTGGGCATGGTGGCACATGCCTTTAATTCCAGCACTTTGGAGGCAGAGGCAGGTGGATTTCTGAGTTCGAGGCTAGCCTGGTGTGCAGAGTGAGTTCCAGGATAGCCAGAGCTACACAGAGAAACCATTTCGAAAAACCAATAAATAAATAAATAAATAAATAAATAAATAAATAAATAAATAAATTTGGAAAGATCAGGAATTCAAGCCCATACCAAACATAATAAAGCAATTTACTGTAAACCAACAGCCAATATCAAATTAAATAGAGAGGTACTTAAAGCAATCCCACAAAAATTAGGGTCAAGAAAAGGATGCCCACTCTCCCTATGTCTATTCAATATAGTACTTGAAGTACTAGCGAGAACAATAAGACAACAAAAAGAGATCAAGGGGATAAAAATTTGTAAAGAAGAAATAAAGGTATTACTATTTGCATATGGTATAATAGTATAATAAGGGACCCTCAAAATTCTTCCAGAGAACTTATACAGCTGATAAATAACTTCAGCAAAGTGGGCAGATATAAAATTAACTCAAATACATCAGTAGCCTTCATATATACAAATGATAAACAGGCTGAGAAAAAAATTAAGGAAGCAACACCCTTCACAATAGCCTCAAATAATATAAAACATTTTGAGTTGACTCTTAATAAACAAGTGAAAGATCTGTATGACAATAACTTCAAGTCTCTCAAGAAAGAAATTGAAAGAGATCTCAGAAAATGGAGAGATCTCCAATGCTCATGGATTGGCAGAATTAACAGTAAAAATGGCCATCATACCAAAGGCAATCTACAGATTCAATGGAATCCTCATCAAAATCCCAACACAATTCTTTAAAGACATGGACAGAGCAATTCTCAAATTCATCTGGAAAGGCAAAAACCCAGAATAGTGAAAACAATTCTTAACAATAAAAGAATGACTGAGAGGATCACTGTCCCTGACCTTGATCTCTACTACAGAGCAATAGTGATAAAAACTGCATGTATTGGTACAGAAACAGACAGGTCGATCAATAGAACAGAATTGAAGACCCAGAAATAAAACCACATACTTACTGACACTTGATCTTTGAAAAAGAAGCCAAAAATATACAATGGAAAACAGAAAGTATCTTCAGTAAATGGTGCTGGTCTAACTGGCTGTCTGTATGTAGAAGAATAAAAATAGACCCATATTTGTCACCTTGCACAAAGCTCAAGTCCAAATGGATCAAGGACCTCAACATAAAACCAGATAGACTGAATCTAATAGAAGAGAAAGTGGGAAAGAGCCTTGAACTCATTGGCACAGAGGGAAATTTCCTAAACAGAACTCCAGTGGCTCACTCTCTAAGATCAAGAATTGATAACTGGAACTTCATGGAACTGGAAAGGTTCTGTAAGGCAAAGGACATATTCAAGAAGACAAATCGGCAAACTACAAATTGGAGAAAAAAATCTTCACTAACCTCACATCAGATAGAAGGCTAATATCCAAAATACATAAAGAACTCAAGAAGCTAACCATCAAGACACCAAACAACCCAAACAAAAAATGGGGTATAGAACTAAATGAAGAATTCACAACAGAGGAATCTTGATGGCTGAGAAGCAACTAAAGAAAATTTCAAGGTCCTTAGTGATCAGAGAAATGCAAACCAAAATGAACCTGATATTCCACCTTACAGCAATCAGAATGGCTAAGATCAAAACCTCAGGTGACAATTCATGTTAGCAAGGATGTGGTGAAAGAGGAACACTCCACCATTGCCGGTAGCATTGCAAACTGGTACAACCACTCTGGAAATCTATCTGGAGGTTCCTCAGAAAATTGGAAATAGATCTACCTGAAGACCCAGCAATACCACTCTTGGGAATACACCCAAAAGATGCCCCACCATGCCACAGGAGCACATGTTCTACTACGTTCATTGAGTCCTTGTTTGTGATAGTCAGAAGTCGCACAACAGAAGAATGCATACAGAAAATGTGGTTCATTTACACACTGGAATACTACTCAACTATTAAGAATGAGGACACCTTGAGTTTTTCAGGCAAATGGATGGAACTAGAAAATATCATCCTGCGTGAGGCAACTCAGACTCAAAAGGACTTGCATGGTATGTACTCACTAATAAGTGGATATTAGCAAAAAACAAAAAAAAAAAACAAAAACAAAAAAAAAACAAAACAAAACCTCCAGACTACCCAAGATCCAAGATAGTCTACAGAACTTAAAAATGTCAATAAGCTTAAGGGCCCAAATGAGGATGCATCAGTCCCACTTGGGAGGGAGAAGAAAACAATCACATGGATGAGGGAAGGAAGGATTAGGGAGAGAAAATGGATGTGGGATGAGAAGAGAACATGATCTGGTATTGGATAGGTGGGAAAGTTCTGAATCCCTGAGGGACAGCAGAAAGAATGGAAATAGGCAACCTTGGGAGGTAGGATGTTAGGGTGTCCTTCCAGAATGTACAAGAGACCTGGGAGATGAGAGATTTGCAGAACTCAAAAGGAGGGACTTTAGATGAAATGTCCTTAAGTTGGGAGAGGGGAGAGGGAACTTGTCGAGCCCACCTCCAGCAGAAAGGCAGGGCATCAAGTCAGGGATGAGATGCCATACCACAGTCAAAATCTGAACCATAATTGTTCCTGTCTGAAAGAATAGCAGGGATGGAAATGGAGAGGAGCCTGAAGAAAAGAAGGTCTAGTGACAGACCCAAAGTGGGATACAGCTCAATGGGAGGCCCCAAGGCCTGACACTATTATTGAGGATATGGAGTGCTCACAAAAAGGAACCTATCATGACTGTACTCCAGAAGACCCAACAAGCAGCTGAAAGAGTCAGATGTAGATATTTGCACCCAACCAATGGACAGAAGCTCCTAACCCCTGAGGTTGAATAAGGGGAAAGCTGGAAGAAGCTGTGGAGGAGGGCTACTCTGTAGGAGGACCAGCAGTCTCAATTAACCTGGACCCCCAAGATCTCTCAGACACTGGACCACCAACCAGGCAGCATATACCAACTGATATGAGTCCCCAACACATATAGAGCAGAGGACTGCTGGGTCTGGGTTCAGTCAGAAAACAAGCACCTAACCCTCAAGTGACTGGAGGCCCCAGGGAGTTTAGTGGTCTAGTGGGGTGTGAGGTGTGGGGTATGGGGTGGGGACATCCCCATGGGAAGAGGGGCACGGGGAGAAGGTACTCGATGTGAAACAGTCAGAGAGTGGACTAGGAGGGGAATAAAATCTGGAGTATACAAACAATAAAAATAAAACCTTTGTTGAGGGTGCTATAGACAATGGGGACTGTAGAAGTTGGACTAAATGTATTTTGCCATTATGCTATGGCTAGGTATGTCCCCAATAGGCTCATGTGTTTGAACAAGCCAGGAAGTGGATTGTGGTGGTTTGATTATGCTGGCCCAGGGAGTGGCACTATTAGGAGGTGTGGCCTTATTGGAATAGGTTTGGTCTGTTGCTGGGAGTGTATCACTGTGTAGGTGGACTTTGAGACTCTCTTCCTAGCCATGTGGGAGCCAGTTTCCTCAGGTTTGCATTATGAGCAAGATGTAGTATTCTCAGTTCCTCTGGGGCTGTAGGACCCCCTCGTGAGGAACTCCCTCGGGTCCTCAGGTCACAGGAGTCAGGGTGTCCCAGAGAAACGACAGAGAAGCCTTCTTGATGTAAACACACGAGGTACTTTAATGGCAGAGCTCTGGGTGGACTCGTATCTCACGCAGGAGACAGGGAAGTCGACAACCAGGCCCAAAAGCTTGGGGTCTTTATAGGGTAAGGGTCTGAGGGTGGGGAGAATTGGTGTGGTTACATGCGATTGGTTCATTTGAACATAGCAAATTAGCAGAAGAGTATGTGCAGACCAAAACGTTCACAAATTTTTAAGGGTCTGAGATTTATCAGGGGCAGCAGGACACCTGGTTGATGTATGACTCTTATTGGGGGCAGTAAACTAGGGGAGATGTCTTCCTGCCAAATGGCTGTGGGGTCAGTCAGCCCTGATAGCTCTAGGGGAGGCGCCTTCCTGCCAAATGACTAAAGTTAGCCCTGATAGCTCAGTTCCTGCATTCTTTTCCTTATCTTTATGGCCGGGCTTGTATTTCAGTGTCCAGCCCTGGGTCTTTGAATTTTTGAAACTTACTCTTTTAATTTTACATTTCCAAACTTTGAATCTATATAATTTTTCCTTTCAGGGCCATGCCTGCTTATAATAATGGACTGACTGAACCTATGAAACAGTAAACCAGCCCTAATTCATTGCTGTCCTTTATAAAGGTGCCTTGGTTGTGGTATCTCCATAGAGCAATGGAAAAACCTAAATAAAACACACTTAAAAACTTTAAAATAGGCTGGCAGTGGTGGCACACGCCTTTAATCCCTGCACTTGGGAAGCAGAGTCAGGCGGATTTCTGAGTTCAAGGCCAGCCTGGTGTACAGAGTGAGTTCCAGGACAGCCAGTCAGTCATTATGTTCCATTAAGGGATAATTGACAACCAGTGATTTCTGATATTAAGGAAAAACAAACAATAAGCTTCTGAACAGAATTCAAACCAAGAGACAGGACATTTCTAGGTCTTGAATGAGCTGTTTTGTCCCAAGCTACGTCATCTCAAGCTGCAGCTTTAACAACAAAACTCTGCCCACCAGTCAGATAATTTAAATTTTGCAGTGTTGTGTCATTTGGCTTGTGGCTGAAAAGCTGTTAGGCAACAAATATGTGTAGTTTCCCCCGGGGATTTAATTTGGTTGTGCACCTCTGGTAATTGATGGATTCTTTTCATTCTACCACTCCCATGACTGCCCAGAGGGATGGACCCACCCTACCTTTGTCAACTGCAACCTGTTTGTTGTTTGTTTGTTTGTTTGTTTACCCACCAGAAAGTACATCAAACAAGAGAGACAGGGTGGAGGGTGGGGTCTTGTGAGCCAGTTGGCAGGGTGACTCTTACTCAGGACTGAAGCTGATGGAAGTGCACTTAGCTCCAACACCTCACTGGCTGTGCAAACATCTGTGTGTTTAAAATGGAGATCTGACTTTGGGGGGCTCCAGCCTGGCTGTGGTGGATATTAATTGGAAATGCTTGGCATTCCGGACTGCTGGTGGACTCATTAGTAGAGGGAGTGGCAAAGCTAGCTTTGGGTGGGCGGGGGAAGTCAAGGGGTTACAGGGCATTTCTTTCTTTTGGGGGGGGGGGCTTTGCTGGAGAGGGGAGAGCAGAAAGGGGCATGGGAAGCCATGACTTGGTTTGAAGGTTCATCTACTTTTGCAATGTGGTCCTGCATATTGCAGGGTTGTTGGACTGGGAGAGGGAAGCTTATGGAGCAAGTAACCATGCTGCTATTTTGTTGAGCTTGATTATGGGGAGAATTAAGAGGGTCCATATTTTCATAATCTGATTTTTTTTTAAATGGGATAAGGCATTCCACATGATAGACAAGGAAAGGAATCCCCTGGTCCAATGAAGTGTGTTCCTGCAGCCTTACAGTTTTCAGGGGATTCTACTTTCACAATGGTCCCAAGATGTCTCCCAGCCCGCAGGTTTTAAGTGTTCCAGCAACCACCCTAAGTGGTATTTGCAGGTTGCTGCATAACCGAGTTTTATTTTTTAAGGAGGAAAAACAAAACAAAACAAAACAAAATGATAAGAGGTTTTTGCCAAAGCCTGGGCAGGCTGTCAGGAGTCAGGCAGAGGTTTACAGACCTTCTACCAACACCTTAGAGTTCCCTGGCCAGAAGGCTTCAGCTGTCCTTTCAATGTGCTTGACCCCAGCATGATGGTGTAAACCAAAAACAAAGGAAGAAATGAAGCTTGTGGAGGCTTGTGCCTTGGGACTGATGCCAAAGGCCAAGGGGTCCTCACCTTTCCATGCCTGAACAAGAGATCCTGCTGAATTCAAATTGGTGACAGCTGCCACCTTGGGTCAGCCTCTGTCCTCAGGTGTCCATGCAGACTCCAAGAATGAGACATAGCAGTCAGGGCATTTTCAGGGTGAGTGTACATTATTGGCTGGTCCTGAGTTGCTTGGAATGCTTCATTTGCATGAAGAGGAATTCCAGGTGCTGGCAGGACATGTCCTTATAAGGAGAGTGGCAGCTAATCCTGTAATTTGGCCATCAGGCTAAGTGACTACCTCAAGGGTGGTAAGGTGAGGTTTCCTGCACAGAAACACGTAGGCCTAGAACAAGGAAGGAGTAGTCTTTCCTTATTCCTGCTGGTCTCAAGATGAGATTTTCTGGGTTTGGACATATCTTAAGCTTACTCTTGCTCTGGGCTGGCTCCCCCAGTCACGGTGCTTTCTGGCCCCATTGAAATTGCCCATAGCAGCTTCATATAAAGGAGCTACAAACTTGAAGCAACCCAGAAACCTCCAAGTAGGTGATATTGATGAAAACTGCAGCACTGCTTGTCAATAGTGAAGGGGAAAATGGATAAACCTGTAGCTGTCTCTATAGACCTGCATACCTCCATAGAATCGCCTTGAAGGAAAAGGTCAATCCTGAAAGATAAAACATTCTGCACATAAAGTGTTATAAATTATCTGAAATGAAAATATGAAGAAAATGGAGAGCACCTAAGAGGTTGAGAGCCTTTGAGAGGCAGAAGAGGAGTCAAGGGACTGTAGCTTCCAAAGGCATCTTATAGCTATCTGTGGTAATGCAAATGTCCTGTATCATGACTCTTTCCATGTTAATATCTCGGTTGTGAAATTATGTTAGAGTTCTATAAGATGTTGACATTTGAAGAAATCAATGATGGTGCCTGAGGTCACCCTGGAGTGTTAGACAGCTTCTTTGACTTCACAATTATGTCAAAATGTACCAGTTATTAAAAAAATAAATAACTGACAACTAAAAAGATGGCTTGGGGGTTAAGAATGCTGGCTGCACAAGGAAGAATAGAGTTAGTTTGTTTTAAGGCAACAAACTGGACATCTTGCAAATATATGTACTTCAAGCGCCAAGGGATCTGGTACCTCTTTCTATCCTTGAACACCTCTCTGTATACATTCTCACTGACACATGCACACATATGAATAAAAATATTTAAATCTTTATTAAAAGCATTTAATGATAAGGAACACACACAGCAGAGAAATACATTCTTGGTAGACAAAAGAAAAAAATTAATGATGTTTCAGAATGCATCTGGAAGACATGGAATTAGACTACATATTTGTGAGTGGTTCCAGACTAAGATTAGGAGAAACTGATACAAGACAATTGCAACTTAGCTCTAGGTACAAAACATTGAAATTAGAAGAAATAACTGATGTATAACTGAGTTTTGTTATAAAATATATTTGCAGAGTTTAGGCAAATATTAAGAAAAAAATTTCTGGCATTTTCTTGGTAGGCTTCAAATCAACTAGTACTTTAAAAATTGAATATTGGAAAAACCAGATTACTAAAATTAAAATCAATGTTTCATTGTTTATTATGCTAAGCTATACAATGATCATAACACTTTAATATAAACAATGTTTTATCAGTCTTGAACCATGAGATAGAGTATGAACCTATTATCTAATTTTCTTAGAATGGTGACAGTTAAATTAATGGTGCATAAAAAGAATGTTCAAAATTATTTACACTAAATCATGGAAAACAGCGATTGTGACTGATGGCTTTTTAAAAATGTGCTTTTAAATGCATTTTATAGCTTTAGAAGTCCAAAAAAAAAAAAAATTGATGACATTGACTCCTTCATGGAGTAGGAAGCATTCATTTGCCCTTAATGAGCTGAGCTGGCAGTCCCCAAATTATTCTTCCTAAGCGACACAGCTCCCAGCTTCACAGCAAAACTCTCCAATGAAGTATCTTTGGTCAAGATGTGAAGATGCAGCCATCAGAACTGTGCTGACAATTCTAATGCAGACTAGAATCTGGTGTGACCAGCCCATTGCTCTTTCGAATTTGCAAAGCTTGCAGGAGTGCAATGTGTTTTTGTAGGTAAAGTCAGCAATTGTGGCTCTAAAGAGCAGTTCAGAACAAATAGGAGAATGGCTGTTAGGAGACCATAACTGTATTTTAATGACATAACTTTCTGCTCTCTAAGCACAGGTCAAGTCTAAAAACCTAAACTAGTGGGAATACTAGGAGAAAATATGTTGACATTCACAAATCTCAGGCTTACTTGACAATGGGCATTGATTCATACCTATTATCTAGGAAAGAGAAGCCTAAGGATTATATTTATACAGGTACACGAATTCATGTGTGTGTGTGTGTGTATATATATATATATATATATATATATATATATATATTCATAAGCCTCTAATAGGTAAGGAAAATACTCATATTTTAATGCCCAAATAATGCTTCTAATGAATATGAAACACAGTCTAAGAAGATAATATAGTATTATCATTTTAATGAAACGTTAAAGTCGGTATAAACAAATCAGCCGTATGGTAATTTGCTGTGGGGGACAAATGTTACATATTACCATGAAGTGAGTGTGGATGCTTCTCTTAATACATGTTACATCAAATTACTGTCTCGAGGCTGGAAACCATGATGTATCTGGAGGATATTACAAATGAAAATTTTCAGTTCCAGCTTGAGACCTACTGAAGCTGAATTCAATTATTCACAGGGTCTGCGGGTGATTTGTTTATTAGGTTTTGGTTTGCTTTGCATTTTTACAGTGCTGGAATTGAACCTAGGGTCTCAGTCTGTTAGGCAAGTATTTACTATTGAATACCCTCACCACCCCTATTAATACATTGGATTTTAGAAATACCCATTTCACTTGAGTATTACTGACATGTGTATAGAGAAAAATACCTCTGTTAAAGTATTGTTATGAGTAATATAGAAACAGTTGTAAAAGATGTTTTAACTGTAAAGTCTAAAAGTTGAAGTTATCAGTGGAGAAACCCACAAAGATTTAAGCTATTTTATTCATTACTATACAAGGAGGATTTGCATTATTTTGGGTCTGTTATGGTGCAGTTGCTTGGGAGTTCAGAGTCTCTGGGATGCTGGGATCTTGATCTGCTTTTTCAAGATGGGGAATGCTAAGTAATGAACTGGAAGGTAGAAAACAGGCATTTTTCTTCTTGTCAGAAAATGCTGCATCTCAGCAGAAACTTGTTTCTAGGTACTATGCTCTTCTGTCTTTTTGTTTCTCTCAATTTCACACAACTTCAATTCTTTGGAGCATTTCTTGTTTTTTTTTTTTTTTTTTTTTCCTCTCCCTCCCTCCTTCCTTCTTTTCTCCCTTGCTTTCCTTTCTTCTTTCCTTCTCTTTCTGTTCTTCCTTTCTTTTCTTTCGTTTTCTATCATGCTTTCCCTGTGTAAAGCTGCATCCACCATTGTACATGTCCAGAGGATGGAAGACAACATCCGATGTCCTTCTCTATCACATTCTACCTCAATCCTTTGAGACAGGTTCTCTCACTGAACCTACAAGAACATGGCAACTAGGAAGTCCTCACTGCTCTCCTTTCTCCACCCCAGAGCCATAGGGATGCATGCTGAGCATTATGTTCTCTTAAATAGTCACTAGAGACTTGAACTCAGATTGTTGCTTCATTGCCCATTGCCCAACTTTTCAATCTTTCAATGTACACAAGATATTCAGATTGTATGAGGGGGTTGATCTGATAAAATGGCTTTCTGGGTAAATGAACTTACTCCAAACATGACAACTTGAGTTCAGTCCCTGAAACCCACATGATGGACCACAGAAAATCATTTCCTGCAAGATGATCCAGACTGCCACACATATACCATAGCATTCACATGCTCAAAGACACACACACAAACACACACACACACACACACACACACACACACACACCACATATATATGTGTGTATATGCATCTATACATATATAGATATATTTGCATGTGTATATATACATAAATGAATGATAATAAATATTGGGATATTTTGTCAGTAAAATAGTATTGATTCTATTTTCTTAAGTAAATTCTTCAATACTATAAAGATCAACATTTTCCAGTTGCTAATCATGGTACTACATGTTTCCATATATTCTCAGATAATAGCTTCAAGGGTACAATTAATTTGTACTCTGTGGGACAGGATGGCAGCTTTTCTGTTTTGTTTAATATTTTAATATAATATACTCAGATATCTATTAATAACAAGAATAAAATGAAAAATCACTGAACTTTATTAACCATTAACCTTATTGTAGACACCTAAATGGATTTTTATATTTAATGCTCACTATAATCCTGTAAAATTGACTCTATCACAATCCCAGGTTAATGGACAGAGTGATTTAACCTCATATATTATGTCATTGAAAGCCACTTTAGAAAAATGTGTAATTGTGATTCAACTCAGGTCATATATGTATAAAGTAATAAGACATGAGAGTTTTCTTGGTATATTCTTGTCTTCTTTCTTCTTATGACCACTCATTTATTCTATCTTGGTTTATCTTGTTTTATTTGTGAAACAATCTTACTATGTAGCTCAGGCCGTTTTCAATTCTCCTGTTTCAATTCCAGAGTATTGTTCTTTATCTCAATAAATCTCCCAACTAATACTAAAGTATTGTTGATCATGTCTAAGGCATGTGTTCTCCACCCACAAAAAAATGTAGTACTTATTTGGAATACACTGTAATTTGAAGAGACAAATACAAACAGAACACATTAAGGGTATTCCCACTGAGTATACAATTGAAATGGACAGGGATGTGTGAGCCATGCTTAGTAAGAATATTAGACAGTCTTGTTTGGAATGGAGTTGCATAATTACATAAGAAATTGACACAAAGAGCTTCCTTCAACTCTAAGGGATTGACTCTGTCTAGCACTCCAAATAATGAAAAAAAAAAAAAAAAAAGAGAAATCTGCATTAGCATATGTCTTTGGGTTAAGAACCAAGAGACCCCAATATTGGTAAAACATTTCCCCTCTATAAATACTTATATTTTGATGTAATTTTTTGTTGTTGTTGTTGTTTTTGAGACAGGGTTTCTCTGTGTAGTCCTGGCTGTCCTGGAACTCACTCTGTAGACCAGGCTAGCCTCGAACGCAGAAATCTGCCTGCCTCTGTCTCCCAAGTGCTGGGATTAAAGGTGTGCGCCACCATGCCCAGCTTTTTTTTTTTTTTTTTTTTATGTAATTATAAAATAAACATTAATAATAAAATTATGTTCCATGAATTGTTGTTTGCTTGTTCTCTTACATACTTTAAAATGTCCCTTGAGTCTATAAATTTTTCTCTACTTTATGGAAAATATTCTGTAGAATAAATGGATTAAGAAATGTCAATATGGAATGGAATATGGGACATGGCTGAGTTGATAAGTGCACTTAAATGTGAATTCAAATTGCAAATTCTGTCATAAAATCTGGGTGAGTTTGCATCCATCTGGACACCCTCAGTGTTGGAAGAACTGTGTGTATGTGTGTGTGTGTGTGTGTGTGTGTGTGTGTAAAACTCATACTTTCCAAAAGTACTGCAATTTCATCAGAGTTCACTACCCAGCCAGTCTAGCCAAAAGAAAAATTAAAAGGGGGGAGGAGGTATTGGTTCAGTAAGAGATCCAGTGTTGAGGGTTCAAGGAAGGAGTGTGATAGACTAGAAAATCAAATGACCTGCTCTGGCCTCTGCCTGTCAACATGGGCTCATGTACCACTGCACATGTACACATATGTGCACATGCATGCATATACCACATATACAAGTAAGTATATCATCACTCACCTAAGGGATAGACTACAAATATTACCAGTCATCACTACTATGTATGGTGAACATACATATGTGCAGGCAAACACGCATATATCTATAAAGTAAAATTAAAACTTTAAAGAAACACAGACATTATATCAGTTGTAATAACTTGGATCAAATTAGAAAATGTTAAATAATCCTAAATTAAATAATCCATAAACCCAAAAATATTATTACATAGTTTTACATATGTGATGTTTAAAAGTTTATCTTGACAGACCAGATCATGATACTGGGGCAGTAAGGGCCTCAGGACCCATTTCATGTAGGCAATGACAGTTGTTTTTACTACTATTATTACTATTGTAAATTTAATTAGCCTATATTTGTTTTAGTGAGGGTCTTCATAGAGACATTTTTATGTAATTTATTGAATACTTTGACCATGAACTCTCCTGCTCCTCCTCCCCCTTTTTCTTCCCCATTGTGTTATTCCCATCCATTATCCCAGGAAGTTGTGTTTCTACTTCTCTGTTCTATGTACTTATATATAGATCAAAACGTGAAAGAAAACATATACATGTAGACATGCCTTTGCGTGTCTGTATTAATACAACTTGAGCTCTAACCATTTTCTTACAAACAATACATTTTTAATTTCTTCTCTCAGACAGTATGATAATGCTGAAAGCCAAGAGCATGGTCAGCAAATAACTCAGTGACAAAGCCAACATGAAAAACAATAGGTGTATAATGCTGCAAGAGGACTTTTTCCTAGTTGCACAAAAATATATAAGATTCAAGACTAAAACATGCACTAACAAATATCTTGGAACTATGAAACCAGCCATTATGACATATAAGGAAACATGTGTATGTATATATGTCTGTATGCATGTATGCATGTATGAATGTATATATGTATATATGTATGCATATGTTTGTACATATGTATGTATATGGTGGCCTTTGTGCACTTATCTGTTGAAAGGTAAATAGATTGATTCTATAATTTGGCTTTTATAAGTAATATTTTGATAAACATAGATGTACAAGTATCTTTATGCTATATTAACTAAGAGTTCTTCCTACATATACCCATAGATATTTGACCTCTAATTGTCTCCCATTCCTGGATAAAGGTGGATAAAATAGAAAAAGTATGCACAGTGTGTAATCCCATGGCCATCCAATTTGTGATGGCATCTGGGAATCCATGAATCATACAATTTTTGGGATTACTCAACTCAACATTCATTGAAGCAGCCTGACCACTTAGATGTAGCTGAATAGGAGAGGACTGTTATATCCTATGCACAAATAGTTGCCAAGACCTGAACACAGACTATGGTTACGATGTAAAAAAAGTTGAAGGAAGAGGAGTAAGAGGAGGAGGAGGATAAATGAAGGAGGATGAAGAGGAGAAGGAGGGATAGGAGAAGAAGATGACATTTGTAGTTATGAAGTTGATTATGAGGAGGAAGAGGAAGATGATAATGATTCGAATCATTGACAAAAAGAAGTGGGAACACATTGGTTAGCTTATTTAAAATAACAAATAGGAAGAGGAAGTTCTGACATTCTGTTGCTCAGTGAGATTTCTGTTGTCAACTTGTGTGACGTTCTAGATAAGAAATGATTTGTTTCATGTTTCTGAGATCACCCCCCTCACTCTGTCACTCTCTCACTCTTCCCCCCCTTGTCTCCCAAAACTTTGAAACAATGTCTTTAATGCCTTGATGCTGTGTCCTAAGGAGAGAATTAGCAGGGTAACACATCTATACACTTATAAGGATTGAGGGCGCCTAAATTACTTTCTTTATCCCATTTCCAAGTCAAAAATTCTTTCAAGGGAAATGTAATCATTTTGAAAGAAAGGGCATCATTTCTTAGCAGCCACAATAATGATTAAATTTGTTTGGACAAATATGCATATAGACATAGTCATATTCTAGACAGACACAAATACATATTATATGTGTATGCGTGGGTACTTTTTTATATGAGAATGCAGATATACTCATGGAGACCAGAGGAGAACTCCAGTTTTAAGATAGGGTTCTTAGTTGTTCACTGTTGTATGTCATGTTAGATGGCTTTTGAGTGTCTGGGAATTCTACTGACTGCATCTCTTTTCTCAACTGAGGAGCACTGGGGTTATAGATGTGCTCTACTAAAGTCATCCTATTTGTGGGTCCTAAATATTTGAACTCAAGTTTTAAGCAACAAGCCATATACCCACTGAGCCATTTCCCTGACATGACGCTCACGTCCTTCATGTTCACATACTTCAATACTTCACACACACTTTATTACAGGTTTCCTTTGAACCCAATGTTGAGTAATTGATCCAAATTGCCATCTTTCCTATTGCTTTTCTTTAGTTGTTTTACATAACCTATTCATCCTTTATGTTCATTATTCTTTCCCAAGCCTGTTGCCCTTTACATTTAGGGAGCATGGAAGCTAGCAGTCTTTAGAGAATTGGAACTGTCCGGAGGTAGGTCGAAATGACATTTGATTGCACTTGTCTATGATAATAAAAAGGAAAATAAGTTGTACCCAACAAAAGATGATTGTACCTGACAAGCCAAGCTTGTGGTTTATTAATAATTAAAAATATTTCTGTGTTCTGCTACTGATGGAATATTTAATCGCTTGTTCAGTCAATACCAATGTACCATTTATTATTCATTAAAGATAAATGTAGTGTAATGGCCCTGAATTGCAATGTGCTACATTGAGATTACAAAGGGCACAAAAAGTTGATTTATTATTTAGGAATTGATTAAACTTCTCTACTGATCTCAGTGACTAGCATAACCCGTCAACTCTCTACAGTGACATAGAGTTATAATAAAATTTTTAAAAAGAGAAAAGAGAAGAAGGACTCATTGATAGCATTTAAGGAGCTTCCAGAAGCCCAAGAAAGAATTAAAGTGAAGATTCTACACCAAAGGTTAATATGAATTTCTTAAAGTGACAGAGTATGGCACCCAGAGAATGATTCCACTTTCTCTAGGAGGATTTTTTCCTATTTCTCCTGTGAGCTAGTTCCAGGCTTTGGCTTTTAGCACATGCTGTGCCAGGTCACACTAGCCCAGCTACCCAAATTGCTTGAAGAGGTTTGGGTTTCATTGAGTACTTTTCCAGTCTCAGGATGAGTTGGAGTTTTTAAGGGCATCATAAATGATTCATTTCTGTCCTTCTAGGTCTTTTAAATTTCATATTCAAATTAAGGCCAAATATCAGGAAAAGATGAGCTTTTCTTCATTTCCTATTCTAAGATACTTCTGCCCTCAATGCTACCAGAAGTGAAAAGTCTGAGCTAAGAAATCACCTCTCCCCTCTATGTGGAACCTGAACACTCTTCTCATTGAAGGTTTTGCATGTTACCTGCATATTTTAAAGGCTTTTTATTACTTTCTATTCAAGAAATGTTAGAAAAATTGAGGGGATGAAACTAAAAACTATCTCCTAAATAAGTGTGCAGAGTGGAACTTCTCCAGTGGATTCCTGCCCTGCACACAGCTCGGCTCATAACCCTGGTTTTTAATTGCAGGCAATTTTTATGTCTTTGAGAAGGCATGTACTCAAGCCACAGTACAGGATGAAGAGGGATTTTAATTTCACAGAACATAAAAAGCCAGCATCTGCTGCAATACAGAAGCTTGGGTTTTGGTGCACAAATGGGCATATGTTGTTTGTATCTGTAGGGGAAGATTTGTGGTTTTAAAAAGTGGATAAAATCACAACTAGATGCCCAAAGATGATATTTGATGGAGTTCTAGTGGTAGTCACCAAATGCTCCTTATGGTCCTGACAGTTTGGATGATTGTCTGTCTCCAAAATTTGAATTTCAAAACCAAACTCCCAGTGTTTTGGATTGAAGAGGAGGATCTTCAGGGATCTGATTAGTCATGAGAATTCATCTTCTTGGGAGAGATGAGCTCCTTAAGGAAGAACTTGAGTGAGCTTGTTTCCCTTCTGTCTTGTGGGAATTCTGCCATAGACCCATCTCACTAAAACAAACTAAGTCTATTTGCTTTCGGATGCTGGATTTATTTCCACAGCAATAATAGATGTGTTGCAACAATTAATAAGACAAATGATTAAGATAATATTTTAAACATCAATGGTTTGGGGGATTGTAAGTACACTTGCTTCCATGATGAACAATTTGTTCTCAGTCCCAGGGACACACATGTTACAAGGAAAGAACAAATCTATAAATGTTGTTCCGTGGCCTCCCTCCATACATATAGTTTGGCACACACACACACACACACACA